>NC_134869.1:42416380-42728880 GCF_049852395.1 Peromyscus maniculatus bairdii
GAGATCTTGTTGTGTAGCCCAGAAGAGCTCCTGCAATTGTCCTGCTTCAGCTTCCTGGGTGGTGGGAATAGTCATGAGTGTTGTCCCTCACAGGGAAGGTAGACCTGTGTGTGAGGGCCAGGTGGTCACATGTCATCTAGACTGGCCTCAAATTCCTTATGTAATTGAGACTGTTCTCCAGCTCTGAATCCTTTTGTCTCTGCAACTCAAGGGCTGGGATTCCAGGGGTGTGTAACCACAGCCAACTTTGTTTTAAAAAAAAAAAATGTGCTGGAGAGATGGACTCAGAGGCCAAGAGTGCCTGCTGTTTTTCCAGAGGACTTGAGTATGATTCCCAGCGCCCAAACAGCTGCTTGTAGCTCCAGCTGCAGGAGGGAGGTCTAATGCCCTCTTCTGGCTTTGGCGGGCATATACACACGGTCACAAAAGGGTTTTGTTTTTGGTTTACTAAGATAGACTCTCACAGAGTCTGCAGCCTTCCCAGCTCCTTCACAGACTTTATACCATCTTTTAAAACTGTAAAAATCTGCCAGGCAGTGGTGGCGCACGCCTTTAATCCCAGCACTCGGGAGGCAGAGCCAGGCGGATCTCTGTGAGTTCGAGGCCAGCCTCGTCTACAGAGTGAGTTCCAGGACAGGCTCCAAAGCTACACAGAGAAACCCTGCCTCAAAAAAACAACAAACAAACAAAACAAACCCCCAAAAAACAAAAAAAGAAGAAGAAAAGTAAAAACCAACTAGGGATGAAGCTCACAGGTAGATGCGCTCTGTTGGACTTGAACTTGACATCTAGCACCACGAAACAAAGTATATGTACTCACCAGAATTGCAGTTTCTAGTTAGTGGTGTTTATGCCCTTTGACCTAACATTTTTTTTAAATCAGTTTGTACATCTGGGACATTTTACTTCTGTGGCCCTAAATTTATTGGATGGATTATAAAAATAGAGCAGTATATCTCTCTATTTGTATGACTTTTATGTGTCTGGAGACCTAACTGTTGTCTCTTCCCCAACCCCCACCCCCTTTCTGAGAGTTCTATAGCCCTGGATGGCCTCACACTCACCGGGCAGCCATGGATGACCTTGAGTTTCGGATCCTCCCGAGTGCTGGGATTACAGCGGGTACCACCATGCCTGGTTTGCACCTCTTTTTTTCCATTTTTAACATTTTTTTCCCTTTTGAAGCTCCGGGACTATTTTCTCAGAGTTTGAAGGAAAACATCAGGGCAGACAAGCTGTCAATCTTGGCAGAGGCCTGGAGGAGGAGGTAGTTTAGGAGAGAGAAGAAAAGTTAATGCCTTTGGAGTTAGGGTCCAAGAAAGCAGGCGGATCCATCATCGGAGGTCTGCAAGCAGCTGCATTGTGGGAGGAAAGATTCTCCCCACAGAGAAAAAGTGAGAATGTCTAGAGCGAGGGAAATGTTGCTTAGGATTTAAGACTGTCCAAAGAAGAGATAAAAGGGGAGGGGGGAGGTCATGCCTTTTGAGTTAGAACTCAGAAAAGTGGGCTTAGCTGTAAAGATCTGCAAACATCTGCAGAAAACTTCTGATGTTTTCCTGGTGTGTAGCTGAGCCTCCGGGGTCCATCCTAGCTAGAACATGCTTTGTTTTCTAACAGGACTTCACTCTGCAGACCGGGCTGGCTTAGAACTCCGTGTAGATCAGGTGTGTCTGGAACTGTGGAAATCCTCCTGAGTGCTAAGATTACAGGTGTGAGCCTCAACTCCCAGTAGTCCTAGGACGGTCTTAGGATTTAAATTAGTTTAAATGTATCGTTATTGAGTGTGTGTGTGCACTGGGACAAACATGTGCCTTGGCATATGTATGGAAAGCAGAGGACCACTCGGGAGCGTTGGCTCTCTCTTTCCACTGCTTTGAATCAGGTTTTCAGGCTTGTACAGCAGCTGTCTTTATCTTTATCTGCTGAGCCATCTTGCCAGCCCATAGTATAATCTTGAATGTAACTAAGATACTAGTTTTCAGAAATGTTCTCTTAGGGTCTTCAATGTTGGTTACGTGACACTCACGGGGATACACTCTGGAAACAGTAACTCGTCATAATGGGATCTAAATATTATACAATGTATACATATATAAAGACACTGACTGATGTTGGTTAACATGTATAATATTGATGCTTTTATGTATCAGTTGCAAATTAAGGCAGGGTGCGGTAGCCCATGTCTATCCCAAGAGGAAAGAAACTGAGAAACATTGAGCTCCAGGCTAGCGAAGGCTACATAGTGAAACTTGACTCAAAATAAAATAAAGCAAGTTTGCTTTTTAAAAATAAAACAGGCGGTGGTGATGTAAACCTGTAATCCTAGCACTCAGGAAGAAGAGGCAGGTGGATCTGAGTTCAAGGCCAGCCTGGTCTACAGAGCGAGTTCTAGGACAGCCAGGGCTACACAGAGAAACCCTGTCTAGAAAAACCAAAAAATAAAAAATAAATTAAAAAAAAAAGAAAAGAAAAAAACCCAATTTATTATAATTATAATTATAATAATTATTATTATTATTTGGTTTTTCGAGACAGGGTTTCTCTGTGTAGCTTTGTACCTTTCCTGGAACTCACTCTGTAGACCAGGCTGGCCTCAAACTCAGAGAGATCCACATGGCTCTGCCTCCCGAGTGCTGGGACTAAAGGCGTGCACCACCACCGCCCGGCTATTAACATTATTATTATCGATTTTTTGAGACGGGGTTTCTCTGTGTATTAGCCCTGGCTGTACTGGATCTTGTTTGTAGACCAGGCTGGCTTCAGACCCACAGACCTGTCTGCCTCTGGGGTTAAAGGTATGTATCACCATGCCTGGCATTTATTTATTTATTTATCTATCTATTTATTTATTTACTTACTTATTAAATAAATAAATAAATAGATAAATAAATAAATAAATGGGACAAGGTCTCACTATATAGCCCTGGCTAGTCTGGAACTGGCCGTGGTGAGAAACCACTTAATATCATTTAGAACGACTGGTCTAAAACCACAAGAATGAATTGGGGTATGATGAATGAAAGTTTCTGAGGGTGGAAAAGGAAGTTCTTGAAAACTGCAGTGCCCCTGGAGATGCTGTTATTTACTTGTTTACTGTATTGGGCTGTTTCCATTCTCGGTTGCAATTCCCACACTGAGGCTGTTCCCACCCTTCCTGTGTCCCTAGAGTTGAGCATGCACTTCCTGTCCTGTTATAAATGAAAGTCAGAGCTGGGGGTGGCTGTGCATGCCTGTATTTGCTCTGCAGAATGTTGGCTGGCGCTGTCTGCTCCACGATCATAGCCAAACAGTGACAGGAAAGCCGGAGAGCAGGGCTTCCCTGCAGAGAGAGTTTGGGTTGGATGTCTGTCCGCTGGAGGTCTGTGATGGCAGCCGGAGTCCTGAGGACAAGCTCTGAAGCCGGTCACTCCCTGTTCTAGGTAGATGGGTAGGCTTGGTGGGGTCGTCCTTAAGTTGTCTTTTCTTGTTACAACGACTCCTTTGAGGGTGCACTGGAGGTGAGTATTAACTGCAGCTGTGTGAGAGTCTTGACTCTTTAAGTTCTGTTCTTTCCTAAAAAGTCTCATATTTTACTCCTTTGTGAAACATGCTTTTTAAAGAGCTATGATTTGTTTGTTTAACAGCTCAGAGATAGTGTCCTGATTCTGTGAACTTCATTCTGCGTGGCTGTAAATTCCACACCCAGTGAGTGTTTCTACTTGTTTAAGCTTCGGGGGGCCGGGGTTTAAGGGCTGGGAAATAATAGAATAGAAAATCAAAGAGTTGGGCAGGGTGGTGCACTCCGTAACCCAGCCCTCGGGAAAGCAGGCATGAGGATTAGGAGGTCATCGTTTCGGGCTATGTGGAACTCCATGACACCTTGGGCTACCTGAGATCCTGTCTCAGAAATATCAAAGAGAGCTGGAGGGTTGATTCAGTGCTTAAGAGCTGATACAGAGGACCCAGGCTTGATTCCCAGCACCCACACGGTGGCTCACCAACATCTGTAGTTCCAGTTCTAGGGAATCGGATGCTGTCTTCTGACCTCCATAGGCACCAGGAACATGAGTGATACATAACACTCATAAAAGATTAAATAAAACTAACTTAAAAAAAAAAGCATCAAGTATAAGCCGGAAGAGTGGGAATGTGGCTCAGTGGTAGAGTGCTTGATCATCTAGCACAAAATACACAAAATAGCCAGGACCAAACGAAGCCAACACACAGACGGAATGAGGCAGGAGTGTGTGTCTGTGCTGGTGAACCTGTACTAAGGAGCCCGAGACAGGGTGATAACCGGTTTGAGGTCAGTGCGAGCCACTGGGTGAGGCCCTGTCTTACATAAATAAATAATAATGTTAAATAAGGTAGCTTCCACTTGGGCTGAAGACATCGCTTTGTATAGCTTAGCGAGCGGGACACCAGCAGACCAGGAGCCTTTGGTTTTGATCCCTGGTACCACCGAAAATAAGTAAGTGAAATAGTAAATAAAAGGCTTCAACTTGTTTAAAAAATCACAAAGCCCCGAACTTCATGAAATTGTTCTGATGATTTTTGTTTTGTTTTTCTGGGATTAAAGGCATGAGCCGCCATGCCTGGCTGATGATGCCTTCTTAAGTGTGCTGTCCTTACTGAGAAGATCTAAAATGGGAATGCTGATGTTAGCCTGTTGTGAGAGAGAGTGAGTGAGAGAGAGAGAGAGAGGGAGTGGGAGAGGGAGTGGGAGAGAGTGAGAGAGAGAGTGAGTGAGAGAGGGAGGGGGAGAGGGAGGGGGAGAGAGGGGGGAGTGGGGGGGGGAGAAACACATAAGAACAGTGTCCATGGAAGCTGAGGCAATGGAGGTGATTGTAAACAACCTGATGTGGATGTTGGACATCAGCTGTGGGTTTCTAGAAAAGCAGCAAGTGCTCTTAACCCCTATTTCCTCTCACCAGCCTCCATGTTCTTTTTCTTTCTCTCTTTCTTTCTTTCTTTCTTTCTTTCTTTCTTTCTTTCTTTCTTTCTTTCTTTCTTTCTTTCTTTCTCTTTCTCTCTCTCTCTCTCTCTCTCTCTCTCTCTCTCTCTCTCTCTCTCTTTCTTTCCTTCTTTCTTTTTTCCAAGACAGGGTTTCCCTGTGTAGCTTTGCGCCTTTCCTGGGACTCACTTGGTAGCCCAGGCTGGCCTCGAACTCACAGAGATCCACCTGCCTCTGCCTCCCGAGCGCTGGGATTAAAGGTGTGCGCCACCAACACCGGGCTCCATGTTCTTTCTTAATGCATTAAGATCACCCTAAGTATAAGTAGTTGAGCTCTGAGCTCATCTCACATACTGCATCTCAAGCATACTGTTCTTTGCATGCTCCAGAAGGCAGAGTCAAGTGGGGTGGGTGTGTGTGTGTCCTTTTACATCAAGCTTGAAATCTTAAAAAATTGTATTTCATTTATTTTGTATGTGCACGTGTGGGCGAGCCACATTGGGTGCTTGTGGGGGTCCGAGAACAATTTTGGTAGTTGGTCTTCTCCTACCTTGTAGACTGGGGACCTGACTTAGGCTTGGCAACCCTTACCAGTAAGCCATCTTGCCCGGCCAAGCTTGAAATCTTGTAGCTGAGATCCGAGGGAACGTTTCAAATCACAACAAAACAACAACAAAAACCTTTGTCTTTTCATTGACAATAGGATAACTGTCTTTTTGTGAGAGTCGGAACTTGTTCAGGGAGGGATGGGGTCCATCTGAAAAGGATTAGACCTAGGGACCCTTCTTTCTAGCTTGAACTACTAAGCCCATGTAAAACGAGCCAAATTAGAACGTCCTGGGCATTAGGACCCAGTGGAACGGCGGCGGCTTGTCCTGACTCCGAGTTAACTTCTGTCAGTGACGTGAGGCAGACCCAGCTCATTCTTCCCCGCAGCCCCCCCCCCCACTCACTCACACACTCTCTCTCTCTCCCTCTCTCTCCCTCTCTCTCTTGCTCCTTTTCTCCTTTCTCCTCCCCCTCCCTTCTCCCTTTCCCTCCCTCTTCCCCTCCCTTCCTCTCTCCCTCTCCTTTTCCCCCTCCTCCCTCCCTCTCCCCCCCACCCCTTTCCTTTCCTCCCTCTCTTCTCTCTCAGCTCCCTAACCGTAAAGAAAAAAATGCTGCTATCAGTGACTTCCAGGCCGGGGATTTCGACTTTTGGGTATAACAAGAACAACAAGAAGGTAGGAAAATGCTTTGGGGGAATCCAGCTACTTCCTCTCCCGGGGCTCGGGCTCCGGGCTCCGGGAGTGCCCTTGGGTTAGATTCTCCTTTAAGAGGGGAACTGGATTCCTCTCTCCCGTCCAGCGCCTCTCCTTCCCCTTCTTGCGTTGTGTTTCTGCACCTGGTTCTGGAGTTAAAGGAATTTAGAGGCAGGGTTTGTGAGGCTGGAGAAAGCAGGGGGAATAAAAAGCGTCAGCTTTACAAGTTTGTTTCTCGTGGAATGAAGTTAGTTGGACGCCTGACTGTGCCGATCTTCTTGGGAGAGGGTGTCCCTTGTCTCTGGGCGCACTCTTGACAAGATTGTTGTATCATTGTGGTGAGTTTCGTCTCCCCCATCCCACTTTCCTTTTTACTCAAACCCCAGATCGCTGAAATCACAGGTAGCCAGAGAGGTCTCAGGGCTCATGGAGAACTGAGTGTGTGCTTCTAGACTAGAGACCCTCCCCTATCCCATCCTTCCTGGCCGAGGAATTTGGGCAGATAACATGCCTTGGGATTAAGGCGGAGAGCTCTGTGATTCTTTAGGTCTTGCCTTTCCAGTGGATACTTGGAACCCCGCAGATAGCCAGGATTAGCCAGGATCCCTGGAATCTTTATGATTAACCCATGGCTGCCTGAGAAGTTAAGCTATGGTTGAGTGAATTGGACAGCCTGGAGAGCGATGGACAATCTTGCCCACCTTTGCCAGAGAAGGCAGTTTCTTGGCGTTTCTTGGTCTGCAGTACTGGAGAGGAGCTTTAGCCGGAAGACTTTTTACCCACTCCCAGCATTGAAGCAGTTCTTCCAGAGATCTATGTTGAGCTTATCTGATGGAATGCTGGAGGTAGGGGAAAGATTCACGTCCTGTTGGACTTGAAGAGACCATTTTGGAGACTCAAACACTAGTGTCTCACCAGGGCAGTCTCCTAGTGGCATTTGGTTTATATGCTTACAAAAAAACTAGAGCCAGGCGGTTGTGGTGCAGGCCATTAATCCTAGCATTTAGGAGGCAGAGGCAGGTGGATCTCTGAGTTCTGAGTTCAAGGCCAGCCTGGGCTACAGATGGAGTTCCAGGACAGCTAGTGTTACACAGAAAAACCCTGTCTCAAAAAACAAAACAAAACAAAACAAAAAAGGAAAGAAAGCTCTACACATATTTTTGATTACTTTATAATGTATCAATATGTATAATGTATAGACTGATGTCCTATCATATATATTATTCATTTATATGTGTGTGTGTTTGGAAGGGGAATAATCTATCTACCTTTATTCTCCTCAAATCTATATAGTACTATATAAAAGTTACCTTCTCTTTTTTTTGTAAGTTTTGGGGCTTTGAGATGTGGCCTCCCTCTTTACCTCAGGTTGGCCTGGAACTCACTCTGTATGTAGCCCAGGCTGGTCTTGAACTTGCTGCAGCCTAACTAGGGTCATAGGCATGGATGAGCCACTGCACCTGGATTCTTTTTCTTTTTCTTCTTTTCTTTTTCTTTTTCTTTTTATTTATTTTTTTTTTTACCAAATATTCAACCAAAATTTAATTCTTTTTTTTTCATTTTTTTCTTTTTTTTCATTTTTATTTTTATTTTTGATTTCTTTTTTTTTTTTTTTTTTTTGAGACAGGGTTTCTCTGTATAGCTTTGGATCTTGTCCTGGAACTCGCTCTGTAGCCTAGGCTGGCTTCAAACTCACAGAGATCCGCCTGGCTCTGCCTCCAAGTGCTGGGACTAAAGGCGTGCACCACCACCACCTAGCTCTTGTTTTATTTTTTAAATAGGGTTCTATTATGTAACCCAACCTGGCCCTCAAACTGTGATCCTCCTGCCTCAGCCTCCCCAGAGCTCCGATTACAGCTCATTCCTGATTCTTTTCCCTTCCAAGTTTCTCAGGATACCCATTCAAATAAAACTAAATGAACTTTCTGATTTGAATGTATCTAAAATGTCTTTTCTCAGTTCTCCATTTCCTTTGGATTTTGAGAGACGTTTAAGATTTAGATTCTGGTTTTTTGTTTGTTTGTTTGTTTGTTTTTTGTTTTTTAAGACAGGGTTTCTCTGTGTAGCTTTGGAGCCTATCCTGGAACTCACTCTGTAGCCCAGACTGGTCTCGAACTCGCAGAGATCCGCCTGCCTCTGCCTCCCGAGTGCTGGGGTTAAAGGTGTGCGCCACCACCGCCTGGCTAGACTCTGTTTTTTGTTTTTGTTTTGGAGGATAGAAGTTACGGCCTTGCACATGCTTGACATGCACTTGGCAACTAAGCAAACAGCCTAATGTTTAGATTCTAAGTGTAAGAGAGAGCAGGCAACAAGAGCTAGGGCTGTGGGCTTGGATTTGATCTCATATCTCTTCCCGATAATTTATAAGGTCTGGGTGGATAGGAGAGGAAGCATTTGAATTTTTACTAACATATTTGTCAAAAAGTCTTTAGGGGCTGGTGAGACGTCTCTGTGAGTAAAAGAGATTGCCACACAAACCTGATGACCTGATTTCCAGTCCCAGGTCCCATGGTAGGAGAGAATCACTCCCTTCCTGAAATTTGTCCTCCGACCTCCACACACAGTGTGTGGCATGCATATAAACTCACACACACACATACTAGCGATATGCTAATGATAATAATAAAAAAATAATTTTAAAAAGTCTTCGGGGGTCTGTCAAGACGACTCAGCTGGCAAAGACCATGCCTACAAGCCGAAAGACCTGAGTCCCGTCCCCAGAGCCCTCATGGTAGAAGGAGACTCCCACAAGTGGTCCTCTGACCTCTACATATACAAAATAAAGAAATGAAAATGTGGAGTGAAAAAAGAAATCTTTGAATGTTTACAAGTCAATGTTCTGAAACATCTAAGGAAGTTATATTTGCATATTGTGGCTGTGCACATGACTGATTTCATGTATATATATATATATATATATATATATATATATATATATGTATATATATCTTGTGAATTTGGGGCGTTTGAACTGAGACATGCTCTGTTGCTCTTTATCTTGCTCTTCACAGATGAGTTTGATAGTTTGGTGCATTTGTTTCTTTGTTTTGGGAAAAGAATTTGGATATATTTTCTCATGTGTACATTTTTTTTTTTAATTTTACTGGCTGTTTTCAGTTCTTACTATGAAACCCTGGTTGGCTTGAAACTTATACTCTGTAGCTGCTTAGACCAAGCTGCCCTCAAACAGACCACCCCTCCCCACTTCAGTCTCTAGAATCCCAGGATTACAGGCAAGCACCACCATGCAAAGCAGTTTGTGCAGTTTGTTTGTTTTTTGTTTTGTTTTTTTATGTGTATGAGTGTTTTGCCTGCAGGGATGTCTGCACACCACCTGTGTGCCTGGTGCCTTTGGTCTACATAGAGGGAACTTGTCTCAGAACAACAAGCAAGCAAGCAACTTGGCCTAGTGACGCACACCTTTAATCCCAGCAGAGGCAGGCAGATCTCTGAGTTCAAGTCCAGCCTGGTCTGAGATGCAGGGCAGCCAGGACTACATAGAGAAATCCTGCCTCAAAAAACAAGAGAGAGAGAGAGAGAGAAAGAGAGAGAGAGAGAGAGAGAGAGAGAGAGAGAGAGAGAGAGAGAAATTTAAAAATCTTATGTTAATTTTTAGTGATAAATGTAAAATGTGCCCATTTAAGAATTAAAAATAGAGGGACTGGAGAGGTGGCTCAGCAGTTAAGAGCACTGGCTGCTCTTCCAGAGGACCTGGGTTCAATTCCCAGTACCCACATGGCAGCTTACAACTGTCTCTACCTCCAAGATCTGACACCCTCATACAGACATACATGCAGGCAAAACATCAATGCAAATAAAAGTAAAAATAAACAAATTATTAAAAAAAGAATTAAAAATAGAAAGATTTATAAAATAAAGTCCTGTAGTTTCTTCAAGTCCTGTAATTTCTTACTCAGAACCCAGGCAGAAGCAGGAAGATTGCCACAAACCCCGGGCTAGCCTGGGTAACACTGCAAGAAGCTGTCTAAAACACAAGAGCCGAGTGTCACACACCTGTAATCCAGGCATTCTGCTGAACCAACAACACTTGGGAGGTAGAGGCTATCCCCAGCCAAGAGTGAGTTTTGAGTTCAGCTGCATGAGCCCACACCACAAACCAAAGACCAAGAGATGAGGGTAGGAGATGTAGCTCATTTGGGAGAGTTCTTGTTCGACAAGCATGAAGCCCTGGGTTAGTCTCCAGCTCCCAGCACCATATAAACAGACCTAAGTAGCAGATGCCTGAAATCCTCACACTCAACGGCCATAAGTTTGAGGCTAGCCTGATCTACATAGTGATCTCTAGGCCAGTCCAGGGCTACATAGTGAAACCTCGTCTCATAAAAACAATAAAACAAAAGAGAAGACCCGAGTTTTGATTTTTTAGCACTTCTATCCTCCCCTGCCCTCCAAAAAAAAAAGCCTGGACATGAAGTAAATAATGTTTCCTTATATAAGGAAAAAATTTACATTATAGTTCTCTGCTGTTTATAGTTATTACTTCTAGTTTATGGAATAAAAAAATACAAGTCTGCAAGGTGACTCAGTGTGTAAAAAGTGCTTTCAGCATAGCCTGAGGATCTGAGTTCGATTCCTGGAACCCATGTAAGGAAACTGGATGAGGTGGCGTAGGTCTGCAGTCCCAGAGCTCCTAAGGCAAGGTGATCTGCCTGGAGGTTGTTCGGCCATCTAGCCTGAAGTATACAGAGCAGCAGAAGCAATAAGAGCCTGCCTTGAGGTGGAAGGAGAGATCTGTCTCCTATAAACTGTCCGCTGATCTCCACACACATATTCTGGCATGTATGCCCCCAATAAAAATATAATCTTCCTTTTGTTTTTGGGTTTTTTGAGACAGTCCTGGAACTCACTCTGTAGATCAGGCTGGCCTTGAACTCACAGAGATCCACCTGCCTCTGCCTCCCGAGTGCTGGGCTTAAAGGTGTGCGCCACCACTGCCTGGCCAGTATAATCCAATTTTTAGAGAATAAAGTAAAAATGGGAAGCTTATTGGTAAACTGATTGCTTACCATCTGTGAGTCTCTGGGCTCCAGCCAAGCATCACTGAAGCTGATGTGTGATGGGTCCTATAGTCCCAGCATTTGGAAGGTGGGGGCAGGATCAGAAGTCCATGGTCACCCTGAGTTACATGGCAAGATCAAGGCCAACCTGGGATACTTGAGACCCTGTCTCAGGAAAAGAGCAGCAGCAGATGATCAAAAAGGAAGCACAGGTAGAAACAGGGTTGTTTCATTTTGAAGCATCTCATGTATTTTACTCACCAAAGGAAGCTGTCTCATGGGTAATTTGTGACAGTCATTATTTTCTTAGTTACTTTGTGTTTAGAGACATAGTCTCATGTAGCTGAGGCTTATCTCAGCCTTGATAAAGTAGCTGAGACTGGTCTTGAACTCCTGATCATCCTTTCTCTACCTCTCAAGTACTGGGATTATTGGGATTAATTCATGTGGCGCCATGTCTGACTGAAAGTTATAGTTTTCTTATTTTGTTTATGTGTGTGTGCACGTGTGTGTGTGTGTGTGTGTGTGTGTGTGTGTGTGTGTGTGTGTGTGTGTTGCAGGGAGATTTCAGCCAGGATGGCTTTACCATTGAGCTCTGGGGGTCCACTGGTCTCTGTCCCAGTACTGGGTTAATAGGCATGTGAGGCCATGCTTGGTTTTACATGGATTCTGGGGGATGCGGAGTGGGGGGTGGGGAATGATATGTAAGAATGTTTTCCTGCATTGATTGGGGGAGGCACATGCCTTTAATCCCAGCACTCTGGAGGTAGAGCCAGGTGGATCTCTGTGAGTTCGAGGCCAGCCTGGGCTATAGAGTGAGTTTCTGGACAACCAAGGCTACACAGAGAAACCCTGTCTTGAAAAACCCAAAAGATTTTGCTGCTTGCATGTATGTGTACCACATGTGTGCCTGGTGCCTGCAGAGGCCGGAAGATGGTGTCAGATCCCTGGAGTTGGAGCCACATAGAGTTTTAAGGTGACATGCGGGTGCTGGGAACTGAATCTGGGTCTTCTGCAATAGCAACCAGTGTTCTTAACCACTGAGCTGTAACTCTGGCCACCAGTGCTGGGGATTTGAACTCAGGTCCTAATATTCGCACAGCAAGTACTTTTACCTGCTCAACAATCTCCCCAGTCTTTATTTTTAATTAAATTATTTGTCCTAACTATAGTAGTATAGTCAAATACAAGGACCGGTGTAGTGATACATATTCGTAATCCCAATCACTCAGGAGACTGAGACAAGGCTGTAAATTCAGGGCCAGTCTTGGCTACGTGAGACTTGTTTCAAAGAAACAAAGTGGAGGGGCAGCTGTGGATGACTCTGTGGTTAAGAATGTCTACTGCTCTTGCAGAAGACCAGAGTTAGATTCCAGTATCCATTTCAGGTACCTTGCCCATAAATCCAGCTCCAGAGGGAATGGATGCTTCTGACCTCTATGGGCACCTGCATTCATGAGCGTGATACACACATTTGGTGATATATTGTGTACCCTAATAAACTTGTCTGAGGATCAGAGGACAGAGCCAGCTACTAGATTAGACTTAGAGGTCAGGCAGTGGTGGCACACACCTTTAATCCCAGCACTTGAGATCTCATGCCTTTGCTTGGGAAGCACACACACCTTTAATCCCAGGAAGTAATGTGGCAGGGCAGAGAAAGGTATATGAGGCATGAGGAAACAGGAACTAACTCTCTTTAGGCTGAAGATTTCAAAGAGATAAGAACTAGTGGCTGCTGCTCTGCTTCTCTGATCCTTCAGCTTTCACCCTGATATCTGGCTCTGGGTTTTTTTTTTTTTTTATTAAAAGACCATCTAAGATTCAAACAACACACGCACATACAGAGATCATTTTTTTTTTTAATTTATGTGTATGTGTGTGGATATGTAAGTGGCCTCTGCAGAGGCCAGGGGTGCCAGATCCCTACAAGAGGCAGACTTACAAGCAGTTGTGGGTGTAAGTCTGATGTGGGTGCTGGGAACTGAACTGGGATCCTTTGCAAGAAGCCGTATGAGCTCTTAACCACTAGGCTATCTATCTAGCCCCTATTTTTTTTTTTTTTTTAAGGGATGGGGTTGTAGCTTTTTGGCAAAATTCCTCAAGGCTCTGGGTTTTAATCCCCAGAACCACAAACAAATAAACAGATAGATAAAAAAATAAAAATCGGCTAATAAAGGCAGTCTTTCTTGGGATGTGGTGTTAAATTCCTATCCATTGGAATTCAAATAGTCACAGAAGGCAAGCAAACATGCTGTCACACTTGCTCCAAATCCCAGCACTCTGGAAACAAGCAGAATGGAGTTCGAGGTCAGCCTGTTCAGAGAGTAAATTCCAGCCCACCCCAAGCAAGACTGTCAGAGAGAGAGGGGGAGGGGGAGAGAGGAGAGAGGAGAGAGGGAGGCTGTAAATAAATACATAAAGTTACAGAACAGCCAAGTGTGGATTTCGGAGTTCTACAAGGTAATTTAATGTATTTACTTAAAGAAAAAGTTTATGTCTTGACTTAGGTAAAAAATAGGAAGAGCGATGAGCTTGTAGGTCCTCGTGTCTGGAGGCATTTGCTCAGTGCAGAGATGAAATCCGTGAGGCTGGAAGGGGAAGTGTTTGGGAATAAAGGAATTCTGCCCTTGTGAAGCGGCCGACCCCGCCTTCCCTGACATCACCTCCCTGGCATTTGTTATAATTTATCTCCTCGCAGCAACAACCATTTCCTTTAGAAAAAGAAAACCGACCGCTTTTGGTTTTGCTTCCCCAACTCCCATTTGTCTGTGTGGCGTATGTGTGGATCTGTGTGTGTTCACATGCGCCTGGTGCACATGTACACATGTGTGGAGGCTCAAGCTGAGGAGCAGACGCGTCCATCACTCTTCACTTTACCCACTGGGGCAGGGTCTGTCAGTTGAAGCGGCGGAGCTCAGCATTGCAGCTACTCTGGCTAGCGGGCTTGCTCCAGAGGTCCCTTTGCCACCTTTGGAGCCTGGAGTCACGGGTGGGACACCGTGTCCACTTCGGATTCACGGCATTTGCGTGGGTTGTTGAGATCTAAACACTGTTTCTCATGAGAGATGGTTTGGCAAGTTTTCACCTGCTGCACCATCTCTCTGCTCTGTGTGTGTGTGTGTACGAGTTCGTGTATGAGTGTATGTGTATGGTGTGTGTGTGTGTATATGTTCAGGAGTGCGGCATGTGTCTGCGTGTGTGTATGTGCACACGTGTGCAGTGTATGTGTGTGTGTGCACACGAGTGTATATGCATGTGTGTGTCTGTGCATGTGTGTCTGTATGTGTTTGAGATGGCTCTCTCTGTAGCCCAGGCTAGCCTTATCTCCTGATCCTGGGATTGTAGGTGTGCACCACGCTGCCTGGCATGGGGCTGCTTTTGATTTGAGATAATTTGCCTTCACAGATTTTTCTCACAGGGCATGGTGGTGCACACATATGATTCCAGCACTTGAGAGGTAGAGGCAAGACTAGCTTCAGCTATGTTCTTAGGTCAAGGCCAGTCTAGGTGGCATAAAATGTGTCCAGAAATCAATCAATCAATCAATCATCAATCAACCAGTCAATCAATCTGATTCCCTGCCCATTGTGTATCTCAGTCCACACAGATTTCCTTGGTTGGGCCTGGTTCCGCTCTGTGGAAGTTTCTTTCATCCTTTTCTCCTGGCTCCTAGGTTTATAGTCAAAGCCCTTGGTTCTCTACTACCTACTAGTGTCTTCCTGTTGAATGAGAAATGATCTGTTTGCAGCTGAGGACAGAGACCTCTTCTCTTTCGTGGTTTTAGTGTCTTTGTGGTTGAGGGTTTGTGCATACCAGGCCGAGCTCTGTAGAGCCCCATCCCCGTCCTCCTCCTCATGCTCCCATTTTAGTCCAAACCGGTACGTCACTGATTATTAAACTCTTCCTTGAGCCCGGGTGGTGGAGCATGCCTTCAATCCCAGCCCGCCGTCAATCCCAGCCCGCCGTCAATCCCAGCCCGCCGTCAATCCCAGCCCGCCAGTCAATCCCAGCCCGCCTTCAGTCCCAGCCCGCTGTCTTCCACCCTGGGTCAGCTGAAGCACCAGGTCCTGCCTCTCTCGTGCCCTTGCGCTTGCTAGGCAAGTGCTCTACCACTGAGCTAAATCCCCAACCCTTAAAACCTTTTTCTTAATGAGCTGAAAACAAAACAAAGCTCTGTAGGTCTCTAAATAAATACATGTCTCCTAGGCATGGTGAGACGCGTCTGCAATCCCAGCCCATCAGATGTGAATGGAAGAGGATCAGGGATTTAAGCTGGCTGCAGAGAGAGTTCAGAGCTAGCCTCAGCTGCTTGAGACATAGCCTCAAAAACCAACCAACCAAAGACAAGTGCTGTTAGTGATGTGAGTGCTGTCCGGCTGTGCATCTATCGCCCCGTTGGTTGCCAGCGTGCGTTTGGCTGATCTGTCCCTGTCCCCTCTCACCACGTCCTGTGAGTCCCCCAAAGCTGTGTGTTTGGTTGGAGAGGACCTTTCTTAGGCAGGGGCTGAGAAGAAGGTTTATCTTGTAGCTGTACTTCCGTGTTAGCGCTCATGACAGGGAGTGTGTGGTAACTGGAAGGCTGATACATGGCTGGGAGGGAGGAAAATGTTGTTGCTCTAGAAAATTTGGCGGTTACTAAAGGTTAAATACAGACCCAAGAATTCCATTCCAAGAAAATGTACATCCACACAAAAACATGCACACAGATATTCACAGCAGTGTTCGTCATGATAGCTCCTAAGTGGAAACATCCCAAACCTCCATCAGATGACGGACGGATGGGTCAATGAACTACGGCGCCTGCCTGTACCGTGGGGTGCTGTGCAGCAGGATGGGGTCAGGAAGTAGTGATACTTGGATTATCACTACTTTATTATTAAAGCTACAAATGGATTAACAGTGTGCTAATGAAAGGCTCTCCCAAAGAACATATGGAATATGATTCCGTTTTTATGAAACGCCCAGAATAGGCAAATCCATATGGATGGAGAGTGTATCGGTGGTGGTCTACAGAGGAAGTAGAAGGGATGAAAGGAATTAGGAAGTAATTGGGAATTACAGGTTTCTTTGAGGGAGTAATGGAAAAGTTTTAAAATTGAGGTTATGGTACACAACTCTGTGATCTAAATAACAGTTCGTTTACGTTTATATATTTGTGTGTATATGTATGTATGTGTATATATGTATGTGTATATGTATGCATGTAGACCAGGGTGTCATTGAACTCAGATCTGCCTGCCCCTGCCCTCCAAGTGCTGGTATTAAAGGCATGCATCACAGTGCCTGGCTCTAATTTGCGTGTGCGCCCATGGAGGCCCGAAGAGTATATTGGATCCCCTACAGCTGGAGTTACGGGAGTTTACCAGCTGCCTGATGTGGGTGCTGGAAGTCCCATGCAAGAGCAGCCAACACTCTTAACCCCTGAGCCGTCTCTCCAGGCCCTGACATAATTGTTTGAAACAAAGTTTCACTTTGTACTCTAGGCTAGCTTGGAACTCCACAGCTGAGGATGACTCTGAACTCATGCTCCTGCCTCTGACTCCCACATTGTTGTGATAATAGGTATGGGCTAGCATGCTCAGTCCTCATTTTTAAACAATGTTTTTATTAGCATCTAGCAGTTATATGTAATGACGGGTTTCCTTAGGTGCAGAGTGTTTTGAGCATAGGCACAGCCCTTACCCTCTTGTCTCCTTCCCTTAACCACTAATCCCCCTTGGCCACCAAGTTCCTCCTCGGCTCTAACGTCTTTAGTGTGTGTTTGTGTGTCTGAGTTGTGTGTTTGTGCTAGTGTGTTTGTGTGTGTCTGAGTATAAGTGTATGTGTTGTGTGTGTGTGTGTGTGTGTGTTTGTGTTTGTGTGAGTATGTGTGTGAGAGAGAGAGACCCCAATGAGGCCCCTTAGGGTTACTCTCTGGAGCAGAGGTACCTCACCAGTGACAACATCACTTAAGAAAAAGTCTTTCCCTCCCTGTGGGAACATGGTTCCCAAAGTGGGTGGCACTATTAGGGGATGTAGCCTCGTAGGAGGAAGTGTGTCACTGTGGAGGCGGGCTTTGAGGTCTCATATATGCTCAAGCCACGCCCAGTATCTCAGACCATTTCCTGTTGCCTTTGGATCAAGATGTAGGACTCTCAGCTCCTCCTCCAGCACCATGTCACACCACCACGATGATGATGGACTAAACCTCTGAAAACCTGTAAGCCAACCCCAATTAAATGTTTTCCTTTGTAAGAGTTGCTGTGTCATGGTGTCTCTTCACAGCAATAGAAACTCTAACTAAAACAGAAGTTGGTACCAGAAGTGGGGTGTAGTTGTGATAGGCCTGAACATGCTTTTGTTTGGAGGAAGTTGGACTTTGGGAGTTTGGGTTAGGAAAGTAGTGGAATGCTTTAAGTGCTAATTGATGGGGCATAGCAGTAGGGGCATGGAAGACAGAGGTGATAAGAGTGATCTGAGCTGTGGGGGGCTGCCTCAAGAGGTTTTAGAGGAGAATTTTAGTATGTTGCCTAGAATATGTTAAAGAACATAGGGACTTTGAAGTTGGACTGAATGCATTTTTGCATTGTGATATGGCTTCAAGCCTTTGGGAACCAGGGAGTGGAATGTGGTGTTTTGAAAGAAAATGGCCCCCAAAGGGGGTGGCACTATTAGGAGGTGTGGCTTTGTTGGAGTAGATGTGGTCTTGTTGGAAGAAGTGTGTAACTCTGTAGGCAGGCTTTGAGGTCTCGTATATACTCAAGATACTGCCCAGTGTCTCAGTTCACTTCCTGTTGCCTGCAAGATGTAGGACTCTCAGGTGCTTCTCCACCACCATGTCTGCCTGCACATCACCATGTCACACCATGATGACAATAGACTAAACCTCTGAAAATGTCAGCCACCCCAATTAAATGTTTTTCCTTTTTAAGAGTTGCTGTGGTCATGGTGTCTCTTCACAGCAATAGAAACCCTAACTAGGACACTCCCCATCAACAATTAATTGCATTTAAACCCTCAGGGAGTTTAGGGTTCCTCCCATTTCCATGACAAGGTGTTGATGGGGTCAAAACTTGAATACATCCCGTGCAGGTAATCACAGCTACTGTGAGTTCAGGAGTGCATTAGGGGGCGGGGGGCAAGAGAGATGGCTCAGCTAAGAGCACTAGTTCTTGCAGAGGACCAGAGTGCAATTCCCAGTGCTTACAAAGCTGTCCATAACTCCAGTTCCAGATGCCTTATGATCTCCTCGGGCACTAGGCACACATGTGGTGCACAGACATACATGCAATCGAAACACGCATGTACTTAAATAAATAGGAAGTTATTGTTTTTTTAAAAGTGCAACAGGGCCAGGCTGTGGTGGCGCATGCTTTTTATCCCAGCACTTGGGAGGCAGAGGTAGGTGGAGCTCTGTGAGTTCGAGGCCAGCTTGGTCTACAGAGCGAGTTTTAGGACAGCCAGGGCTGTTACACAGAGAAACCCTGTTCTGAAACAACAACAACAAAAGAAAAAAACAAACAAAAGGTGCAACAGGAAGTGCAGTGGGTACTCAGTGGTGTACTAAGTGTGCAACCGCTGTCATGCCCAGGAATGAGTGTTCTGTACTCTTCCTTGCCCCCTCCCCTCCACCATCCAGATCGTCCCATTCTTTCTCCTTTTTCCATGATGTCCCCAAACATGTGGGGACAGATGTCCCGTTTATGGCTGGGCACTCAGCAGCCATTTAGTCTCCTCGCTTGAGTCGCTGTGGTCTCTGCAGTCGCTCTGGACCATTGCAAAAAGAAGCTTCTCCGACCAGCACTGACAACCCTGTGGTACGAAGATGGTTATTTAGAAGGCGACTCCATAGTACGTCCTGCCTGTTGGGCCTGTGACCTCCCCGGCCTTGGGCTTTTGACGGATTGACAGTACCAGGCATGAATCCCCTCCTGAGGAGTGGGCCTACATTCCAGTCAGAATGGCTTGCTGTCCCCTGCCGTTGCCGCACCCATGGGTGCATCTTGTCTGACTGAATGATAGTGTTGCATGCAGAGGCCATGGCTGGGTAAGGTTGTTGACACGGATTCTCTCCCAGCAGCCTGCAGAGAACTTTCCAGTCCTGGGAAGGCAGGGGGAGGAAGCTTCCTGCCCAGCTCCAGCCTGATTTCCCAGTCCTTGACAGCCTGGCAGTCAGCATCTGCAGCAATCGGGAGCTTGGGGCTTCCTGTCTAGTTCTGGCTTTTTGATGGCTGCAGGGTTTGTTGCTTCTGGACCAAGTAGGAAATCCATGGTAACTGCTTGCAAATTGGACACCACTGTCTCGGTCCCCGACCACCTGGCCTCTGCAGTGTTGCAGCTGAGGACGTCTGTGTCGTCTCCCCACGCTCCCCACTGCTCTTTCCCGGGGATGGTTTTTGCCTGTTGTCTTGGTTGGATCCTGTTGGTTGCTTAATTCCCTTGTTAGGTAAGAGTGTCACCAAGTGCAAATGGAAACTTTCTTTTCTTTATCCCCAAGATAAAGTTTCTCCTGGCTGTCCTGGAACTCCCTCTGTAGACCAGGCGGACCTCGAATTCACAGAGATCCACCTGCCTCTGCCTCCAGAATGCTGGGATTAAAGGCGTGTGCCACCCGCCTTCTGGCGAAACTTTTTTTTAACTTGTGAATATGAAAATGTTTTCTACTGTAACACTTGATTGACTGAATCTGTAGTTGCCGGTTGGGGCGTTACTTTGTTGTCTTCTGAATTACAGTGTTGCTGACTGATGCTAATTTGATTCCTGGTCCTCTGCTAGGAATGTGCCTTTCCTGTCTCCTTCCTAAGAGTTTTGGGATCTTACCCTAGTGGTGAGAAGTTTCATGAGTACTTAGTGTGTGTCCTATTCATTGAGAGCTAGATACTCATTTCAACCTAGAAATTTCATATACTTGATTGTTGATGTTTTGTTTTTCATAATTCCCTTCATTTTATTTTCTTCATGAAGTTAATTCCTTATATTTTCTTTTTGTTATCATTTTTTGTTTCATTTATTTGAGATAGGTTCTTGCTACAAGACGGCCTGACCCCTAAGCCTTAGCCTCCTGAGTCCTGGGTGTGTGCCATTACACTGTGCCCATTTACTGTTTTTCTGTCTTTAAAAAAATTTATTTTATGTGGGTGGTGTTTTGTCTGTCTGTGTACCACATGCATGCAGCGCTCTCAGAGGACAGAACACGATGCTGGATTACCTGGGACTGGAGTTACAGACAATTGTGAGCTGTCTTGTGGATGCTGGGAATTGAACCTGGGTCCTCTGGAAGAGCAGCCAGTGCTCTTAACTGCTGAGCCGTCTCTCCAAGGCCCTGTCCATTCCTTTCTTTGTTGAATTTTGCTTTTGCTTCATAGATGGAATTATTTTTGTTTAGATCTCCTGAAAGTCTTCTTGTCGTTACACTCTCTTCCTGTACGTTCTTTTTCCTTTGCGTCCTTGTTTGATTTTCTGTTTGTTTTGGTTTCTGACTTCATAGGTTCTCTTCTAATTATGTCTCATGGTTTGGGGCTGTTTAAGTGGAAGGCATTTAAAGGCAGATGGAAGCGTTCTTGGCACGGGAGGTAATGGGCTTCGTTGTAAAGTAATCAGGCTGGAGCGTGCGGGAGCACCAGGGCTGCTACTCACCCGGCATTTTTGTGTGGGTTAGCTGCTCACAACGAAGCCGCACAGTCTTCTGGGAGCTGTGGTGCTGGAGAAAAGGCAGCGTGATCCCGGCTTGGTGCTCACTTATTCCCTTCCAGCTCTGCTTGGTGATCATGAGTCCAGAGTCTGCACCCTCCTGCGAGGGGAACGGGGAAGATTCTGCCCACTTTGTCCTCTTTACACCCCAGCTCCACTGGCCTTCTAGTCCCGGCAACAGAAGCCCCTCATGGCTCTCCCCGCGCTGTTCCCTTTTTCTGAAATGGCATTTTTCTTTTCAGGTTGTTTTTATTTGGGGTGAGGGAGGTTCTTCTTGTTTTTGTGTGAAACAGGGTCTCCCTGTGTAGCTCTGGCTGGCCTGGAACTCACGTCAGACCAAACTGACCTTGAACTCACAGAGACCCGCCTGCCTCTGCCTGCCGAGTGCTGGGGCTAAGGAATGGCCCGGTTTCTTTTGCTCTCTAAATAATGAGGTTCCCCTCCTTGTTTTTGAAGTCTTGTTTAAGGTTAGTCACCTTTCTGAGGAGCCTGATAAAAGCAGGTCACCGATCTCTTTTCTCTTTGGTGTTGCAGGTAGGGTCTCATGGAGCTTAGGGTGCCCTCGCTGAGGGTGGCCTTGAACTCCTGATCTTCTGCCTCTACCTCTCAAGTGCTGGAACCGCAAGCATGCACCACCGTGGCTCTGTTCTTTGTGGCTTCTTTTTTACTTGCTTGCTTTTCACAGATTTTTTAAGGAAAGTAAGAACTCCTGGGAATGGGGGGGGCTCCAAGGGAGGAAGATCCAGAGCCTGTGTTTCAATTACACTTTACTAGTTATATGCTATCTAAAGTTAAAAATATATACGTTTGAAAAAAAATGTATAAAAATATTAAAGCACTGTCTATTTTATTTCTGAATGAATAATGAACAGCTCAGTAATTATGCAGAAAGTGAATTGAATCTTTCCTCATCTGAGACAAGAAGACCTTACACTGAGTGTGGAGTGATGCACTGGCATGTAGCTTAGCTGCTGAATGCTTGCCCAGTATGCACGAGGCGCTGCCTCCCATTCTCAGCACCACATACACCTGATCACGGTGATGCATGCCTGTAATCTCAGCATTCAGGGGGTGGGGCCGGAGGATCACAAGTTCAAGGTCATCCTTGGCCACTGCCTTAGTTCTGGTTCCTATTGCTGTAAGGAAACACTAGGACCAAAGCGACTTTGGGAGAAAGCCTCTGAGTGTGGAAATTATAGGTCTAAGCGGTCATTCCTGGCTAAAGTCACTATTTACAGAAACAAGATTTGCAAATTGGCCAGGCTATGCTTTAACATTCATCCTACCATTTCAACCACCAGAGTGTTTTCCAGCCTTAAAATTTGCTGAGGTTTGAAGTTTGGAACTGGAGCATTTTCCTTCCTTCACTCTTGTTGAAAAAATAAGAAAAAAAAAAATGGCAAGTAGAAAAAAAAGTAGAGCTGTTAGTATTAATAAAACTAATCGCTGGGCAGTGGTGGCACACGCCTTTGATCCCAGCACTCAGGAGGCAGAGGCAGGTGGATCTCTGTGAGTTTGAGGCCAGCCTGGTCTACAGAGTGAGTTCCAGGAAAGGTGAGGAAGCTACACAGAGAAACCCTGTCTCGAAAAACCAAAACAAAAAACAAAAAAACTAATCTTCACGAAGGTCCTTTATCAGGCGGGACATGAGTGCTTTGTAACCCTAGCACTCAGGAAGCAGGAGGATTTGTCCCTTAAGGCCAGCCTGGGTTGCATTAGGACTGTGTCAAAAAACACGCAACAAGCTGGCGGCAGAGGCAGCGCACACCTTTAATCCCAGCACTCGGGAGGCAGAGGCAGGGGGATCTCTGTGAGTTCAAGGCCAGCCTGGTCTATAAAGCAAGTTCCAGAACAGCCAGTTACACAGAGAAACCCTGTCTCAAAAAACAAACAAACAAACAAAAAACCCAACCAAACAAAAGACAGCTTACATTTCCAGACCCCTGGATGGTCTAATACTAAATCTAGAATCAGATAGATTCGTCTCCTACTGTACCATGAAACCAACTGTTAAATCTCAAACCCTGGGACAAGTGGCCCAGGTGCCTATTTAACACATCAAATCAAACCTGGCCTCCAGGTCCCCCCCCCCCCCCCCCCCCCCCCCCCCCCCGGCCAGTTACAGTCCCCCTGGCTGGCACACCCCGCCCCCGCCCTGAACTTCTCCAGCCCAGGTGTCTGGGCTGCTCTTCCCTATATATTCCAGCCATCTTGGTTACTCGCTCTTTTTGTACCTTTGGGCCTCCTGGCTGCTGCACTGGGTTCCCCTGCTCTCCGCTCTCCCTTCCCCTCCCCCCTCCCCACTCGGCCCAGCTCAGTCTGGTCATGTCACTCTGGACTCTCCCAGATGTCCCTGCCTCCGGCTATGTCTCCCTTTTCTCCACAATAAACCTCCTCCTCCACCATACCTGGGAGTGGTCACATCCTTTCCTCTTTTTTTTTTTTTCAAGACAAGGTTTCTCTGTGTAGCTTTGCGCCTGTCCTGGATCTCACTCTGTAGACCAGGCTGGCCTCGAACTCACAGAGATCTGCCTGCCTCTGCCTCTCGAGTGCTGGGATTAAAGGCGTGTGTCACCACCGCCGGGCTAATGTCCTTTCCTTTTTATTTATTTATTTTTTAAATTCACAAACAAAAACCTGTGGACTTTCCCTGTGGGAACTTATCTGTCCCTGGGAAACCTCCAGTTTGGAGTATAGCTCCTTGCTAGCTACCAGGTCTCACAATTTGAAAGGGGCGGTGTGCTGTCTGTCAGTCTGTCCCTGTCTCCTGCTGGGTTCTCACTGTTGTCCAGGCTCCCTCAGCCTGCCCAGTGGCTGGATGACAGGCCTGTGCTACCGTATAGGCTACTGCCTTTAGAGACGCTCACTGAAGCCGGCTGGCCCTCTGAAGTGAGACACTTGGGGTAGAATTAAGTGTTTTGTAATCTAATGATGATAACAGAATTCGTTTGCAAATATCAGACCGACTCCTAAATCTAGTAGATGTTTTTGATGAATGGGATAGATCTCTTCGCCTATTTTGGGGGTGGTCGTGGTCCTGAAGTGTGAACCTCAGGCTTCCACAGCACATGAAGGTAAGAGTTCTGCCGCTGAACAGATCTCCAGCCCTTAAAAAGAAGGGGGACAGGAGAAAACGGTTTATTCTAAACTTTTCACCTGTTTTTAAAATTTTATTCTATTATTTTTTTTTCTGAGACAAGGTTTCTCCATGTAACAGCTCTGGCTGTCCTGGAACTTGCTCTGTAGAACAGGCTGGCCTCCAACTCGGAGATCTAGCTGCCTCTGCCTCTGGAGCTCCAGGGTTAAAGGTGTGTGCCACCACTGCCTGGCTGGTTTTTTGTTTGTTTGTTTTGTTTTGTTTATTCGTTTAAATTTTTATTTTATTTTATTTTGAGACAGGGTCTCACATAGGCCAGGCTGGCCTCGAACTCCTGATCTTTCTACCCTCGATTCCCAAGGATTACAGGTGTAAATCAGCATTCCTGTTCTTTGTTTTTAAAACTTATTTAAGACTGGATTTGAACACATTTTAGAGAGAGACTTCTTGTTTTGTAAATAAAGGCTTGTCTCTGGTGAAAGCCTGCTCCAGTTCAGAGGGACATGGACAGGTTTAGGCTCGGGAGCTCAGGAGGTGAAGGCCCTTGTCATGCACCTGTCAGGACGGTGTAAGCTGGGCTCTCTAGCTCACATGGCAACCCCAGTGTTCCCCTGAAAGTGGGAAGTGGACACAGAAAACCCCCAGGGCACCACCTGACCGAGCATGTGTGGCAGCGGATGAGAAAGGCACCGTCTTGAGGTGGACAGTGAGAACCCACACCTCCATATACACAACACCTGAGGCTGTCTTCTGACCTCCACATACACAGCACTGCACATAAGCACCCATACTCAAACGTGAATGCACGCACAGGCACACATACTGTACACACACACTCACACACACACACACACACACACACACACACTCACAAAGCAAGACTCCACTCCATAATAATTATGTAACCCTGAGAAAGGTTGAAACTCCCTTTCTTCTATGCAAAGTAGAAACGGTACCTTTACTTTTCTCACTTGTTTATTTTTTTATTTTATTTATTGTATTTTTTCCTAGATAAGGTTTTTCTGTAGCTCTGGCTGTCCTAGAATTTGAACTGTACACCAGGCTGGCCTCCAATTCAGAGATCCGCCTGCCTCTGCCTACTGAGTGCTGGGATTAAAGGTGTGTGAAATCATCGCCACACTCCTGGCTGCCTTAACTTTCTTACGAGCTTGGAGGTCAGAGGACAACTTGAAGGAGCTGGTTCTCTGTTTCTGCCATGTGGATCCTGGGAATCAAACACAGTTCTTTGTCCTCAGGAGCAGGCACCTTTACCTGATGAACCATCTTGCTGGCCTTCTGCCTTTTTCTTTTTTTTTTAACTTTTTTTCTTTTTTTGGTTTTTCGAGACAGGGTTTCTCTGTGTAGCTTTGGTGCCTGTCCTGGATCTCGCTCTGTAGACCAGGCTGGCCTCGAACTCACAGAGATCCGCCTGGCTCTGCCTCCCAAGTGCTGGGATTAAAGGTGTGCGCCACCACCACCTGGCGGCTTTTTTTCTTCTGTATTACTTCCTTTTTAAGGACTTTATTGTTTTAAAACTATACTTATATACTTTATGGCTGTCTATATCTCCCCCCCCCCACAAGCCTTTGTACATTTTTAAATACACTGTAACCTGTTTAGAGATTTTTCCTGTCTGGATCTGTCTTTAGGGAGCATCTGTAACCTTTTCTGTCTGCATGAGCAAAACCCCAAACCCGCCATGCAGTGCCCCGGAGGAGCTCCCGAGGGCGGCTCAAGCCTGCAGCAGTGGCTGGGAGAGGCCCCTCTCTGTACTGCGGCCTGTGTGCGCCCAGGAGATGAGCCTCAGTACTGCAGCCGGCATGAGAGACACGAGACTGGGAAGCCACATCTGCCTCCGTTTGTTGTGTGCTTTGAACCTCTTTAAAGCTTTCTCAGGTCTTAGTGGATGTAGGTGCCCCATGTTGGGCGACATTCTCTTCTACATAGTAAATACTTAAATGGTTATTAAATGTGTCAACTGACTCAATTTCTTCAATTAATAAATTACAAAAGAAAATGATGGATAGGAAACCTGTGGGTTCAAAGGCAGGTAAATGCTGGTGACGTGTTTGTCACAAGCCTGAGTCTGGAACCCACATGGTAAAGGAGCGGATTGACTCCTGGGTGTTATCCTCTAATCACAAAGGTACCCTAGTAGTTCACCCCTTCAAAATAAAAGACACGTTAGCTAAGTGCTGACCATAGCACCTTTGCCTTATTTGGATCTTCTTTCTTTCTTTCTTTCTTTCTTTCTTTCTTTCTTTCTTTCTTTCTTTCTTTCTTTCTTTCTTTCTTTCTTTCTTTCTTTCTTTCTTTCTTTCTTTCTTCCTTCCTTCCTTCCTTCCTTTCTTTTTTTTTTCTTTCTTTCTTTCTTTCTTCTTTTATTTTTTGAGACAGGGTTTCTCTGTATAGTCCTGCCTGTCCTAGAGCTCACTCTGTAGACCTGGGTAGTTTCAAATTCAGAGATCTGCTCACTATGTCATTTTTATACATCTGTATAGTGTATTTCTATACTACCCATTAGTCCCTTTCTTCTTCCTGGATCCCCCTTTGTGATTCATGTGTCCCCATGAGTTTCACTGGGGCTGGCCTCAAACTTGCTGTGTAGCTGAGGATGACATTAAACATTGGTGGCACTCGCCTTCAATCCCAGCAGAGCCAGGCGGATCTCTGTGAGTTTGACGCCAGCCTGGTCTACAGAGCAAATTCCAGGACAGCAAATTCCGGGCTACACAGTGAAACCCTGTCTCAAAAAAAAATAATAATTTTTTTTTAGATGTATGTATGTATGTATGTGCACTGTGTACATGCTTGGTACCTGAGGAGGCCAGAAAAGGGCATCAGAGTCCTTGGAACCAGAGTTATAGACTATTGTGGGCTGCCGTGTGGGTGCTGGGAATCAATCCTGAGTCCTCTGCAAGAGCAGCCAGTGCTGTGAACTGCTGAGCCTTCTCTCCCCAGCCCCTCATTTTTATGTTTTAATTATGTGTTTATGTGTGAACCAATATACCTGGTTTCCACATATTAAAAAGGGAATAAATAACACATTTCCTGTCCCCCCTCACAGAGTTGTTGAGGTGACCACATGGAATTACATGTGACGGGTACTTTTTGGATTGTTACAGAAAAGTTGGATATGATGGGGCACAGCTATAGTGTGCATTGGGAAGCGGAGGCAGGAGGATCAGGAGTTCAAGGACATCCAGAGTTACTAACCCAAAGCAGGCAAGGCAAGCCTGTGTTGTCAGACTTTTATTTGGACCACCAGCTCACAAATAACGACACGGAGACAATTTTAACTATGAAAGCTTGGCCATTAGCTTAGGCTTGTCCCACCAGCTCTTAGAACTTAACCTGCTTTTATTAATCTATTCTGCCACGTGGTCTGACCTCTTCAGCGTCTCCTTGGCATCTCCTATGCACCTAGATTCTGAGTTCCTCTCTTTCCCCAGAAGTCAAGTCCTGCCTAGTCTCTCCTGACTAGCCATTGGCCATTCAGCTCTCCATTAAACCAGTCACAAGGTGCCTTAGGCAGAGACACATCTTTGTCGAATACAAAAAGATGATCCCGCAACAAGCCCGGGCTTCCTGAGACCCTGTCTGAAACAAGTGAACAGGCACAAAGAATGACTGCCTTGTTTCTCACATGTTTCTGACCGCATTCTCACATACGGTGCCCCAGGGCTTCTGTTCATATCCTCACCTGCCCTTCCCTGTGTTGTTTTTATTATCATCATCTCGATGGGTGTGAAGACTTATGTCGTAGGGTTTCTATTGCTATGATAAAACACCATGACCACTAAGGGGTTTATTTCATCTTATAGCTTTACCTTCATCCAGGGAGGGCAGGGCAGCAACCTGGAGGCAGGAGCTGAAGCAGAGACCATGGAGGAATGTTGCTCACTGGCTTGCTCTCCATGGCTTGCTCAGCCTGTTTTCTTATTCTATGCTGGACCACTGCCCAGGGGAGGCACCACCCACAGTGGGCTGCTGGGTCTTCCCAAACCAATCATTAATCAAGAAAAAAAAAAAAAACAAACAAAACTCATAGGCTTGCCCACAGGCCAGTGTGGTGGGGGCATTTTCTCACTTCTCAAGAGGACTCTCTTGTTCTGGTTGACACAGCACTCGTCAGCCGGGGTGATCTGTGTTGTCCGGACCGCTGTCTTCAGAGCTCACTCTTCTTTCTGCTTGTCCTTTGGGGGGGGCAGGTAATGTAGACGTCTTTTCAGAACTTCTCTTGGGAACTTATTCCTTCTTGCTTTTTTGCCATTTTGCTCGGATTCTCTCTAAGCCCACGTTTTACACTCAGCTACTTTCCTAGGTGGTGAGCTCTAACTTGTGAACTCTTGGTGGGAGTGTGTTCAGATATATGACGGCCGGACTTGATCGTACACTCAGCTGTAGAGGCTGGCTCAGGAGGAGTCTGGGGTCACCCTGGGTTGTGTAAATAAGCGGTAAGGTCTGTGAAGAGATGGTCTCAAGCAAGAAGAGACGCCCAGAACAGGCTCAGACCAACCAGTCTGCCTGGAAAAGACACCCCTTCCCCCCCCCACCCCTGTTGAGCTACCTGTGGGTGTTGTGCCATGTGCTCCGGGTGCCCAGCTTTCTGGATCCAGTTCTATGCTGGGGGCTGGGGTGGGCTGGGGTGGCTGGGATGGGCTGGGGTGGGCTGGGGTGAAGTAACCCAGATAAAACCCACTGGTTTACCAAGTTGGATTTTGAAGGTGGAGGGCGTAACCCATGCTTCAAAATAAAAAGTAAAAAAGACTGAGGTTTAGCCCTTGCCTAGCATATAGTCAAGGCCTGAGTTCAATCCCCGGTACCTGAACAAATTAAAAGGCATTGTGAAATATTCCACCTGTTTTTATTAATCTGTTTCCTCACAGGATCAATTAGTGATTATATGCAGTTGGCAGGTCAGGTATCCATTGAATGACTGGAATAGCCCTGAGGGTCTCATGGGTAATTCCTGGGGAATTGTCGTTCTGCAATGTGGACCTCCTCTTATTTGGAGGTATTATTATGACTTGGGACCCAAGCAAAAATATCTGTGTTACATGCCATAGAGGCCTCTAGCTTCAGGACAAGTTACATGAATCATTTATACCCAGGCTGCCGTCACAATCATAAAGTCCGGTCACTGGGTGCATCTGTGAGACTGTTTAGACTTTAAGTGTGTAATGAAGTTATCCTGTAAGATGATTTCTCCTCTTCAATTCCTATGTTAATACGCACCAGGAACTTAGGTTTCCTGTGTGGGAAGGATTTCTCTTGCCCTGATGGTTCATAATGCAGTTTAGGGCCCCAGGTCAAGAGTGAATTTGGTGGCAGATGAGTGGCCACTGGAGGTTTGAACTGTAGGCTGGTGTGGCCGCACACGTACGGAATTCCAGCGCTGAGGGAACATAGGTCGAGCAGCAGGTTAAGCAGTTTAAGAATACCTGGGATATGGGACCCTGTTTCAAGCAGAAATGACACAAAAGATTTTTTTTTAATTATTTTATTTTATGTGCATTGATGTTTTGCTTATGGAACTGGAACTGGAGTCACAGACAGCTGTGAGCCGCCATGTGGTTGCTGGGACTTGAACTCAGGTCCTCTGGAATAGCAGTCAGTGTTCTTAACGGCTGAGCCATCTCTCCAGCCCCCACAAAAGATTTTTGAATTGTAACAATTCAGTGTAGGGCTTTGAGCAAAATTCTTCCGGTAAGAATATTTCAGTTCCTTAGTTGTTGACACATACACCCTCATTTTCTCTTACCGATTAGGTGAGCGTAGTTGGTTTGCACCGTCTAAGTCGTTTCCTTTGGGAAGTTAGATGAGTATTGCTTAGGGAGCGTCTCGATTTTCTTCTCTCTTGGATTCTTTATTGTTGTTTGTTTTTTGAGACAGCGTCTCACCATGGAGACTTGGCTGGCCTGGACTTCGCTTTGTTGACCAGGCTGACCAGGCTGGCCTCGAACTCACAGAGATCCTCCTACCTCTGCCTCCAAATATGTGACATCACATCTGTTTGTTTGTTTTTGTTTTTCGAGACAGGGTTTCTCTGTGTAGTCCTGGCTGTCCTGGAGACCAGGCTGGCCTCGAACTCACAGAGATCCTCCTGCCTCTGCCTCCTGAGTGCTGGGATTAAAGGCGTGCGTCACCACCACCTGGCTGTAATTTTTATATTTTATATATTTATTGTGTGTGTGCATGTATGTGTGTGTGCCATAGTGCACATGTGGAGGTCAGAGGTCAACTTTTAGTCTGTTCTTTCCCCTCCCCGTGTGCATCAAGCCCCGCTCACTAGGTGTGGTGGCAGCTTGATCTGCTGAGCCATCTCATGGGTCCGTCATCGTTCTTCTTTTTCCTGTCTCGTTCCCTTTCGAGTTCATTACTGCTGACGTTGTGCATCCTGTTTCACAGGGAGTCCGTCTGTGCACATGTACAGTCTTCCTGACCTTCTGACCTCTATGTCTCCCCGCAGCCATATGTGTCACTGTCTCAGCCGATGGCACCGCCCAGTCCGAGGAACGGCACCCCCAACAGCAGCATCGGGGGCAACGGCCATGACCAGCTGAGCAAGACCAACCTGTATATTCGAGGGCTGCAGCCGGGCACGACGGACCAGGACCTCGTCAAGCTCTGTCAACCGTAAGTTGTGGGCCCGGTAGGAAGGCCTCCAGGGGCAGCAGGATTGCGATCGCTGGCGTCTCGTCGCACGCCCCCAGCTCGCATTGCAGTAGCGCTGTGCTTCTGCCTTGGTCACAGCATTTAGTCACGACACAGAATCTCAGGATCCTCCCTTGTCGCCTTTTGGGCTTTGTTGTTTTGAGTCAGTGTCTCATGGATCCTAGGCTGGCCTCAGACAAAATCAGCTTAAGAGAGAAAAGGGTGCCCTTGTCTCAGAGCTTGGGGTACTGTCCGTCCGTCATGCCGAGGAAGCCTAGATGGAGGAGCTGGAGGCAGGTGGCCACATCACACTCACCCAGGAAGGAAGGGGAACAGGGGCTTGCTGCCCCTCAGTCCCCTTTCTCTGCTAACGTAGTCCTGGATCCCAGCCCGGAGACAGCACTACCCACAGTGGGTAAGGCCCTCCACAGGGATGCAGGTGCCCGTCTCCTGGGTGATTCCAGATCCTATCAAGTTGACAGTTAACACTTAGCATCACACGCTTTGAAAGAAATAGTCACTTACTCTCTATGGTGCGTGCGTGCGTGTGTGTGTGTGTGTGTGTGTGTGTGTGTGTGTGTGTGTGTGTTTAAAACAGGATATCATATAGTCTAGGTTGGCCTTGAACTCCTTATCCTCTTGTGTCTACATCTCAAGTTCTGGAATTAAAGGCATGCACCACCATACCTGGCTATATTTTTATTTACATGTATGTGTATGTGCTTGTGTGAATTTACGTGTGCCACATGTGTGGATGTCCTGGAACTTGAGTTACAAGCAGGTTCGAGCCGCGAGGAATCCAACTCTGGTTCTCTGGAGGAGCAGCCAGTGCTCTTAGCTGCTGAGCCATCTCTCCAGGCCCTGAACTAGCTGTTCCTGTTGCTTTATAGAATCAATCGCCCATCATATTGTTGCCAATATTTGCATTATCACCAGTTTGTGGCTATTATGAACGCAAACTGGGCTGGAAACCTACACCTTGGTGTGTGTATATGTACATATTCAGGTTGGGTGTATTGCTGGGTCACAGGGTACCCATCTGTGAAGCTATTGTTGATAATAGTGTAAGGTTTTCATACTGGGCATAGAGGTCCATGCCGGTAATCTCAGCAGTCAGGAGATGGAGTCAGGAAGGTGAGGGGTTCAAAGTCCTCTGCTGCACAGCAAACTGGAGGCCTGGTGTGTTGCAAGCACTCTACCTGGGGGCGACATCCTCGTCTAGAAAACTTTGGCTTCCCTGTTCTTTGAGGCTTTCATTTACCCTTCCAGGAACTAGTCAGGGTCAGCATGTAGGATGGGAGACAGGAGTCCAGCACTGGAGTGGGAAGAAGCCGGCTTGAGCTGGCTGTGGGGCTCATGCCGTGCTCACACAGTCAGGGAGCATGAGGGAGGATCTGCCTCGGGCCAGCCAGGACTCTAGAATGAGACCCTGTCTAAAAAAAAAAAAATCAGGGGCCTGGAAAGGTGGTTCCGTGGTTAAGAACACAAACTGCTTTTGAAGAAGACCGGAGTTTGGTCCCACATCGGGCAGCTCAGTTGCCTCTAACTGCAGCCACGCACCTCAGGTAGTCCCAGGCACATAGCCACACAGACACATGTAATCGGAAATAAGGAAATCTTTTTAAAAACCAGTCAAACAGCCGGGCGGTGGTGGCGCACGCCTTTAATCCCAGCACCAAGGAGGCAGAGGCAGGTGGATCTGTGTGAGTTCGAGGACAGCCTGGTCTATAGAGTGAGTTCCAGGACAGCCAGAGCCACACAGAGAAACCCTGTCTTATTTATTTTATTGGTGTTTTACCTATATGTATATCTGTGTGAGTGTGCTGGATCCTGGAGTTACAGACAGTGGTGAGCTGCCATGTGGGTCCTGGGAATTGAATCCCCGGTCCTCTGAAAGAGCAGTCAGTGCTCTTAACTGCAGAGCCATCTCTCCAGCCCCAGAAACCCCGTCTTAAAAATAAACCAAAACAAAAGTCAATCAAAAAAAAAATAAAAATGGAGGAGTGAAGGTCAGCAGAGCAGGGGTGGGGCCCGATGGAGGGGAGCAGGGAGCCGAGCCGCTCTGAAAAGGGTGTTTCTCCTGCTCAGAAGGACTTCCTGCCTTTGTCCCAGTGATCTCTTCCTGGGTTGCTGGATCCCAAACTCTGGTGGGCCGGAAGGAGAGGTGTGGCCTGAGACTGGAACTCGCGGTTCTCGGGAAGGGGCTCCTTCTGAGGAGGAGGAGGAAGCAGCGACCCAGCTGTTGCCAGCTGCACTGGAAATTCTGAGCGCGGTCTCAGGCTCCTGGGCCACAGCAGGCTCCACCCTGGGGCCTTGATGGGGATAGCAGCTTGAGTGTCCTCGGGCTGGAGTCCAAGCCCGGAGCCTCAAAAGACCCGAGGACCACAGGTCCCACCTCCTTTTAATGTGTTGTTCTTTTCCCAGCCTCCAGGGCCTTCCCTGGCTAAATGCTTCAGGTCCCAGAAGCCCCCCTGAAAAGGCCGGGGTGGGGTGGGGGTGGGGCGGCTCGGGAGTGGTAACAAAGTAGTCATCACATCTTTAGGGATGAGAGGATATGTATGTATCTAATGCTTGTTTGGGGTATTAATTTCAAATTTAGTTCCTGCCAACTGTTTCTGTTCAACCCTTGTTCTTTTTTAAACTTTTATTTAAGTAACATTTTCTTCCTTTATTTTACATACCGACCACCGTTTCTCCCCCCTCCTCTCCTCTCATCCTGTCCATCCATCTGTCCGTCCCCGTTCCCTCCCCCAGCCCTTGTCCTTTGACTCTCTTCCTGGCTGCGTTCTGTCTGAGATTTTTCAGACTACTGGAATCGAGTGTAGCGGCTTCTCCTAACAGATGCTCCTGATGTCAGCCAAGAGCCGCACTACCTCAGGACCAAATCTCTGGGGCCTGTGCAGACCCCCGCTGCCCACAAGGATTCCCAAAGGGCCGAAACACACGGAGCTCATAAACTGTAGGGTGAAATCATGTCACAGGTTGATTTAACTCTTTCATGGAGGCAGCAGAGGGATGGAGAAATCAGGTCCAAGAACACAAGGAGTCGTTAGCACTAAAGTATGCTGGGGTAAGAACGCAGTGGTGAGGCCCAGACACAGGAGGCCACAGGACTTCGCTAAAAAGTGGCCCAGCCAGGGTTTGAGCCAAAGCAGCTTGGGATCAAGCTGGCGTGCACCTAAGAGATCAGTTAGAGGGGCTCCAAGGAACAAATGTTTATTATTTTAAAATGTTTATTTTTAATTTTATTTTTTATGTGTATGGATGTTTTGCCTGCATATATGTCTGTATACCACGGACATGCCTGGTGCCCACAGAGGCCAGAAGAGAGTATTGGATCCCCTGGAACTGGAGTCACAGACAGTTAGGAGCTGCCATTTGGATGCTGGAAATCAAACCCAGATCCTCTAGAAGAGCAGCCAGTGCTCTAACCGCTGAACATTCTTTTCAGCACCTATTTATTATTATTATTATTATTATTAATTGGTTTTTCATGACAGGGTTTCTCTGTGTAGCTCTGGCTGTCCTGGAACTCGCTTTGTAGGTCAGGCTGGCCTCCAGCTCACTGAGATCTACCTGCCTCTGCCTCCTGAATTTCCAGTGCAGCTGGCAACAGCTGGGTCACTGCTTCCTCCTCCTCCTTGGTGTGTGCATGCCTTTAATCCTAGCACTCAAGGAGCAGAAGCAGGAGGATCTCTGTGAGTTCGAGGCCAGCCTGGTCTACAGAGTGAGTTCTAAGACAGCCAGGGCTACACAGAGAAACCTTGTCTCAAAAAAAAAAAAAAAAAGAATTATTTCTGTTTCTTAAGGAATTCTGGCTGGAGTTCCGCCCTTACATGCTTTAAGTGGGTGTGGCCAAGCTTGTTTCTCCCCTCCCCCCACATTCCTAGCTAAAGGAGATGATTGTGTTCACATTGCAGTGACTTTTAGTGACTTTTTTCAAGTGGTGCCTTTGAGGGGTTGGGGTGATATTAAGGACAATGTGACAGTTGATCTCTTTGATGTAATTAGATAGAGAAGCCCTGCGTGGTAGTTACTCTCCTCTTTGTGGTGACGGAAAGGGATAGGTGAAGAAGGGTCAGTATGGCCAGTTTGAGGGACACGGTCCATCATGGCCGGGAGGACACTGATGTCAGCCAAGGGCAGCCAGGTGGGGCTCGCTGTAAAGTCCCTGCTGCCCGTAAAGTCCAGTGCAGCTCCACCTCCTGAAACAGGGTCATTAGCTAGGAACCAAGTGTTCAGCCACAGGACGTGTGGGGACATTTCCATGGAAACCACACCAGCCTGGAGATTACCGAAGTACACGTCTGGGTATGGCAGGGATAGTTTCCCAGGGAGATAAAGCGAAGTAGGGAAATCTTCCCTGAATATAGGTGAGTCCCTCCCATAGATGGGGTGGGGGTGGGGGTAAGATGGGACAGAGGGGAAAGAGAGGAGACTCACGTATTTCCCCTCCCTCCCTTTCCCATGCTATGAGTTTCTTCATCCTCTCTGCCATGATGGCTGAAGCCACGAACCAGAAGAAATCTTTTCTCCCTTAAAAAGTGTTTATGACAGGCATTTTGTCACAGTGATGAAAACTAACACAATTGGCTTTTTGTGGGAGAGGGGAGAAAGCTATATATATATAGGTCTGGTTGGCTTGGAGCTCGCTCTGTAGACCAGGCTGACCTCGAACTCACAGAGATCCTCCTGCTTCTGTTCCCTGAGTGCTGGGTTTAAAGGCGTGTGCCACCACCGCCCGCATGCCCTGTTATTTTACTCTGTGTAGCCTAGGTGTGCGCCACCATGCCAGGCTCTTTGTCCTGTTCTTAATCCCTGTCCTCAGCTTATTACTTTGCATTTTCCTTCCCTTTAGATATGGCAAGATTGTCTCCACCAAGGCCATACTGGACAAGACCACAAACAAGTGCAAAGGTGAGAAGCATCTGCCTGCCGGAGGGGAGAGGCCATCCTCCGCCTCTGCCTCCTGCTGCGGGGGCGTCTGAGCGCCCGCTGCCGGGGAGGAGGTGGGAGGATTTGGGGAGGTGGGAGGATTTAGAGTCCCCAGTGACCAGAAAGCCAGAGCTGAGAACGCTGTTGGGGACAGCCAGCCAGAAGCCTGCATGGAGCTCCCTCTGGTGGCTGGAGCTCACTCCGGCCCACAGTCTGCCTGGGTGGGAAGGGGATGCAGGAGAGACTGTCTCGACTTGTCATTGTAAACCGGACAGGCCAGTCGGTTTCTCTTCCCGTTGCGGAGAGGTTTGAGCATTTCCAGGCATTTCCAGGCGGAGCTGGAAGAACAGCAGGATGGGCAGGGACAGGCCGCTTCCATCTGGCACTGCCTGCTCTGCTGTGTGTCTCCCGGCCCAGCATTTCTGGGGGCTGTCTAGAGAAGAGATGGGGGCCTTTAGGAGTGCACGAGGTCCCGGATTTCATACGTTGGGTCTGAAGCCCCAGGTTTTTAATGAGAAGGAGAAAGGCAGATACACAAGGGCTCCATTGCCTTTGGTGCTCTTCGCCAGAGAGGACCTGACCTCTGGGTGAGGGGGTCGCCTGAAAACTTTTAATTTCTCTTTCTCCCCGCTACATCTCTCTCACGGACCACAACTCCTCCTCTGTCTCCTGGAAAGCCTGGGCCTCCTTCCTCTCCCACACACCCCAGCTCCCCGTGACACTGTTCCCCTGTTCCAGGCTATGGCTTTGTGGACTTCGACAGTCCCTCAGCAGCGCAGAAGGCTGTGACCGCGCTGAAAGCCAGTGGTGTGCAGGCTCAGATGGCTAAGGTGAGGACGCCCCACGCCAGCTTTTCCGGGGTTACGGTCAGCACTAAACGGTCAACACCGAAGTTCCAGGGTGGGGCCTCTCAGTGCTTCCGAGTATGAAGTTGATGAGCAAGGATTGTCTATGGTGTGTGTGTGCGTGCGTGCGCGTGTGTGCATGTGTGTGTGTGTGTATGTATGCGTGCATGTGTGTGTGTATGTGTGTGTATGTATGTATGTGTGCATGTGTGTATATGTGTGTATATGTGTCTGTATGTGTGCATGTGTGTGTGTTTGTATATGTATGTGTGTGTATGTATGTGTATATGTGTATGTATGTATGTGTGCATGTGCATGTGTGTGTTTGTATATGTATGTGTGTGCGTGTGCATGCAGCTCGGAGCTACCTGATGTGGGTGATGGCAACTGGACTCAGGTCCTCTCCAGAATGTGCTCTTGACCACAGAGCCATCTTTCTGGTATTTCTGGAAGCATCTGGACAGAGACAGAGGTCTACTGGAGCTGCGGGGCAACCGTCCTTTGTGTGGCGGACAGGAGGGCCAGGCCTCCCGCACTCCGGCTGCCTCCCTGCCCCACCCTGGCCCCACTTTCCTAGGACAGATGGTTATAGTTCTGCAACATTCTCTGAAGAAGGCAGCTGTGCAGCTGGGGTTCTGAGGATGCTTTTCATGGCCTGCCGTACTCCCATAGGGCAGGGAGTGAGCTGGGAGAGGGCTGGGGGGAGGGGAGGAAGCTAGAACCGAGCCTCTTGCTTAGTGCTCCCTGGAGCTGAGAGTGTCAGCCGCTAGAAAGCTAGAAGCCTTTCTCAAATCCCTCCAGCAGGGGAGGACTGTTCCCTTGCCTTGCTGAGGCATCTCAAATACTTTGAAGAACCTGATAAGGCAGCCATTCCTGGAACTAGAGTTACAGTGGGTTGTGTGTCCCCATATAGGTGCTGGGAATTGAACCCAGGTCCTGTGGAGGAGCAGCCAGTGCTCTTAACCACTGAGCCACCTCTCCAGCCCCAAGACAGCCATTCTTTTCTCTAATGGTTAAGGGTATGATGGCTCAGGCCTCTGATCCCAGTCCTTGGGAGGCGGAGGATTGCAGAGAGTTCCAGGACAGCCTAGGATAGAGTGTGAACTAGTCTAGGGAGAAAGAAAGAAAGAGAGAAAGAGAGAGAGAAAGAAAGAAAGAAAGAAAGAAAGAAAGAAGGAAAGAAAGAAAGAAAGAAAGAAAGAACAGAGAGAGAAGAAGGAGAGAGGAAGGAAGGAGAGAGGAAGGAGAGAGAGAGGAAGAAAGAAAGAAGGAAGGAAGGGAGAGGGAGAGAGGAGCACTGGCTGTTTTCACAAAGGACCTGAGTCCAGTTCCCAGCACCCACCTGGTACCTTAAAACCATCCTAACTCAGTCCCAGGGGATCTCATACCTTCTCCTGGCCCCCACGAACACTGCGTACACATGGCACACAGACATGCATGCAGGCGAAAACACCCATGGCTGTAAGTAAGAACAAACCGATTTTAGAGAAAAGCAAAGGAAACAGACGTTGACATAGGATCAAGGTTAGGGGAATGACTGCCGAAGGCCGAGTAATGAGTTACAGTCTTGAAAACACAGCTCTGGGTGCTGGCGTTGCGAACGTGCCTGTGATCACAGAGCTTGAGAGAAGGAGACAGAAGGATCAGGAATTCACGATCATCCTTGGCTACACAGCAGCTTCCAAACCAGCCAGGACTACATTGTGAGACCCTGTCTCAAAACACAGCCACACATGCGCATATACATGGAGAAAAAAACAAAACACCAGGCCTGGGTGCTGGAGAGATGGCTCAGAGGTTAAGAGCACTGGCTGCTCTTCCAGAGCACCCGGGTTCAATTCCCAGCACCCACATGGAAGCTCACAACTGTCTGTAATTTCAGGATCCAATACCCTCCAACAGACATACATGCAGGCAAAACATCAGTGCATACTAAATAAAAATAAATAAATTATTTCAAAAACAAAAACACCAAAAACCAGCCCTGGGGCAGAATTGCCACTGTGCATTCCGCCGTGTGGGGGTACCAGCCCCCATCCCTGACCTCACGCCCCCTCCCAATACAGCCTCTCACTTTAGCCTTGGGCTCCCGGGAGACTAGACCTTGAGGTAAACCACTGAGCAGCAGTACACCTGGCCCTCTCTCTGTTTCTTCCCCCCTCTTCCCTTCCACTCACAAAGGACCAGGTATTCCCACGTAGACAAGTCTGCTGTGGTGGAAGAGAGGGAGAGAAAGAATGCAGAACTATGGAGTTGACGAGGCATTCTGAGGGAATCTCTAACCCCTGGGCCAGGCTTAACGGGGCACAGACTCGGTTGGTGGCTTTATTACTGGATTGTACAGTAATAGACATAGTAATCACTGTAATTTTTCTCTCTGGGCTAGATATACGGTACATGATGATGGGATTGGCTATTACAAACAGCTAAGATTCTCTTTGGAACCCTCTTAATGTTTCTTTTCTCAAATGTCATTTATTTTTGGTCTTTCGAGATGGGGTTTCTCTGTGTAGCCCTGGCTGTCCTGGAACTCGCTCCGTAGACCAGGCTGGCCTCGAACTCACAGAGATCCGCCCGCCTCTGCCTCCCGTCCATGACCACCGCTGGCTCAAATGTTATTTTGTACACGAGGCTGAGGGTGGAATGGGATGAAGATGTGAGCCTCACTTTTCACTCTTCACGTTCATAGCAACAGGAGCAGGACCCTACAAATCTATACATCTCCAACCTCCCCCTGTCGATGGATGAGCAAGAACTGGAGGGGATGCTGAAGCCGTTTGGCCAGGTTATCTCCACACGGATCCTTCGAGACACTAGTGGGGCCAGCAGAGGGGTCGGCTTTGCCAGGTAAGAGAAGGTTAGGGGTGGTTAAAGAGAGAGAACTAGGGAAACAACACACACGCGCACACGTACACACGCACACACACATACACACAAACGCACATGCACACACATGCAAACACGCACACACATGCAAACACACGCACACACACACACAGACACACACACACAGACACACACAGGCACAGGCACACAGACAGACAAGTGCACACACACACACACACACACATGGACACACACAGGCTCATAGACACACACACACACACACACACACACAGACACATAGACACATACACACAGGTCTTGTATAATATTAGAAGAACCAGCCTCAATATTATACATCCCAGGGGCTCAGGAGAGAGAACTACTAACGGCGAGGACTATTTTCAGGAAATAGAATCTCAGCACACCGAGCTCTATAGTCCACTTGCTTTAATTCCTCTGTCATAACATCCTTTATACACAGCTTCAGTTCTGTTCTCATGTCTAGCTCCTTTCCTGCCTGATTTCTCTCTATACTTATCTATTGTTCCCTCTAAGTTCTATCTTAATTCTCTCGTCTTAATTCTGCCTCATCTAGGTCCTTTTCAGCTTGTTCTTGCCCAGCTAGTTCTTCCCCATCTGGCTCTTCCTCATCTTCCATCTCGTTCCTCTAGTCCTCTCTTCTAGCCCCTCAATCTAGTTCTTTCACATCTCAGTTTGTTCCTCTCAAGTTCTTACCCGTCTAGTTCTTCCATTCTCCTTTCTCTTCTCCGTCCCATGCCCTGGAAGTCCTGGTATATAAAGCCAGGCTTCCAGGGTCAAACGGAGGGGTGATAAGAATCACATTGAGAGGCAATAACTGTTAATTATCATTTGCAACCCCAAAAGGAAGTGACCAATGGGAAAATGAATTAACCAAAGGCTGAATTCGGGTAATATCTAAGAAGAAGGCTCTTATGTGCTCAACTATAGTCTTAAACGTGATTGGTATAAAATGTTAAGAATTTATAAGTTGCTAGGTCAATGGGAGAAAATAAAACTGACTTCTTTTTTCCTGTGGCTCCTATCTGTCCAAGCTATCTGCTGTTTTTCTGCAGGGTGGGGGAAAGTGTGCTCAGTCGCTAGGCAGCCTGTGTACAGCTAGATGCCTCTGGTGATAGTTAAAGGGAGATCTGGAACTGGAGGTAAGGTTTGGGAAAGGAGGAAGTAAGGCTTAATTGGCACATCTGCCAGGCCTTCTCAAACAGGTAGCCTGGATGTTTAAGTCTGTTCTTAGAGAGTATGGAGGTATCTCTGATAAGGTACTTTCCTCCATCTGGGGATGGACCTGGCCGGATGCTGCTTATGATAATTACAGGGAGGCTTGAACTGGGGTTCTGGCTGAGCATAGCTGTTAGCACAGAAGGTTATCTAAATATCCCTAGAAGTGGTTAGGTAAGGAGTTAGAGGTCTATAAAGTTAGTAAGGCTGTAAGAAAGGAGGGTCCGAGCTGAATTGTGTAAAGCAATTACTGAACATCCACCTAACCTAGGTGGTGTCTCCTTGTGGAATTTATCTTAAATCAGGAGACTTGCATGTGGACTGTTATTACTGCTAGTCCTTGAAAGTAGCCAAGGGAGATATCTGATTCCAGAGAAAGCCTTTCCTGAGGCTGTTCTCCAAACACCTGGAATGTGTATGTCCAGAGAGTGATCAGTCCACACTGTTAGCCCTTCTTAGGGAAAAGTCAATTGGGAAAACTATGAAGGCACACATGATTTTCATAACAGAAGACAGCTGATATATAACAAGCCAAGTAACACCAAAAACTCCTCGGAGCTTTGGTTTCCTCTGGATGAATTCCCTGATCCCTCCAGGTCGTGACTTTGCCATAATCAGCTGAGTTCTTAGGATATATTCCTGTGGCCCGCAGCACTCAGGCACATAGACACAATCACACACACACACACACACACACACACACACACACACACACACACTGCCTTTCCTCCCTGCACGGACCAAAATAATGGTCAAAGATACTTGGTAAGACCCAGCAAGGTGACTCAGCATGCACCGTAGCTGGTACACACACACACACACACACACACACACACACACACACACGCACAATAAATATATAAAATGTAATAAAAATTCTAGGCATGCTCTGCCATGTGTCCCAGCTGTCCACACTTGGTGCTTTCCCCCACTGCCTCCCCCAACCGAGACTGGACAGCAGCCCAGAGCTCTGGTCCTCACAGCAGCAGGACGGAGCGGAGGCTTTGCCCCACTTTTTACATCTTTAGGGAGAGCAACCCTTGCAGTGACCGACCGTCCGGATGTTGGCTATCGACAGGCCTTAGCTTCTCCTGTTCTCTAGGCTGCCCTCTTCTGGGCTCGTGTGTCACAGAGCTTCAGCGGATCCTAGCCTACCTAAAAAATAATTTTGCTTTTATTAATTTTAAGATTTCGTTCGGGTGCTGGCAAGGCGGCCTAGCAGGTAAAGGTGCTTGCTGCCGAGTCTGCGCACCTGAGATTGACCCCCAGGCTCATGTGGTCGAGAGAGAGACTCCCGTGAGCCCCCTGACCCCCGACTCACATGCCCATACACACGCAAAATAAATATGTGTAAAAAATTGCTGTAAAGACATTTTTTTTTTGAGCCAGACACAAACTTGCTCACAAACTCCAATACTCAGGAGACCAAAGAAGGAAAACCACTGCAGGTTCAAAGCCAGCGTACGATAGCACAGGAAATGTTAAGCTAGCCAGGGCTACCTAGGTCTCAACCCTGTCTCAGAACAGACTGGCAATGTGGCTCAGTTGGTAGAGCGCTTGCCTTGCATGCAGGAAACCCCAGTTTGACCTCCAGCGTGGGATGAGATGGGTGTTTGGTGAAGTGTCTCCAGGTATTCCCAGCACTTGAGACGTGGAGGCAGAAGGATCAAAAGTTCAAGGTCGGGCTGGAGAGGTGGCTCAGAGGTTAAGAGCGCTGTCTGCTCTTCCAGAGGACCTGGGTTCAATTCCCAGCACCCACATGGTGGCTCACAACCATCTGCAATGAGATCTGGTGTGCAGACATACATGCAGTCAGAACACTGAATACATAATAAATAAAAGTTTAAGGTCAATTTGGGTTACAGGAGACCCTGTCTTCAAAATAAAAAACGAAAGCTGTGTTGGTATTGTATACTCCTGTAATCCCTGCGCTTGGAGGGCCTAGGTAGGAAAGTCAATTTTGAGGATCACCCTTTGAGTTTCAATCCCTTATCTGTTCATGAATACTCCCTTAGTCAGTGATTCAGAGACCGGGAGTGAATTTGGGATGGTGACCCACCCTGTAATCCTAACTAACATTTGGGAGATAGAGACAGGAGAATAGGGAGCCCTTGGACCACATGAGACCCTGTCTCAAAGAGCAAAACATCTTTCCACCCTCAGTTTTTTATTATTTATTTATCTATCCATCCATCCACCCATCCACCCATCCATCCATCCATCCACCCACCCACCCACCCACCCACCCACCCACCCACCCACCCATCCATCCATCCATCCATCCATCCATCCATCCATCCATCCATCCATCCATCCATCCATCCATCCATCCATCCATCCACTTAGTTATTATTTATTTTATTAATTGAATAATAGAGGCTGTGGCTAGGAAAAAATTTTTAACAGGCTCAATCTGAGTAGCGCCACCTAATGGCAGTTCCAGGTATTACAAGAGGAAAATTCACTGGGCTTGTGTTAATCGATTTTTGACGTACATTTTCTTTTTAATTTTAATTTGATTTTTTTAAATTTGAGACATGCTATGGTCTTGATGTGAAGCCCGTCTGTCTTTGAACTTGAGATCCTCTTGCCTCCGCCTCCTAAATACGGGTACTACAGACTTGGGCCAACAGGCCACGCTAGCTCTTCACTTTGGGGCCGATGTTCTCAGTTCATGGCGCCCTCAGTTAGCATAGCACTTTCCCCTCGGTACCAGAAGAAATATCCAGTGCGTTAAGTAATTAAATGGTCCGGCAGTCTGTGGGGGCTGGGGTGGCGAGGATGAGCTAGGCTTGCACAAGTGTGTGGACCGGGGCGTCACACCTGGCTTTTCTGTGGGTGCTGGGGACTGAACGTGGATTACCAAGCGGGCCATCTCCGCACCCCTGTGCCTGTCTGTCGTCTTTGGAGTGCGGGCTGAAGCCCAGACTTCAGTCACGCTAGGCTGCTAGGCGCAGTCTGCCACTGAGCTACATCCCCGACCTTTTTTTTCATTTTGTGACGGCGGGCCCTCGTTTCCTCTGTTGTTGTGATAAAATACCCCAATGAAAGACGACTTAGCAAAGAGGGTATTTCAACTCAAGGTTCTTGGTTATGGTCCGTCTCAGGAAAGTCGGTGGGGACTCAGCTGGTCTGGTCACACCCACCGTCAAGACGAGAGGGCAGCTGGTGTGGATGCTTGCTGAAGTAGGTGGAGTTTAAGGCCTGGTCTGTAGAGTTAAGTTCCAGGCTAAACGGGCGTACATAGAGAGACCCTATCACAAACACCAAAACCCACGACGGAATGAATTCATGAACGCCCACCTGCCAGTCGCACAGTTTACGGTCCCCTGCCTAGGGAATGGTGCCACCCACATGAGCTAATTGAAGACAGTCCCCCGGAGGCACTGAGACGACCCATGTGACTCTAGGTTGTATTAATCTGACCATCACACAGGCCCCGAACTCACTCTGTAGTTGAGGTAGATTTTGAATCCCAACTCACCAGTAGCTGGGATTAAAAAACTGTCAGAATGTGTTTGCTCATTTATATTTCTATTACGTTTTATTTATTTTGTGAGTTTGTGTGTGGGGGTGTGTGTGTATGTGTGGGTGTGCCGTGGCAGGGGTGTGTAGGTCAGAGGACAACTTTTAGGAATCAGTTTTCCTCTTGGACCATTACGGTTCTGGGGATCAAACGCAGGTCATTAGACCTGCAGGAGTCCTCATGGCCAGGCTAAGTGACGTTAGATTGGCAGGTTCCTTGACCCGCTGAGCATCTTGCCAGCCCCAGTGTAGAGCTACTGAAATCCCAGCACGTGAAGACTGAGGCCGTTGAGAGCGAACACAGGCCACAAAGAGCGAACACAGGCCACAACACAAGATCCCATTCCAGAAAGTCCCAAACAAGCAGGACCTGTGAAGTGATTTGGCCTGTGGGCACTGTGTCTAGTGTACAGGGGAGGGACAGAGTCAGCGCTTTCCTGAGTGATCTGACAGCTGTGGGTGGCGAGTGGGCCGGCACATATGTCATTTCTTTCCCAGCCCCCTCCCCCCAGCAGGAAGCTGCCATGGAGCAGGTCCTAACACGTGCCTGGCTATCACTATGGAGCATGAGCCCTCACCCACTTCAGAGAGTATTTATCAGTTGTTTGGGAAGAACCCGAGAGCACTAATGTGGAAGCCAGAGGACAGCTCACAGGAGTCCATTCTCCTTTCACTGTGTGGGTTCTGGGGTCACTTAGGCTATCAGGCTTGGCTGTAGTACCCACCCAGCCATCTCGCTGGCCTCATGAGCTCTTTACTACCAATCCTAACAATGTCATAGATAATTGGACCTTGATAATTATCGCCAGAGATGGAAATAGATATCAACACAATCATAGCTTGTACAGTTTCATCAAATAAGCAATTAAAGCTTTTTTCATATTTATTTTTTATGGATAGGAGTCTTTTGCCTGCGTGTATATGTGTGCACCAAGTGTGAGTCGGTCGCCTTCAGGGGTCAGAAGAGGGCATCAGATCCCCGTAACTGGAGTTACAGGTTGTTGTGAGCCGTCATGTGAGTGCCTAGAACAGAACCTGGGTCCTCTGCAAGAGCAAGAAGTACTGTTACCCACTGAAGCATTTCTCCACCCCACCTCCCCCCTTTTTTTGAGACAGGGTCTCCCTGTAGCCCTGGCTGTCATGGAACTTGATAAATAGACCCAGGCTGGCCTCGAACTCTCAAGAGATCCACCTGCCTCTGCTTCTCGAGTGCTGGGATTAAAGGCACCATGCTGGCACCATTAGGAATTTTTTTAGTTCAGTAGACACTTGGGAAAAAAAAAAATTTTTTTTTTCCAGACAGGGTTTCTCTATTTAGCCCTGGCTGTCCTGGAACTCACTCTGTAGACCAGGCTGGCCTCAAACTCAGAGATCCACCTGGCTCTGCCTCCCGAGTGCTGGGATAAAAGGCGTGCGCCACCACCGCCTGGTGACACTTGAAAACCATTTAAATTAATTCGTATTGTGTGTGCATCTGTGCGTGTTTGTGCGTTATGGCGCACGTGTCGAGGTCAGAAGACAACCATCAGGAGTTGGCTCTCTCCTAACGCCGTGTGGTTCCAGCGATGGAACTCGGGTTGCTGGTCCTGTTGGCAGGTGCCTTTACCCGCGGAACCCTCTCATCCATTAGGAATTTTACAGTAAAGGGCCAGGGAGGCACTCGGTCAGGAGAGTGCGTGCTCGTCACAAGTGCATGCTGTCCTGGCTCAGTCCTCAGCGCGGCTCAGTCCTCAGCGCGGCATAAAAGTCAGACATGGTGGAGGGTTTGTGCAACTGCGACTCCCAGCGAGGCAGGAGTCTCGGAAGATCAAAGTCATCCTCAGATAGCTGAGGAGTACACACACACTCCGTCTTAAAAAAGATAAAAAAGGAAACACAGGTGCCTTGAAATGAACATATGTGACGGAAACTCCTCTTCGAACCACGTGTAACTTCTTGAGCATGCATGGGGCTAGGGACCCGGGTTCGCCCCAGTGAACGTGTGTAGAGCGCGTGTCCCGGGCAGGTGAGAGCCTTGGTCCTCCTGTGTTTCTTAGGATGGAGTCCACAGAGAAGTGTGAAGCCATCATCACCCACTTCAATGGGAAGTATCTTAAGACGCCCCCTGGAGTGGCAGGTGAGGGCTCTGGGACCCCGGCTGGGAGCCGCGGGAGGGGTGCGTGCCAAGTGCGGCCGTCCAGCGCCCGTCTGCTTTTGTCTCTCGCCAGCACCGTCTGACCCCTTGCTTTGCAAGTTTGCCGATGGCGGGCCAAAGAAACGACAGCACCAAGGAAAATTTGTGCAGAACGGACGGGCCTGGCCAAGGAACGGGGACATGGTAGAAGGCTTTGGAGTGGGATGGGAATGGCCGCGCGCGCGCATGCGCGGCCCGGTTTCCGTGCGCCTAGGCGGCAAGCTTGAGGGCGGTCTCCACGGCTGTGCCCTGCGGGTTGTGCCCTGATCTTCAGGGCAGTTTTGCAACCTGCACAGTTCCAGAAACCTGCAGTGGGACTCGTGGATGCTCTGGGCTCAAAATAAGAACCCTGTATTCTTCCTTATAGGGTGGCATGGCCGTGACGTATGACCCCACGGCAGCTCTTCAGAATGGGTAAGGGGGAAATGTCAGGGGCTCGTGTCCGGGCACTTGGGTGTTTGATTCCCAAATATCAGGTAGTGGAGGCGGCTCTGGTTTTGTGGGGTGTCTCACTGAACAAAGCTCTTTCCACAGGTTCTACCCAGCCCCTTACAGCCTCGCCCACAGCAGGATGCTCGCTCAGTCTGCGCTCTCCCCTTATCTTCCATCTCCCGTGTCTTCCTACCAGGTAAGGCATGGTGGTTTAAGTGAAGGAATATAAAGCTTTTCTACATTGTACACACGAAAACAACACTTTCAGAGGCATCCTCTTGAGCTGGTATGGTGGTGCACACCTTTAATCCCAGCACTTGGGAGGCAGAGACAGGTGGATCTCTGTGAGTTCGAGGCCAGCCTGGTCTACAGAGTGAGTTCCAGGACAGCCGGGGCTACATAATAGAGACCCTGCCTCAAAAAAAATATCTTTCTCTTTCACCACCCAAGTAAATGCATGTTTGATTCCTACTACATCTCACTTTCATGTGAATATATATATATATATATATATATATATATATATATATATATATATATATAGGACTTTGGAAGTAATTCATTTTATAAAAACAGAACCACATTTAACATGTATTAATTATTCTCACATCTTTAAGTCCTTTATGTGTATGAGTGTTTTGCTTCTATGTATGTGTATGTATTTCATGTGTGCCTGGAACCCAAGGAGGTTAGGTGCTGGATCCACTGGGAATGGAGTTACAGATGCCTGGGAGCTACAATGAGGGTGGTGGGAACCGAGCTGGGGTCCTTGGAGAGGAGCAAGGCTCTTAACTGCTGGCCGAGCCATCCCCCAATACCTTTTTAAAAATCCTATTTCTTGTCATCCCCCCCACCGTGTGTGTGTGTGTGTGTGTGTGTGTGTGTGTGTGTGTGTGTGTGTGTGTAGGTCAGAAGGCTTGTGGAAGGTTTTCTCCTTCTACTCTCTGGGTAGATTTAGATTTAGATTTGGTGGCAAATGCCTTTACCTGGTGAGCCTTACCTACCTTCATGACCCTTTGCCTACTTTTTGTTTGTTTGTTTGTTTGTTTTTTCAAGATAGGGTTTCTCCAGGAACTCACTTCATAGACCAGGCTGGCCTCCAACTCAGAGATCCACCTGCCTCTGCCTTCTTAATGCTGGGATTAAAGGCGTGCGCCATCACCACCTGGCCCTTTGCTTAGTTTTAACTGGGTTATCTGAGTTATAAGTTGCTAATATTTTGTAAACAGCTTGTTCTTTTCCTTTTGCTTTTTTAAGGTTTTTGAGACAGGGTCTCACTATGTAGCCCTGGCTGGCCAGAAATTCTCTATGTAGACCAGGTTGCCCTTGAACTCGGATTCACCTGCCTCTGCTTTCCAAGTGCTGGGATTAAAGGCGTGCCAGCGCCATGCCTGGAGAAAACAGCTTCTTCTTGATGTTTGTGTTCTGACGGGACATGTCAGTTTGTGGGGGACTTTGCTGAACATTCTCAGTCACTGAGCCTAGGCAGTTAACATTTTTATTTGTTTTTGCTTATATCAGAGAGTGACTCAGACATCTCTACAAGTACCTAACCCATCCTGGATGCAACACCAGTCGTACCTCATGCAGCCTTCAGTGAGTGTTCAGAAGTGGGCAGAAACAAGAGAGACAATTTGACTTAAAGAAACGCAAAGGCCTTTGATAACACGGTCCTGTGGGCTGAGTCCTGGCTTCGTGCATTGTGCAACCCAACAGCGACCTAATTCCGTGATTTCTTAGACAAAAGCCTTTGCAGACTGAAGGTCAGGGTGCTGTTCCTATTCGAGCCGGGTTGCTGCTCACGTTAATTCCCAGGACTTGGAAACGTCAGCAGACAGTGCTCTAGTTCCTGCAGTCTGCTTCCCACTTACAGTGCAGTTAATAAATGATTCTTTTTTTTCCCCAGAGCTGAGGACCGAACCCAGGGCCTTGTGCTTGCTAGGCAAGCGCTCTACCACTGAGCTAAATCCCCAACCCCAAATGATTCTTAAAAAGCAAATAAAAATCTGGGTGTAGTGACACATGCCTTTAATCCTAGCACTTGGGAGGCAGAGACAAGTGGATCTCTGTGAGTTCGAGGCCAGCCTGATCTACATAGAGAGTTTCAGGATAGCCAGGGCTACATAGAGACCCTGTCCAAAACTAACCAAACAAACAAGCAAAAAAATAAATAAATGGTGGTGGCCCTGCTTGCCTTCAGTCTGCCTGAGGTGTCTGTAGGAGGCTGCGTGCCTAACCATTTCCTTCATTACCTCCTCCAGGGCTCACTTCTTACCCCAGGGATGGACCACCCTCTCTCTCTCCAGCCTGCCTCCATGATGGGACCTCTTACTCAGCAATTGGGTCACCTGTCACTCAGCAGCCTGGGCCCGGTAAAGGAGTGTCTCTAAATATCAACTCTGTAGAGTGAGGACTGCCTGTGAAATGCTCCTTAGCGCCAGTAGTGACGAAGGATGGAAGTGCTTTTTCAGGGTCAATGAAGGTATATTCAGACCTGGGATAAATGCCTCTCTAATCCCTGTACTCAGGAGGCTGAGGAAGGAAGACATTCAAAAGTTCAAGGACAATGATAAACAGAAAAGAATCTGTAAGCTGGGAATATAGCCATTCTGCCTTCCTCCTTCCTCTGGTGCTTCCCAGTCACGGAGCTAAGTAAGTTCTAAACGTTTGTGTATTCGCTCAGGAATCAGTGCCTATTTCCCAGAATTCATCAGAACACCAAAAGAAAGGGATGAAGCAGCTGAGGTTTCTTTTAGGCCTGACTTGTGCAGGGAAGCTGGTGGGCAGGGATCCGAGGGTCTGGAGGGAGACGCTAGGAAGGCAGATCTGTCTCCAGGCCAGCGTACATGAGTACCACCGGGAACACTTCTAAGAAGCACCCACACCCATAAAGGTATAGTCCTTTTCAAAGCTCCCCGAGTGCTCTGGACCGTCTGAGAACCATGGCTCTTTTCCCTTCCAGCTCCTGCCAACGGCCGCTATGCAGGGAGCTTACATCCCCCAGTACCCTCCCGTGCCCTCTTCCAGTGTGTCTGTGGAGGTAGGGGCATCCTTTCTCTGCGGTGAGGCTGGGACACAGGGAGAGGCAGATTTCTGTCCTGAGCAAGCACTTTCTCTCACAGCACTGCTGATCCTGTTCCTCCCTGGTGGGTGTGAGGAGTGTAGGGAGGAAAAGGCTTCACTGATGTTCACAGCCAGCCTGCTCAGTTCAGTTCAGGCCGGGATGCAACTTCAGTTGCTTAAACGCTCTGAAGATGAGCAATGGCTTACGTATTTCTCAAAGTAGCTGTACCGCGTCACCCTGTCCAACTCAGGTGCCGCGAGCACACTTGCCTTTGGGGAGCGGGTGAGCTGGGGATGCCACTCAGCTTTGGATCTGGTTAGTGAGGCTTCTTCAGTGGGAGGAGAGCGTAGGAACGCATCAGTAACTTTGCTTGGCTGTGACGCAGGAGAGCAGCGGTCAGCAGAATCAAGTGGCCGTGGAGACACCCTCAGACCATGGGGTCTATCCTTTCCAGTTCAGCAAGTAATGAGGTAAGAACTTCAAGCTGGGGGTGTGCGGTTGTGTTGCACTGGGAGATGGCTGCGTGGTCTTGCCAGCAGCCTGACAGGTTGTCATGCCCCTCCACACCCTCTTCAGCTTATGCCCACAGCTCTGTTAGACAGAAATGCCATTTTTGGAGATGTTCCCAGACTCCAGAAGGTCCAGCAGGTTACAGGCCATCTACAGGCCACACTGAGCACTAACCTGTGGCCATCATTTCCCCATAGGCCCGGGCCTGAGAACAGAAGTCTGTGCGTGCCTGCCTTGGGCCGTTTTCCCATCGATGGAGCCGGGGAACCGTTGTTGCTTTCCGTATGTGCCACATCCAAGATCAGAAAACCTTACACTGGTTGAGCCGCTTCTCATCTTCACAGAAAGTTGGGGTTTGTTGGAAATACTTAGGAAGGCTTTTAAAATGATTTCTTTAAAAAAAAAAAAAAAGTGCTGGGAAATCGATGAAGGAGTCCTGCTTGCCAAGTTTAGTTATGGACTATTTTTGATGTATGTGTTTTAAATATACAGATTTGAAGTTTTTTGTTTTGCAAAGCTCTGAGCTCACACATTGCATTGCATCCCCGACCCCACCACCTTTTAATGTAGGGAGGGTCTCAGTGGCCAGAACCTCGCTCTCAAACTCACAGGGTCCCACCCACTCCATCTGAGAACACCGCTGCGCCTGGCCTTTTCTTTAGCTTTTTGTCCAGATTGTTTTTCTCTTTTCCATTTAGCTGAGCCTTGCCTTTTTGCAGTTTTTAATTTTATGAATTTGACTTAAATTTCATGTGGAACTGGGGGGGAGAGAGCATCATACAGGCCGTGGAGGTGGCGTTCTCTCTGCTTTCCGAGAAGAGATGTGACAACTGCAGCCTTTGGAAGTCACCCTTTAACCAGACCTGGTGGCAAGTTCAAGAAGGATGAACTTACTGATGTCTGAGAAGTGTTGGCCAGCTTCAGCGTTTGGGAACACCTGCTCTGCCTCCTGGAGGGTCTTCGTTCTCTCCCAGGTCTCACAGTCCCCATCCCTCTGCTTGTGGCCTTGCTCAGTCTGTTTAAAGATCATTCCCCCGCTGAGCAAATTCATCCCTTCACTTTAACTGGAGGTTGTTTCGTCCCTAAGAGGCTGTTGCCATGTCTGTCATCTTTGATTGCCATGCCTGGGAGTGGCGTGTATGCCTGGCACCAACTTGTTGCAGACCAAGGATGGTCCTGAATATCTGACCGTACAGAACCACACCTCACCTCCTCCCTCCCTGGCAGAGTTACCTAGTTCAGATCAAGTATTTCCCTGCCTTCTGGAGTAGGCTAAATCCCCAGCCCACCCTGGACAGAGCCTTGTAACATCCACGTAACTGGCCAGGAGTGCCTGCTGCGTTCCTTTGAATTCTGTCCATTCTGCCTCTTGGTGGATCATTTCTGCCTGGGGTCTCAGGCTCTCCTCCCAGCTGTGACCTTGCTGAATCACTTAGAAATTCAGCAGGAGCTGTCTTAGCAGGGCTCCCTCGTGGTTGTATGTGTATGCCAAATGCAGTTTGAAGGGATGCAAGTGAGAACGTTCACTGTGTGCCGTGCATGCCTGAGAAAGGACCAAGCTCTCCATGTAGGAAGTGCCCTGCTCATCCCTGGTGTGTCTGGACCCCTTCCCCAGGGAACAAGAACACCAGAAATCATTTTCCTTCTCGTGGAAGGACAACAGGGTGCTAGGATAGAAAAATGCAGTACTTTAGCTCCTCCGTACTTAGGTCAGGAGGGACCTTTAGATGCTGTCTTTAACCCTTGTGTGAGACCTTCCCCACATGTGGAGACGGGAAATGTGTTCAGAGGCCTGTGTGCAAGAGGAGGGCTTGAGTGGGGTGGTGGTGGAAACTGGCTCAGCTGGGCATGCCGCACCATTAGGAATCCTGGCCTGACTGTACCGTGCATCCTGTGGATAAGGGGCTCACGGCAGTGGCGAACATCCAGTATAAAGAACAAAGTTATCACATTTCTCATTGGTGCTTCCAACCTTAGGAAGGTCAGTCCCATCCGTTAAAGGCCTCCAGCCTTCAGTGACAGGACACTCAGGAGGCTGCCTTCTTGTTAGCGGTTTTTAAGAACTCTGTTCTTCACTCACGTCTTCAGTGGACTGGGGGGCCCTGCTGACCACCGCACCCCTCACTACCTCTTACAACCCATTTCTTTTTCTGTAGCTCTAACGCAATTCAAACTGCTGATGGCTTCAGAATGTGCAGTTATCTCTCGAGGTTCCCACTGGTCAGATTCCAGTGTTTCTGGTTGAACAGGTGTGAACACGGGAAATGAGGGTAACCTGTAATTTTTTTTTATAGCAGTTAATGGCACTGTGTAATTCTGCTTGGTGATTTCCATTCTCTCTTGTTGGCTCATTCCTCAGCGAGGTAGTGACTAGAGACAGAAGGAAGGACACAGGCTGTAGAGGGACGGTCCACACGCCACAGGAAGCCTCTCCACGGCCCAAGGCAGTGGAGTGTGGAGACACCATGCCCAGTGGTTCCTAAATCCTGCTGGCATGGAGGTCAGACCTTTCTCTGTATCTCACCCCATAGATGCTCACGCTTTGTTTCCAGTCAGACAGACACACTAGAGTCCATTCCCAGGACGATGTAATCCTTTACAAGGCTCCAGGCCTAACCCGTATCAGTGTTGCTAGCATCCCTTCTGGGTGCACAGGCTATAGATGGCCTGGGCTTTTTGGAGGAAGATGCTGATATTAATTAGGAAGATGTGGCAACAGTGATGGAGAGATTCTCACTAAGAACTGTCCAGCTTATCAAGTTAGGTGCCTCTGAGAGGGAACAGCTCTTGTCAGTAATAGAGATGGGACGGTGTCAAGCATTGTTTGCTACGAGGGGGGAAGAAGAGCTTGTTGCTCTCGCTTCCCATCCCTCGCAGACGCACCCCACCTTCTGGAAAGTGTCAGAACTGCCAAGGGCAATACAGTGAGCAGGTGTTCGGTCCACGCTTACCCAGCCTTTTCTAGACCTGAATCCAGAGAATAAGTCCACAGAGGCAGATCCACTCCGTGCCTTGTTACACTGATTCTTCTCAGCTCCTCTGCGATCCAGCCACTCCCACTTCTGAACAGCCCACCTTTTAAAAGTGCCTTTCAGCATTGGAGTCCTGAAGCTGACAGGCTCTCCGGGAGCCTCTCGGCAGCAGCTAACCCAGCCTCTGTTTGTCTCTTCTGCTTTGTGCTGAGTCTCGCTGGAAATGGTTTCCATGTGGTAGTGATGAGAAAGCCCGATGTCCTCATCACCCTTGTGACTGCTCTCTTCCTGGAGTCTGCTTGTTCAAAATCAGCATTTACAGTCCAAGCAGATCCCCAACTTCCTTGTCCTCACTCAACTACCTCAGTCTCACGATCTAACAAGAGCACAGGCATCGGCTTGCCTAACATCACCACCGCCCTTGTCTTCATGGACTTAGAAACAAATGCAAACTCTTCAGTTCTGGAACCGGAACTGCTCTTTCCGGATTGTCTTCTCGAGCGATCTTGGCTCCCCTATCACCCACAGTGGTGTGAGCTCTCCAGGTCAGTCCCTGTATGACAAGCCAGGGCCCAAGCTGTGCACTGACCACCTAGGGCAGGTACTAGTCACCCCAGGAATACCAGCTTTGGAGAATAAGAGAACAGACTGGAGGACGCCCTAGAGCTGAGGGCTGTTTGTGATTTTTTTTTCTCTTTTGGGTTTTCTGAGACAAGGTTCCTCTGTGTAGTTTTGGTGCCTGTCCTGGATCTCGCTCTGTAGCCCAGGCTGGTCTCAGATATCCGCCTGGCTCTGCCTCCTGAGTGCTGGGACTAAAGGCGTGCGCCACCACCGCCCGGCTCTGTGACTGATGGGCTGGAATGGATGGGTCTGCTCCTGCCAGTCTCTGGGGTGAGTGACAGCTCCACTGGATGCACTCATCACCCTGGAGAGGAGGTTTAACTTATACTTAGAACACATTTTGTACATTTCCCCTTTACCCAGAAACCTGTAGTTTTATATTCTCCCACATCTGCCAATACTACCTCCTGCTCGCTCTCCTCGGCCGACTTCTGGTTCCCATCGCTCCCCTGTGATTTGGAAGAGCTTTTGCTAACTTCAACCTTTTCTTTAAAAAATAATAATAATAATAAAACACAAAAGCCTGTCTTGGCGTCTTATCCATGGCTAGTGACCTGCCCACTCTTGCCGCCATGGCACACGGTGACACTGTAAGAGGAGCCCTGAGTGCCCCACCACACAAGCAGAGGTCGGGCAGCCTGCTGCCCCAGAGAAACACGCCAGTCTTTCCGAGTCTCTATCAAATGTGGTTTTATTCAATGACAAGCACTTTCTACAGCCGCACCTGTGGAACATCACATGGCAAAAACGAGGTGGTTTTTTTTCTCTAGACTTTTTTTTCCTTTTTTTAAACCTTATTAAAAATGAGATTGGTCCTAAAAATATAGAAAGAAATAAATTTAAATTCACAAAAAACTGTACATTATCAAAAAGTCACTAAAACACCACATTTGGTTATATAAAAGTCAGTCCCTTTTGTTGTAAAGGAACATGGGAACTTGTTGGTGTTGGTTTCTTGCCGTTACCAGATGGGGAGGGACACAGAGGGCAGGGGTGGGTGTCTCTTTATTTTAACCTGCGTTCCCTACCAAATACTCTGCCAATAAGAGGAGATCCACCTAGCTGGAGGGGCAGTAAAGATGAGAAAGAAAAGCGAGAAATGGCCCCTTGGATCATGCCCTCCCCCAGGACCCCTTCACCCCCCACTTCTTCAAGTCTAGGACCTCCGCCCCCGTAAGAGTGCCTGGTCCCTAGGACGGAGCTGGAGCTGGAGCGGAGCACAAAGCCGACGCGACGGCCTCTCTCCCTCCCACTCCAACCGCGAATGACTCCAGTACATCTTATGCTGAGGGGAACTTGCCACGGGGAGAGTTGTCCCCGGTCATAACAGTTCCAAACATCTAACACAAAGTTTGTTACGGCGCAGTTATTTAGATAAAATATAAATATTTATGCATAATATAAAGTCAATTCAAATATTCTTCAATCCACCTCTTATTTAAAAGCAAAAAAAAAATTCTCAAATAAAATTAAGTTTTGAGGTTTATCGACAGAAAAGGCGACTTTAGAAATAGGCAATAGGGAGTGGAGTGAGGGGGGCTGGAAAGGAGAGGGGCTGCCCGGGAGCCGCACTGCCCCACCCCTCAGGACTGCTCAGTCCAAGGACTGCTCCTCCTCCTCCTCCTCCTCACCTGGCACCCTCTGCCCCCACCAATGGACATGCTTGGACGCCTCAGCTCTCTGCTTAGGCCCTACAGCTAGCAGCCACCTCCCCAGTGCAAGTACCCGTAATTTCTGATGGGAGGGGCTCTGCTGAGCAGGAAAGCAGGGGCCAGGGGCCCATGGCTATAGCTTGGAGTTAGCAGCTTTCCTCTCGTGTGTTGGGGGCTTAACCTGGGCTTAGTCACACACAGGGCAGTGGTAGACCCAGAACCTCTCCTCTCTACCCATCCTGTGCTCCAGGAGTTTGCTCGATGCTGGGGATATGAAGTAGATTAGATGCAAGGGAGGAAAGACACTAAACCCGACACTCATGGTTAGGAGAGACCCAGTTCTACCCTCCCCAGCAAACTCTCAGGACTCAAAGCTGCTGAGAGGAGAGGGAGCTCCTGCTGAAAAGATTGCACAGTTTGAAGAGGCTGGAACAGAGATAACCATGAGGGGAGACAGCACTGTCCCCAGAGAAATAGTTCCTGTGTTTCCCCAAAGACAGAAAGTGATGGCATGAAACAATGGGAAAGGTGAGAACAAAACATCTGCGGAAACACGGATGGATCCCATTACACAAAACAGGGTCACGGTCACAGCTCTCATTTGTGTGCTCCCGCACACACACACACGCACACGCACACGCACACACACACCCTCTCCCCCTCTCTCTGAGGGCCTCCATCTCGGAGCAGCACTCAGACTCAGCAGTAGTTGTCCCTGAGGAGTTCCCAAGAGGGAGGTTTGGGAAGCGGGGAAGAAGGCTGGAAGGCCCAGGGCGCCCGCCTGCCCGCCTGCTCACCCCCCAGTCAGAGTTTCAGGCAAGGCTAGAAACTCAGCGCACGAGGAGAAGGACATTTTGGAGGGTAACTATTGGCAGGAGGAGGAGGACAGTGACAGGGAGCTCTGAACTGTTTTCCACACAAGGGGAGAAGAACCCGTACACGATAGTTTTACATTATTGGGTGGGACAAAAATCGTCCAACTAGGGAGGAGAAAGGGGAGAGAAGAAAGGGCGAGAGAAGCAGGGATCAGGGAAGGGACTGAACATGGAAGCAGCATGTTCAGGGCCCGGTGTCCGGCTGACACACTGGGGAGTTAAGTCCACTTTACTGGCCGTCACTGCGGGTCCACACACAGTACAGAGTGTTTCTCGGTTTTACACATTCACTAGAACTATTGCTATTGTTAAATAGCCCCAGGAGGCTGGGGCGTGTACAGGGAGGGGAGGAAGCCAGGAAGAGGAAGGGACTTCTTTACCCCTCTCCATTTTAATTAGTTAAAAAAAAAAAAAAAGAGGAAAAATTCTTTTCTTTTTTGGCTTTCCGTCCAGAAGGACCTCATCTCTGCATCTCTTCTTTGAGGAGCAAGAGGAGGAAGGGAGGAAAGAGATTGGGACAAGAGGATGTGGTCTGCCCAGGCAGAGGCAGGCATCAGCACTGTCTGATGCGTCCGCCCAGGGCAGCCGTCAGCAGGTCAGAGTGGCAGGTTCTCGTCAGGAAGGCTGGGAAGATGGAAACCAGTGGTCTCCACCTTCCTCCCTCACAGATTGGCCTGTTTTCCCTGATAAAATTCCTCCCAGCGGCTCTCGAAGAAGCGGCGCATGATGTGCCCAGCCTTGCCCACTTCAGAGTCATCCTCATTGAAGGTCTGGCAGTTGTCAAAAACCAGAAGGGCATCAGCTGCAAACTCCTCTGAGCTAGTGTACCTGGGCCAAGGGGAGAATGGGTTGTGAGCTCTTCAGAGCTGAGAGAGAGAGAGAGCCAGAGAGAGCGAGAGCGAGAGCGAGAGCGAGAGCGAGAGAGAGAGAGAGAGAGAGAGAGAGAGAGAGAGAGAGAGAGAGGTCTTCTTACCCTCCCCGGAGCAGCCGTTCTCGCATGGTGGAAAAATCCATAGGGTTCTTGATGACTCGCCGGTACCCACTCACCAAGCGAGGGTTCACAGGCTCCAGGAAAGGCCAGGCTGCGTCGTGGGACTCCATCTCCATTAGGATGATCCTATTAGCACGGGAAGCACACACTGACTCCTCCAGCCCCTCTGGCACACACAGCCAGCCATCCCTACGATTCACTAACTCACTCGCAAAATGTGAGGTCACTGTGGTGGCTTCTCATTGAAAGTCGCCGTCTCTTGGAGGGCGAAAGGCCGTCTTCTGGGCACCGAGACACTGCTGGGCTTTCTCGACTCCTTGACAGAACCCGACGTCGACGGCTGTCACCCTCTGGGAAGTTCAGTGGAAAACTACTTTTCCGCTTCTGGCCTCGTTTTGGGAAACCAGGCCTCTGAGAGAATTCTTCTTCTACCTGCTGAGGATGGGCAAGGGAAGGGCAGCAGTGTGGGTGTGTGCTGCGTGTCCTCCTGTTCATCCGAGTCCCGCCTACCAGTAACTGTGCCTTCCAATGGTCAGACACACGCCAGCATGTGAGCTCAATCAGGTGATCAGCGGGAAGCGGGGCGATCATTATTACCATTGGACAGAGACATGGCTGGGGCTAAAGACTGACTCAGTCAAGGAGGACTCAACCCTAACATGCCGTCAGAGGCTCATCCCAGGAGAGCCGGGGGACAGGGACATCTGCGGTTTAAAAAAAAAAAGCGACGAGAAGGAGAACCAAGCAGCAGAAACCTTACCTGGGCCAAACAGACAGTGCAGAACCAGTCTCCTTCTGGGACAGCCTCCATCTTGGGCCGATGACAATAAATGTGGCAGCCCCGGTCACAGCCATCACAGAGCAGGAGAAACTCGTCATTGTCGCCCTTCCGGCAGACCAGGCAGGTCTGGACCAGAGTTGTGAGGAGGCAGAGTGAGGCCTTCGCCCCCCTCTGCCTGTCGCTGACCCCACCCCCACCAAGGCCCCAGACACTCACCACTTTGTTGACAGACTTCTCCCAGGCGATGGACCTCTCCAGCTGGCCCATGCACAGGCACACTTGGGCTGCGCTACGGCACCTCTCGAGTGTCTGCCGCCAGACACGAACACGCGGGGTGATCTCGTACGATATCTCGGTAGTGGTGCCATCAGGGGCACCGTCGGGGGTGCTCAGCAGGGCCTTCTCCACCACCACCTCCTGGGCGGCCCAGAGGGGCTCCCGCAAGTATCGCCGCTCCACATTCTGTTCCAGAGCAGCGAGCCGCATCACAGCCAGGTCCAGAGGGTTGGTGTTCTGGCGCTGAGGGACAACCCCATCTCTGCCCCGTCCTCTCCAGGGGATCTCCTCCGGAGAGTCGGGCAGATGCTCGCAGTAGGCCAAGTCTTCTCGGGTAGAGTCTGGGCCTGGGCATGTCCAGCCCTTCCAGTGGGAAAGAGGAATAACACACATTGTAAAGGGAGGCGCTCCATGTCTTGGTAAGTCACTCGGGAAGAAGAAACCAAGGGCTTTTCCCGACACCCACCCCACAGCTGGGCGCAGTGGCTCCTGTCAGCAATCCCAGCGCCTGGACAGCTGAGGCAGGAAAAATGCCTTGAATCCCAGGCAGGTCTCAACTACAGAGACCTTGTTTCAAAAACCAGCACCTAGGGCCGGAGAGAGGGCGCAGCAGTTAACGGTGCGGGCTGCTCTTCCAGAGGACCCATATTCAGTCCCCAGCACCCACAACGGGGGCTCACAACAGTCTACAAGGCCCAGTTCCACAGGATCTGACCCTTTCGGTCTGAGGGCACTGCACACCCGTACCATGTGGACACGCAAGCAAAACACACACACACACACACACAGACACACAGACACACACACACACACAAATCAAAACAAAAAGCTAAACGAAACCACAACCCCCCCCTAAATAGCTCCCACGCAGTGCTGACCCCAGTGTACCCGAATCTGCAGATCAGACAGGACAACCCTCTGCTCCAGCTCCTCCACCCACTGGAGCACAGCTAGGTCCGTCTCGTAAGTCTTCTCTTTGGGACACCAGCTCTTCAGTCCTTCTTCCGAGGCAGGCAGCTGACTAGGCTCAAAGATAGGGTCTGCGGAGAGAGAAAGCGGGGCGGTGGCCCGTCAGGCCCCTCTGCACAGCGGCCACTCCCGTCGAGCTGGCCGGCTGGGCTTCTCTTACTCACCAGTTAAGGGCTGTACGCAAACTTCCTGCAAGAAGTCCTTGTGCTTGCTAAGATGTTTGTGGAGCGCCTTCTCCCTGATGCCTCGGGGATGCAGTGCCTTGAGTATGACATCCAGTGTCTCAGGATCTCGGATCCACCACCAGCCAGAGCACATCTCTGTGTACAGAGGGTATGTATATGGGCCAGGGGATGGAAACCACATGAGTCACACTGCCCATGATGACAACTGCTATTACCTCCATGCTTACCCCATCCTAGCCAAGCTCGCTCACCAGGGGGGATAGGCTGGGCTGTCAGCTGGGTTAAGTAATGCTGCTCCACCTGCTTGAAGAACTTGCTAGGAGGTCTCCCCCTCCGCTTGGGTTGTCCCAGCCCGGTGGGACTCTGTGGCATTTCTTCAGAGTCTCCTGATGGCCTCTTAGAGCCCCCTCCAGGCAAGTGGGTGGAAGAGAACTGCCCTGGAGAACAGGGATTGGCAGCACCGGGTGTATTCATCTGTAAATACGGAGACATGAAGGAATGGAGCCATTTTATGTCTATAGGTTTCCCAACTTCAGGCTACAGCCTCACAGCTAGACACAGGAGCCCGGGGCAGGAGAAAGCAGACGGATCTGGCTACTTACTGGCTTAGAGGAGGCAGGCAGCTGGAGGGAGGGAGCAGGCTGGTCCTCAGAAACTGCGGGGGGTGGTGTAGGGGCAGCATCACAGGGTATCTGGGCTGAGAAGCTAAACCAGGGTCCTTGAGGGGCAGGACAGGGTTCCGGCTCATCAGGATCTGGCTCCCCCAAAGACTGGGATGCAGCAGAGTCTCCCTTCCCTGGGCTGCTATCAGGTGTGAGGACGGAGCTGCTCAGCAGGGAACTGTGGTTCTGCGTCTGGCTCAGCCAAGACAGGAAGGCCGACTGGCTGAGGTCATGCTGGCTCTGACCCAGGGACAGAGGGGAGCCTTCCGGCTCTAGGAACCCATTATTTGATGGGGGATGGGATTGAAGATGGGGCTGGATGGAAGCCTGAAGCTGCAGATGAGACTGAGGTTCTGGCTGAACTTGAGGCTGGGGTTGTTCTGAATCATGGTCCCGAAGAGCAGATTTAGGGTGCCTAGGCTGCATAGACCCAGGCTTAGATTTTCGAGGTCGGCCTCGGGCGCGGGCAGGAGAAGCAGAGGTGTTGGAGCCAGTTAACTCTCTCTTTCCGGAGTCTGGGGCCGAGCAGGGGGTTGAAGGGACTGCTTCTGTCAAGTTCCCAGCTTCCTGCTTTATCCCCTCTTCACTACCTGTAAAGAGACAGAGAGCTCCAGACGGACTGCTGGACAGTGGGAAAGAAGGGAATCTACAAACGCGGACACACTTGCTTTCTAAAACCTGTTAGGATTCTACTGGTTAACAGCTTAAGTCAATGGACAGAGCATCTGAGGAAGAAGTCTTGTTTTTGAGACAGTCTCTCTCCATGTAGCCCTGGCCAGCGCTGAACTCACTATGTACACCAGACTGGCCTTGATTCAAAAGACAGACCTGCTCTAAATAATGCCTAGTCACAGCATAATCTAAACTGCTTTACTGGGAAACAACCACAGGTTAAGCACTTGTTTTCCGAGACAGGGTACTGCTATCCAGTTCCGTCTGTCCTTGACCTCGAGGTCCTCTTGGCTCAGCTTCCCAAGCACTGGGATCAGTCTTTAGCTACACCTCAGTTTAGTCCCAAAGATACCCGTGCAACGCCCGCCACTGAGCCACACCTAGACTCTGTCAAGCACTATCAACATTTTAATCCCTCCCACCCCTCAAGATAGGGTGTCTCTGTGTAGCTCCAGCTGTCCTTGAACTCAGAGATCCACCGGCCTCTTCCTCTCAAGTGCTAGAATTAAAGGTGTGCACCACTACTCTCAGGCTTACACATATTTATTCTTAGTAGTCATTGAAAAACAACTATGTGAGGCAGGCGGATCTCTGTGAGTTTGAGGCCAGCTTGGTCTACAGGGCGAGATCCAGGACAGGCACCAGAACTACACAGAGAAACCCTGTCTTGAAAAACCAAACCAAACAAAACAACAAAAAACAAACAAAAAAAAAAGGGGGGGGGGAAGAAAAACAATTATATGTATGTATGGACTCCTTGAAGTTACAAGCCACGTGACACGGATGGGTGCTGGGAATGCACCTCAGGTCCCCTGGAAGAACCGTGCATGCTCTTAACCATTGTCCCGTCTCCAGCCCCAATTCTCAGGTGTCTCATGAAGTACATTACTACCAACACGGCCACTGTTCCCAGATGAAGAGACCGAAGCGTGCAGCCGGCAAGCAGTTTTACACTAGAGCCGGTGCTGCATCAGGAAACTGAAGACTGAACTCAGAATTCAAGCCTCAGACACACCTACCTGAGCTCCCCTCTGAGCCTTCCACAAAGATTCCAGCCAAACACGGCAATACCCAGTAGTGGCGTCTGTAGCGGTCCTGACCCAGAGACACTGCCCGAAGCATCTGGGATGAGTGAAGCAGCTTTTTTCTAAAGAAGAGCTGACGCTGGGTATGAAATGGAAAAAGACGATGAATAAACCATTTCCAGCGAGGCATGACGGATTTTAATATGTAGGAGGACTGAGGCTTATCTGCTTCCCTGGACAACAGATATAATCTAAAGAGGGGGACGATTCCTGCCAACTTTTGGGAGACTCAAAGACAATACCTTACTGAGTTTTTCTATCTGGCGCTCTAACTCTGGAATGCTGGATGCTGCAACATCAATCTGGGCAGAAGCAAACACACATTGAGAAGTGTGAGTTTCCAGACCCAAGAAAGAATGTTTTCTGGCCCACCCCGCCCTCCTTCCGTTGGGTCAGTACCTCTCCATCTCTTCGAGCCCTGCGGCCATGGACAGCTGCTCTGGTTTCCTCCTCCTCCTCCTCCTCTATGCCGCTGGCTTCCTCCATGATCCGAGAGCTGCGCCTCCGGCCCAGGCCTTCTTCTAGCCCTTCCATCATAACCTCAGGCCGCCCAGTTCTCTTGGCCAGAGCAGTTTTCAGTCTTGAAAAACAAGAGATTAGGGGAGACTATATATGGAGAAGAACATAATGCCCAAAAAGAAACACCTGAGATGTACATTTTCCAGAGCCCCGGCAAAGGGCCGACCGAAGAAGGGCATCATAGCCAGGCAACATCCTGGCTGCCCTCTCTCTCTGGGTTCTAGTCTGCTGTGTCCTACCTCCGGAGTCGGCCTTCAACGATCCATTTGTTTTTCCTGTAGCTGGACATATTCTCCAGAGTCTTGTCAATCTCACTGCAGAGGAAAGGCAGATGATTTTTGAGGGAAAAGGGGCAGCAAAAAAGAAAAGAACAATAAGGTCTTACAAGGGGATTTCTGTCCGGTCACAACCTGGATGAATGACCAAGGCAGGCTTACACTGCCCAGGGAAGGGACCACGATTCTATCAAGTCATCATGCCAGCATCCTCAGAGAAGAGCAATGGACACTCACTCACCCTGGACTTGTGGAGAGCTAACCCTCCCCACCCCACCCCCTCCCACCCCAGCCCCGCCCCTCACTTGATGACCACGGTGGAGCCATTGAGCTCGTGCACGAGGAAGGCTAGAGCAGCAGCCTTCTGCTGGGGGGGCTGGGCCTGGAAGGGCTGGGTGCGCAGGCTGTCACACAAGGCCGGCTCCACGCGGTAGGCCATGAGGAAGCAGCGCAGTATCTCAGACACATTGTCTCTGGTCAGTGGGATCTCAGACACCTTCTCCCCCAAGATCTTCAGGGACTATTTGGAAGAAAACACAGTGGGAATCAGAGGGGAAATAGGAACAACTCAAGTTCGGTGAACCTGGGAGAAAACTACAAGGGCGAAGATAAAACTCTCAGAGAAAGCCGGGTGGTGGTGGTGCACGCCTTTAGTCCCAGCACTCGGGAGGCAGAGGCAGGCGGGTCTCTGAGTTCGAGGCCAGCCTGGCCTATAGAGCGCGATCCAGGACAGGCACCAAAACTACACAGAGAAACCCTGTCTGGGGGGTGGGGAACGGGGATGGACGACAAGGAAAAAAGAACAAAAAAATGTAGCCCTGGCTGGCCTGGAACTTGTTATGCAGAACAGGCTTAAAGAGGCCTGTCTGGCCGGGCAGTGGTGGCGCACGCCTTTAATCCCAGCACTCGGGAGGCAGAGCCAGGCGGATCTCTGTGAGTTCGAGGCCAGCCTGGGCTACCAAGTAAGCTCTAGGAAAGGCGCAAAGCTACACAGAGAAACCCTGTCTCGAAAAACCAAAAAAAAAAAAAGAGGCCTGTCTGTCTCCGTATCCCAGGCACTAAAGTTAGAGGTGTGCATCATAACCCAGCTAAAAGAAATTCTTGTGAAAAAAAAAAAAAAGAGAAAAAGACTAAAAACTGCCAGGACGCGGGGCTGGAGAGATGGCCCAGGGGTTAGGAGCACTGGCTCCTCTTCCCGAGGATCTGGGTTCAGTTCCCAGCATCCACAGGGTGGCTCACAACTGTCTGTCACTCCAGCTCCAGGAGACGACACCCTCTTCTGAATCAGGAAGGGGTCTCACACCAACCACTTCTCTGGGTTCTTGGGGAGGGCAGGGGGGGGTCTCACACCACTTCTCTGGGTTCTTGGGGGAAGGGAGGGTGGGGGGTCTCACACCACTTCTCTGGGTTCTTGGGGGAGGGCAGGGTGGGGGGTCTCACGCCACTTCTCTGGGTTCTTGGGGAGGGCAGGGGGGGGTCTCACACCACTTCTCTGGGTTCTTGGGGGGAGGCGCAGGGTGTGTGTGGGGTCTCACACCACTTCTCTGGGTTCTTCGGGGGTGGGTGGGGGGCGCACAGGTACGTGTTCTCAAAGAGAAAGCAGAACTGACTCCAACCCAGGGAAGCTCACCTGGCAGTAGGCGGGCAGACCGGGGTCACGGAGTGCAGCCCTCAGGAGCTGCACCAGCAGATCTTGCACTCGGCCCAAGCTGTCTCCTTGACACAGGAGGCCTTCCTGCAGGACTCCCAGACTAGGGACATCTTTGGTAAGGTCAAAGCCTAGCACTTTGCCAAAACTATGCAGGAACTCCACGATGGTTAAGCAGTCTGAGAAGGCCCTACTGGACAATGTCAAACCAGGGATGCGGGTGAAGTCAGGCAGGGGCTGGGGAGATAAAATCGGGTAGGCATCCTGTTAGACTGACCAAGAGGCAATGTCTGGGTATTCAGAGGTCTTCTGTTAAATGTCCCAGAACTGGCCCTTCCATGACCTTCCTACCTGGTGGTCAGCTAGACACATGTCCTCCGTGGGCTTCTTCATCTCCTCCAAGATAGCCTGCTGCCTCTGCCGCTCCTGCAGACGCCTCTGCGTGGCAAGGCTCCTCTCTGGTTTGCAGGGGGGTCTGGCTTTGGCCGCCTCTTCCTTCACCTTTACTTTCTCCTTTTCCTTCTTTTCCCTCTTCACTTTTCCCGTTGGTTTTTCCTGCTTTGTCTTTGTCTTTTCTTTCTCGGCCTACCCACCAGGAGAAAGGAACAAGTGTCAGAGATACCTGTCTAGCCAGGCCTGATCTTAGTCCCTCCCAAGCAAGAGTCCAAAATTACACCAGCACAGGAGCGTTTGGAAAGTCTCTGTGGTGGCTTCGAATCAGCCGTGAGAGATGGAGACTTGGCTCTGTGGTAGCATGTCTGTCTAGCATGCACAATGCACCCTGGAAAGGAAGTAAACTTGGCGCACACACTCATCACACGTACACACCTTGGCTTTCTTCTTAGTGTCCTTCTGCTTTGCGCTCTTGGCCTCTTGTCTCCTCTTGTTTCTGGCCTGTAAACCATAAGGGAAGTCATTTCTCCCCAAACTCTGAAAGCACCTCTGCTTGGGCTAGGATTCAAACACAGAAGGGTGCTGGGGAGGAGAGGTGAGAGATGGGATGATGAGGGACTGGCAATGGGTCAATTCTCTCACCCTAGAGATAGATGCCCTATTTTTCTTGAACAAGCCCGTTTTTCTAAATCAAGCCCAAACAATTCCATTTTATGAAGGTGCACTGCTACACTGAGGAGGAAACGGAGATGGAAGAAAACGCGAAGCTGCCCATAGAAAACGTTTGCGCACGGCTGTCCTCCTCACCTGCCCTTGGACAGGAGTCTGACTCTCTCCCCGAGGTACCTTCTGCCTCATCTTCTTTTTGCTTTTACTCGTCTGTGCTTTATCCTCCTCACTCGGTGTTTCTGTGAGGCAGAAAGGAAACGGGGAGAAGTGAGTGTGGAAACCGAGCGTGGCATCCATGGCAGCCATGCCTCCTACAAAGCTGGCTTCTCATACAGCTTCATGAACAAATACTGTTTTGCTGTTGGTTTGTTTTTTCAGTAGACAAAATAAAGCATTTAAGAGAAAGGGGTCAGAGAGGCACCTGCTCAGGTAGCTGTACAATGCACTCACACAGCATTAGCAGCCCAGAAGCCACAGGCTGACTCCAGCTGATGGAAGAGGCTACCAATGCAGAGTGAGTGCCTTTATAATCTCCTTCCCGGCCTATGGAGCAAGCATAGTAACGCTCAGACTGATGCACACAGCCTGGTTTTAGTGCAAGGAGAGCTGAGAATGGAAACAAGAACCTAAACTGTCAGCGAAGAGGGTATTGGTTTGTAACACTGGCAACCCAGACTCCTCTAACTGTCATAGCCAGTGTTTACACTCAGCTTTCAGAGCTCACTCCACTAACAGATTCAAATAAAAGTATAAATCTGCAAATAACTCATTTCTAATTGATATTCTGACCCAACAGTACCAATTCTTTCATTTCTGATATAGAAGCATCATGATACATTTTTTATGGCAAGCTTCTAAAGTACTTTGGGCAAATAAGTCGCTTAAAGCTTTTATTAAAATGAGACAGTGGGCTAGAGAGATGGCTTCGTGGTTAGGCACTCTTAATGCTCTTGCAGAGGACCTGGGTTCAGTTCCCAGCACTCACATGACAGCTCACAACCATCTATAATTCTAGTTCTAGAGGATCTGACACCCCCTTATGACCTTCACAGGCACCAGGCACACATGCATGAAGTGCCTATGTGTAAAACACCTGCACACATAAGATAAACCTTTTTGAAAAAATGAAATACACTGAGTTTGGGGTTTTAACTCTGATAGAGTACTTGATAGACAAGTGCAAAGGCCTAGGATTGACCTCTAGCATAGAGGGGAAAAAGATATAGACAGATAGCAGAGCAGGAACTCTGAATGGAATTAACAAGACTATTCCATATTCTGCACACCGTACATGTAATACTTACTTAGATAAATACAATGCTTACTTAGAAAATTAGACATTTTTGCTGGGCAGTAGTGGTGATGCCTTTATTCCCAGCACTGAGGAGGCAGAAGCAGGTGGATCTCTGAATCCAAGACCAGCCTGGTCTACAGAGCTAGTTTCAGGACAGTCAGAGCTACACAGAGAAACTGTGTCTTGAAAAACAAAACAAAACAACCCCGTCCCCTCAAAAAAGTGAAAACAAAAAAAACACAGACATTTTCCTATTTACCTATCTGACTAAAACAGTGTACCAATTATCTTTTGTATTCAGGATGAACTGCAATCTCTACACAAAAACCTTGGAAATTGTATGAATGCAATCAATACAAGCAAGGAGCTGGAAGATGGACAGGAAAAGCATGGAAGTCTTCTCCTTTGGCCTTTACGGGGACAGCCCCAGGCTTTACTAGTAAAAGCAACTCAAAGGAAGAAATTATCTGGAAAAAAAATGTAGCAAGAAGCTGGGATTCTGATCATGCTTTCCAAGGGAAGAACAGATTTAGATTCATCTTTCCAGATGTCAGTCCCTCCTGGGAAATCCAGGTACCAACTGCAATTCAGCAACCTTTCAGATACCTTGTGGAGGGAGAATACCTGAGCTACAAATAACACTGTACCTTGGGGTTCCAGTTTCTTTGGAGGTCGGTTGTCTGTTTTAGTCAATAGCTCAGAGATCTTGACCTTAGGTGGCCGACCTCGGCCCCGCTTCACTTTGGGAACTTCCTTGTTCTTGGCCTTTTCATTATTTCGAGGTCGGCCTCGTTTGCCAGTAATTGCTTGAATTCTGGAAGGGATCTCCTCCGGCGATAACTGGACCCACTGCAAGCCCTAAAGGAACAAGGAACCCTGTGTTACAAGGGGACAATCAGTGCAGGCCACTACGCCCTCTGAACTATCCCGGCCTCCTGAAGACCCCAAACCCGTGGGCCGGCACCTCTGGCGTGTCTCTTTCTTCGAAGAAGTCTCCGACAGGCATGCGGGGGCTGAAGCTGAAGTGCTCCCGGCGGACACTGTGCACCACGTTTCGGCTCAGGTACTGAGAGGAAGGACAGTGGGAAGTCAGAGCCCTGCCACGTCTGTGGCCAGCTGCAACACAGGCACAGACAATGCTAGCCAGAGTCCTTTGAAAGCTACCAGTGCTGCCGTTACCTTGATGACTTCTGGAAACTGCTTCATCCTCTTCCCACAGGGGCCGTAGTACCACGTCTCCCCCTGCCACCGATGGCAGCCCTTCTTGATGCGCACTTCTCGCCGCCACCTGCCAGAGAAGCACATGGGCCCTGCCACCAGGTCACACCCTACCCACTCCCGTGCCACCCAGGAGCCCAGCCCACCGGGCAGATGCCCACACCTGTCCCACCAGCCCCGCATGCACACCGTCCCGCAGACAGTCCGCACACACAAACAACACAGCAGCACAGGGCTTGACAAACGGGCTCACGCTGCTCGAGCTCATACTGCAGCAAAGACTCTGGGAGGAGCCAAGGCGCCAGAGAGCGACCATGTACAAAGACCCCACTCTTCCTTTCCTAAGCTACTGAAGTGACCCCTGCAGCTAGAGACTCGAACGGCCCTGGCTCGGGTGCAGAGGGAGCCTAAGAACAAGTGGAGGCTGACTCCATGCAGCCACTCAGTAGGCCAGGTTTTAGTCAGTGACTGTTCTGACAACAGATTGTGACAGCCAGCCTTATTTAGCCTCATCGCCAGTGTGGCAGCAGTACTAAGACTTGGTGACAACCAGTAGCCTAGAATGGTTGTGGTGAAAATTAGGAAGACGGTTATTTCCAGAAGGTTTTCGATGCTGTCTGGTTTGGTCATTAAGTAGTTACCATTCCAGAGCTTAGCTCTCAGAGAGCACTAATTACAACAGAAACTACCACACCACAACCCCCAGTTCACTGTGGGCTTCAGCCCCTTCCCTCACTGCTACCCCCCCTCTCTGAAAACAGCCCTGCCTGGCTACTCTGGGTATTTGCGCCTTGGTTTGAAAAGGATCCTTGATCAAGACCGAGTAACCAGCAGATGAGCAGGGGAGACAGGGGAGACAGACCCTAAGAAAGAGAACACGTAGCCGGGCAGCGGCGGAGCACGCCTTTAATCCCAGCACTCGGGAGGCACAGGCAGGCAGATCTCCGTGAGTTCGAGGCCAGCCTGGGCTACAGAGTGAGTTAAAGGACAGCCAGAGCTACACAGAGAAACCCTGTCTCCAAACCGCCCCCCCCCCAAAAAAAAGAAAAAAGAGGAAATTGGTCTAGAGCAACAGCCCAGCAGTTTAGCACACACGCTGCTCTGCCAGAAGACCCAGCCCCACAGCAGGTGGCTTCCTAACAGCCTGCAACCCCAACTCCAAGGAGTCCGCACTCTCCTGTGCACTGTCCTGGAATCCATTCCCACCTAGACCAACCCTCTCTCTCCCACAGTAAGAGTCATTCCTAGGCGTGTTAAGGTCGATGCATGCATCAATCTAGAGCATTTACCCATGTCGGAGGGGAAGACGAACTTCTTCTGGGGTAGCAATGCGTCTCTTCAGTACATCACCTTGAGATAAGACCAGAGACAAAGGTTAGAGGTCAAGCAAGGTTACAGGACAGAGCTGAGCTGGTGGCACAGCACTTGGAGGCAGAGGCATGCAGAGCTCTGTGAACTGGAGGCCAGCTTGGTCTACATAAAAACCAGCCAAGGTTATATAGTGAGATCCCGTCTCAAAACACAACAACAAAACTTTTTTTAAATTAAATTACAGGTTAGAAGAGGAGGGATGGATGCAGTATGTAACAAATTGTTGTAGAAACCAGACAGGGACAGAACAGAATTTGGACACTTACTACTACCAGAAATTGTGACAGCTTCTCCAGTGGCCTCTTCCAAATCAGCAGAAGCTTCCGGGACGCTGCTGACGTCTTCATTTGCTTGGGAAACTGTCTGGAAGGTGGCGACTGGAGAAGGTGCAGGGCAAGCCTGAGGAGAAGTCCCTGGAGCTGCCAAAGCCGCTTCCAAAGAGGCTGCGGGGAGGGGAGGGGAGGGGGCTGGAGAGACTGCTGGGAAGACTGCAGCAGGGACAAGTGAGGAGGCTGCTGGGGAGGCTGCGGGATGAAGCTCAATAGCAGGCAGCTGGTCAGGGGCCGGCGGCTCAGTCAGGGGCGGCGGGAAGTCCGCAGACTCAGGCTCCATTTCTTCCTGTTCAGAGTCACTGCCATTATTCAGGTCAAAGCCGTTATCTAAAATCCAAAGGGTAATGTAAATAAAAGAAAATGATGCCGGGCGGTGGTGGCGCACGCCTTTAATCCCAGCACTCGGGAGGCAGAGGCAGGTGGATCTCTGTGAGTTCGAGGCCAGCCTGGGCTACCAAGTGAGTTCCAGGAAAGGCGCAAAGCTACACAGAGAAACCCTGTCTCAAAAAAAAAAAAAAAAAAAACCAAAAAAAAAAAAAAAAAAAAAAAAAAAAAAAGAAGAAAATGGTATCAGGTAAAAGAATTTATTCAGTCAAACCTACACTATGGCAACCATGGTTATCCTAAGGGCTTTTAGTGAAAAAAGAAGGCCAACTCCTCCAGGCGCTGGAGTGACGGCTCACTGGCTGCCCTTCCGGAGGACCACTGTTTGATCTCCAGCACCCACATGCAACTCCAGTAACTCTCTGTGACTCCAGTCCCAAGAGGTCTGACACCCTCTTCCGGCCTCCCAGGGCCCCACACACTTGGTACATAGATACCTATACATACAGACTGACTCATACACATAAAATTAAATTAAAAAAAGCAGTGCTGGCTACTCTCCCTACCACAAACGTCCTTGAAGTTAACGGGTAAAACCGGTGATGGTCATCATCACAACGAGAACAGCTTCTCCTGAAGCTACAAAGGCCTCTGGCCTTTTCCTTGACAACTCCCAAGCTGCTCAAGCTCTCCACAGAATACTTACCAAGGTATAATGGCCAATGCCTTTCTATTCCCACTAGACACCACCTCAGCGTCTGTCACCAAGACACCAGTGCATACTTCCCATGTTAAGGGCTTAGGTATGGAACACTGCACTGTTTTTGCAAGTGAGGATTGTATTTGTCCTACCTCCCTTCACTTACCTTGCAAGACAGACTCCCCTAGAACAGGTGGAGAGGTGGGGCTGACAAAGAGAGAGGCTGGTGTCTGGCTGTCGTCTGCCAGAAGACTGAATGCAGCAGCGTTCCCGAGAGAAGGGCAGTCGAGGGCAGAGATCCCAGGGCTGACCTCGAGAGGCAGCTTATCTCCTGCACCCATCAGCTCCGTGTCATCGATACCATAAAGTCCTCCGCTCACTGGCTCTGTTTATGAGGGTGAAAAAAATGACAAGCAGAACATTAAGAAAAAAAAATTAGCAAGCCAGAGTTCTTGAAGAAATACTAGCCAAAACAATGTCCAATTCTAGTGTCTCAGGTATGAGTTGGGGAGAAGTAGGGAGGAAATAAGAAAGGGTCTCACCTCCAGCTCAGAGTTGACTTGAAATTCACTATGTACCTCAGGATGGTGTCAAAGTCACAACCCTCCCACCTCAGCCACCCTATGATGACATTAAAACTAGGGGGACATACAGCCCGCTTAAAGAGCAGAGCCAGAAAACTAAAAATGAAGGCAAAGAGACTAGACTGTCTACCTACCCATAGATTCTTGCAGAAATCTAGCATTTATATAAAATAGGCCTTGTTTTTATATTTAATTGGCAAATGTTTCCTTTCCAGTTAGTTAGAACCCAAACAGCCCAACTGTGTGGTAGTTACAGCCTATTCCGTGAATTACTGCAGCCAAGGGCTCTGGGCCAACTGGAAGACAGAAGGAGCCTGGGAAATGAACCAATGCATCTGAGTAAAGCTGGCCCAGCCAGCAGTACTGACTATGGTTTACTAAAGGGTTACCTACAAGCCCCAACACCCCAGGTTCCCTAAAACTCTCCTGTGTTTCCAACTTTCCTAGGTCTCGGGCTGGCCCCCCCTGCTCAGGTAAGAGGGAAGGGACGCATCCTCCAAAGCCCACCTGGTGCCAGAGGGTCAAAGGGCTCAAGGGAGTCCTCACTGAGGATTGGAGTGTCTTCCAGTCGGTCAGGAAGGTGTGAAGGGTCATCTAAACAGCTCACGGTGGGATCAGGGACCAGGACCGAGACTTCTTGGTGTAAAGACTCCACAGAGGACACAGAACCATTGTAGCCACACATCTTTAGTTCTAGGTAATCCCAGGAGAAACCCAAAGTCAAAACTGATGCCTTCGATTTAGCTCTATTAGGTGGTTATAGAAATGTGTGGAGATGGCTCAGTGGTTAAGAGCACTGGCTGCTCTTCCAGAGGACCCAGGTTCAATTCCCAGCACCCACATGGCAGCTCACAACTGTCTAACTCCAGTTCCAGGGGATCTGGCACCCTCAACAGATAGACATGCAGGCAAAAACACCAACACACATAGAGAATAAATAAATCATTAAAAATGCTTTAAAAAAAGAAAGAAGGAAGGAAAGAAAAAGCGTTCAGGTAACTCTTTCAGTCAGCCCACGCCTGCACACGGTGTGGACCGCTCCTGTCCTGAGTGCCCCTTTCCCCAGCCACCCTGGTACTCAAATCTGTGTTAAAACACTCTTAGTAAACTTTGTTTAAAAATAAGATGTTCATTCAATCAACATTCCATCAACAGATCCTATCCAGACATCTAAATGAGTAGAGATGTGCTGCTAAAACACAGGCAAGTAGGAAAAGGGAAACCAAGGCAGAGACAAGAAGCCTACCATGTACTCAGCTATTTGATCCAACAAGTGGAACAGAGAATATATCCTTTGATTTGTGTAGGGTAGCTGTCCTTGCATTGAGTATTAACTACAAATACAAACTAAGATTTTACCTATTTTGAGGGAAACAAAAGAGGTCACACATACAACATTAACACACAAAAAGGAGCTGAGCAGACAGGCAATGGTGCGCTCTGCCAGTCACGAGAGCCTCACGGTTTCAGTGCTCGCTGCTCATGTCGTAACGTCTCTTCTGTTTTAGAAGCCCTACCCACCCAACCCTAGCCCACCTATGTGACCCAGGCTGACCGTGAACACCTTCTTCTGCCTCCTCTCCCAAGGGCTGAGCTATAGGCATGTGCCCGGGTCCATCATTTGTGCAGTGCTGGAGGTGAACCCAGAGCCCCATCCACGCGTGCTACACACCACACCAGCCTGCATCACCGTTCGTGAAGCAGTGTCTGGGCTGTCTCAGGCTTGCCCACCGCCCACCTGCCCTCTCCCGGGAGGCAGTGGCTCTGCACGAGCGTGAGGTAATCTGCATGAGCGTGAGGTAACCTGCACTCCCACTCTGGACGTGAGCTGCTGCTATAGAACACCAGGCACTTGGCTCTGCTAATCACCAACACGCAAATCAGCCTCCACTGCAGAGAGCTGGAAAGACGAGTTTTCCTCACCCCCAAAAGTCACTGTCCTCCATGACCCTGCTTCCCGTCTCCACGCCCAGCTCACAGACCCAGTCATACCTGGCTGCTCTTCCTCCAGCTCCAGGCTGCCGACCAAGCCAGTGCCGTTCTCCGCCACAACTGAAGCCAGCTCCTTTTCTGCTGCCTCATCGGGACGGACCCCATTGCCCACGTCCTGGGAAGGTGCAAAGGTCTGGATACTAGATCCCAACATTGGGGAAGTCTGTGGGGAGGTGAAAAAACTTGGGGGTCCATTGGGCATCACCTCAAAATTCTGGTCAGGAAAGGAATCATACAGCTCCTGTGAATCGAAGTTAAGCCCCATTGGACTCTGGGTACCATTGGCCCAGAACTCTTGGCTCCCGGCTCGAAGATTAGTGTTGTGACTTGGGGACGAAGGCTGTCGGCTGCCCCCCAGGATGCCGTTGAGCGGGTATTGTCCCCCAGGGAACTGAGAAAGAAGGGGTGGGTCCTTGAGGTTGTTGCCAGCATTGGCAGGTGGGTACTGTGAGTAGTTCCAAAGACAGTCGTAGGCCACGTTAGGGTGATGGAGGTGTGAGGTGCTGGAGGAGTGGGGAGCAGAGTTCAAAATCCCTGAAGTAGTAGTGTGAGATACAGTAGATAAGCCATTAACATTCACATCCCCATTCAAACCTGGTGGAGAAACAGAAGAGCCAGCTATAAATACACATGCGATAATGCTACCAACAAACCTCACATTAACAGTGAAGGGCTCCTCTGTTACCTTTAGCTTTTGGGTCTCAAGGGAGCACCAGACCTGGATGCCCCTGTGATGCCCCGTGCCCAAGCTTAGCACTGCCGCTGAGACAACTGAGTAAGGGCTAGGGAGTGGCGCAGGTGTGCCACGGGGCTGGTGGCAGCTGCCGATGCCGCTGCTGCTGCAAGCTTTCTACTGCACGAAGCTGCACACAGGCTTCCTACGATGACTTGCATTCTTTCTCACCCTCACCCTTATGGGAATTCCTCCCTTGGAGGGCACGACTGAATTCCAGTCCCCGCTCCCCTTTCCTTAGTGCCTGTCTGGCCCTACGGTGGCACCAGAAGGGGAGCCTCCACCTCCCTGGCACATGCAGATCCAGCACTTTGTGCTGGGCTAAGAATAGAATTTGCAGTCACCACAGTGACAAAATCCAGCTCAGAAGGCTGGGTTTAGCCCCTCCCCAAAGGCTCAGGAGGGGAATGGGGAACAGGTAAAAAGCTCTGCATGGCCAGTGCTACAGAAACCAGCTCTGAAAATAGGAATCTTTGAGTTTTCAACAGACAACAATCAGGACCAAGATACTAAAGAAACTTCAAGCAGGTGTCTGTGTATGGGGGAATTCTCCAGCAGGTGGGTGGTTATGTATGTGTGGGAAAAGTCCAATAAAATAACGGGACTTATATTTATCTGCAAGTGCCAGATATACGACAGGAGAGACAGTAAGTACAGGTCAGAATTTTTCTACTTCTAAGCACGCTGCTGAAATCCAGGCAATTTAAAAAGATAATGACAGAAGACTAAAGCAGGAGACTGTCGCCAGTTTACGGCCATCTGGGCTAGAGATGGTTCGGTGGTGATGGGCACTGGCTCTTCTTCCACAAGACTTGGGTTTGATTCTCAGCACCCTCATGGCAGCCAACAGTGTCTGTTAACTCTAGTCCCGGGGGATGGGTCCATTGCCCCAAAGGAGACAGGGAAACACCCTCAACCAACAGCAGCAGCACTTCCACAGAGAACGAACGGCAGGCGTCTAAGGGAGCACTGCACACCCTCCTCCCCTTCTGGGCACTTCTGCTGTGCCCCTCCCGCTGCACAAGCTAAAAGCATCTGACCACGACCTTCGCCCACCTTCCTCGCCCGAGTCCCAATCCAAGCCCATTTTCTAATTCCCGAACACAGCTCCCCGAGGGCTCTCCCTGTCCTAGGCGAAAGGGACAGGACTGGCGAAAGGGAAGGCTAAGGCGGAAAAGCCTCTTGTTTTTTCTTATCTTTCTCAATCTAAAGGCAAGACAAAAAAACAACAAACAACAGCTTCTCTAAGTCCCTATAACTTGTTCTCAGAAATCTGATTTCTCTCCAGCAATTAGTAAGTTCTCTGGATTTATTCCCTCTGTCACTACCTGCCAGGAAAGAGTTGTTGTAAGGCAGCTAGCCCAAAGTAGACCTCAACCTCCTTCCATCAACCGGGTCCAAAGCAGCGGTGCCTATTCCCACCCAGGTCTTGGGGCCTCCACACTCACTTTTCCCTTGCTGGGGGAAGTTCATGGGAGACCCGTTAGTGTAGAGGCCCTCCCCTGAGGATTCCACACTCACTTTTCCCTTGCTGGGGGAAGTTCATGGGAGACCCGTTAGTGTAGAGGCCCTCCCCTGAGGAAGGAGAGGGTTTCAGTCCTGAGGCAGCTGGTGCAGGAGGAAGGCCAGTCAAGTTAAAATGGTCGTTTGCCTCCATTTCTGTAGGAGGGAGAAAAGGGAAAAATAATCACGGTTAAGCAAGGTTCTGTCATCGTCCAGAGGCAGTGAGTGCCCCTCCCACCCCGTTACTTACCCTTCAATGTAGGGGTGCTGTGAGAAGGTGCAAGTTGAAAAAGAGAAGAAAATATGCCCTTAACCTGGGCAGAGACCCAACTCTAAGTCAAGCATGGTATCACACTATAAACCAGCACATAGGGGCTAGGGTAAGGGATCACAGGTCTAAGGCCGAGCTTTGAGACGCTGTCTAAAAACAAGTTGCTAGGTAGGCAGACAGACAGACAGAGTTCACTATCAGTCACAGAGTTAGTGGGAAAAACAACAACAACAATCTAAGGCTGGAAGAGTTAAGTTCTACCCTTCTGGTAAGTTCCACCCTCTTCATTCCTGGCCCAGGCTGTAGTCCTCTTAGACATCTGCTTTTATTTTAACATTAAGGTTAGGATCTGTGCTACTTTTTTCTAAGATTCAATTTTTTTGAACAGTAGGTTTTGCCCACATGAATGTCTGCACACCACATATATGCATACCCCACAGAGGCCAGAAGAGGGACTGATACCCCGGGACTAGAGTTAACAGACACTGTTAGCTGCCATGAGGGTGCTGAGAATCAAACCCAAGTCTTCTAGAAGAAGAGCCAGTGCCCATCACCACTGAACCATCTCTCCAGCCCCATATTTGATATTTTTTTTCCTTTTGTTTTCACCCTGGATGTAAGACCAGGGTCCTACTCCCAGAGTCCACAAAAGTTGTCAAAGCCATCTTTTTGGCAGAAAGCCGTGGATGCACAGTGTTAGCAGGAAATGTATACTTGATATATATCCTGTTTCATTACTGTTTTGTTTTGACAGAATCTCTTTATGTAGTCCAAGCTGGCCTTGAACTCTGAATCCTTTTCTGAGACTTCTAAGTGCTGGGATAACAGTGTCTGTCTACATACCTAGCTTAACAGTGTCCATTACTTTCTCTGTATAGCCCCATACATAAAAACACTGTAATATAATGGTTTGAAAAATATATTGTAAAATACACTGGCTAAAAACCTTCTCAGTATCTACTGAATAAAACATATATTACTAGGAATAGTGAGACATGAAGCCCTTGATCAAAACAGACTTAACTCTGATTGATAACAGTCGAGGAGGGATGAAAGCAGAATTAAGAATTATTGGAAAAGTCTGAGCGATCAGATACTTGCAATGTACTAGTGCACATTAACCTAATAAGTGAGATTCTATTTTTTTTTTTTTTTTTTTTGGTTTTTCGAGACAGGGTTTCTCTGCGTAGTTTTGCGCCTTTCCTGGAGCTCACTTGGTAGCCCAGGCTGGCCTCGAACTCACAGCGATCCGCCTGGCTCTGCCTCCCGAGTGCTGGGATTAAGGCGTGCGCCACCACCGCCCGGCGAGATTCTATTTTTTATACAAAAAAAGAAAGCCCGTGGATTATGTTAACAGCTTCTGGAGGGCAGAATAATTCACACTGAAAGTTCTTCTTTTTTATTTTTCTTTTCTTTTTTGGTTTTTTGAGATAGGGTTTTTCTCTGTGTAGCTTTGCGCCTTTCCTGGGTCTCACTCTGTAGCCCAGGCTGACCTCGAACTCACAGAGATCCGCCTGCCTCTGCCTCCCGAGTGCTGGGATTAAAGGCATGCACCACCACCACCTACGAAAGTTTTCTTTTTCTCTTGAGACAGGTATTCTATGTAGCCCTGGCTGTTCTGAAACTTGCTCTGAAGCCCAGGCTGGCCTTGAACTCAGATCCACCTGCCTCTGCACGCACACACACACACACACACACACACACACACACACACACACACACACACACACACCGCAACATACTGGGATTAAAGGTGTGAACCACTATGGCTGAGCTGTTTGCTTGTTTTTTGAGACAGTCTTCCAGGTAGTCTAGAGTGGCAACAACTCATAGCAACTCTCCTGCCTCAGCTTTCTGAGTATAGAGATTACAGGCATATGCCACCAAGCCCAACTCAGGAGAAGTTTTCAGTACTAATTTATCTCCCATATAGAATCCCAGCTTCATTCTAAAATTACAGTAAGGGCTGGCAAGATAGCTCAGCAGGGAGAGGAGCTTGCAGCCAAGCCTGATGACCAGAGTTCAATCCCTGGAACCCACAGTTGAAAGAGAGAACCAACTCTCAGACCATCCCCTCCCCAACATGCCTGCTGTGGCACCTGTACACCAGCATGCATGAGTGCACACATGTGTGCACCCCCACCGCACCCCCACATGTTAACATTAAGTAGTGATCACTTCTCAGCTTTTGGCTAAGACCAAGTATAAATTGAGTAGCGGACTTCAATCTGCTGCACACCATGGAAACCCAATCAGCAGAGAAAAGACTGCCGTCTTCCAGGGCTTCCCCAGCACAGGGAAAGCCCATGCTTCAAAACACGAATCCAACAAAAGCAGCAGCATGAGATTAACAATCCCGAGTAACACACACACACAGTAACACTAAGTCCTTGTTTTAGGCTGGGTCACTTCCAACGCTTACACCACAGAGCAAGGAACATGCAGCGGCTCACTTTGGAGGAACTAACTACCCCGCCCCCCACGGCCCTCTCTCCTCCAGTTTAGGCAATCACACACCACCTGGCACGCAGGAAACAGTAACACATCTTTCTTCCTGTGTCCTCTGGATTATACCCTAAAAGATGGGTCACGGTTCATTTTTCTCTTTCTTTTGTTGTTGAATCTATAAGGCAACTAGTGACCTTATCCTTTTTGTTACTCTGAGAAAACAGCATATGCTACTTTACAAATTACATACTGTTCACAATAAGTCGACAGTCCAAAGAAATCAGAGATGTAAAAGAAACAAAAGCTACTTGGTACCTAAGTCTGTTTCTATACCTGCCCCAGCTGCAGGGCCACAGGGGCCATAGCCATTTCATTTCATTCCTAGGTCAGTGTAAGAAGGCAGGCTCAAATCTCAGATCTACTACTTACTTACTGGCTTCTTTGGTTTTGGACAAATTACTTGTTGAGCCTTAGTTTTGTCGTTTAGAAAAAATTTATTATGCATTTCTAGGGCTTGAGGGTTGAACAAGAAAATCAATCAATCAATCAATCTGTCTACCTGTCTATCTAAAAGCCCTTGTAGTAAATGTTATGTTTTGTTTGTTTGAAATAGGGTCTCACTGTGTAGCCCCAGGTGGCCTGGGATTCAGAAATCCCCCTGCCTCAAAGCCCCAAGCCGTGGGATTAAAGGCATGTTCATAATGCCCAGCCATGTTAGCTGTTTTGTTTTTCCTTAAGACTTATTTATTATGTACAGTGTTCTGCCTGCATGTATGCCTTCATACCAGAAGAGGGCACCATAACGCATTACAGATGGTTGTGAGCCACCATGTGGTTGCTGGGAATTGAACGTGTGTCCTCTAGAGAGCAGCCATCGCTCTTAACCTCTGAGCCATCTCTCCAGCCCCACACCTTATTAGACAAAAGAGTGAAAAAATGTTTAGCTTGTGTGTATGCACACATATGCAATTTTTAAAAATGGTTTTAGAGTTTCTCTGTGCAGCCCCAGCTGTCTTAGAACTCCTGTAGACCAGGCTGTCCTCAAACTCAAGGGATCCACCTGCCTCTGCCTCCCAATTGCTGAGATCCAAGGCATGAGTTACAACTCCTAGCTTAAAAGTGCATACATAATGCACACACGCAAGCTTTTCGAGACACGGTTTCTCTATGTAGTCCTGGTTGTCCTGGAACTCACTATATAAACTAAGCTGGCCTAGACTTCAAAGAGATCCACCTGCCTCTACCTCCTAGTGCTGATGCTAAAGGTGTGCACCACCATGCCTGGCTTTAAAAGGTATGTTTTTAAAGCTACTCAAATGGGAGATACAAGAGAGATGAGGTAGCCAGACTTAATACATACAACTTAACTTCTGATTTCAGATGTCACATAAATAATGGGATCACAATATAAGAATGCAGGAAAATGTCAGGTGTGTGGCATTTGCCTCGATCCCAGCACTTAGAAGGCAGAGGCAGGTGGATCTCTGAGTTTGAGGCCAGCCTGGTCTACTTAGCTAGTTCCAGAACAGCTAGGGATACATGGTAAGACCCTAGAAAGTGCTAGGATTCCAGCTGCATATATCATCATGCCAACTTGCTTCTCAAGCATATAAAAAAATATTTAATGTTCTGTGTGTATGTACACCCCACACAGAGACAGGAGCCCTCAGAGGTCAGAAGAAGAGCTGGACCACTGAAATGAATTGTGGACAGTTGTGAGCCATGATGTGGTGCTGGAGAGAGAACCCAGGTCCTCTTCAAGAGCTGTAAGCAATCCTGGCTTCTGAGCTGTCTCTCCCACCCTGGTTTTCAGCAGTGTTTAATGCACAGCTCAGTCTTATACAAATGACCCAAGGTCAACATCGAGGCTGAGAAACAAAAGTTGTACGGATCCTTCCCCACACATCCGCTGCTCTCAGTTCCTGACACTGGAGACAGTGATCTTAAACTTCCTATCTAACACCCCTCGTCCCTGCCTAAGTCATCCTCTTCCATGCAAGCTCCAAACGGCAAACACATATTGAAAGATGCCCTCTTACCTGGTCTATCTGACAAACTTCTCTGGGAACTCTGATTCAGACAAACTGTAACATGTTCTGACCAAGGCTCAGGCTCTTTCAAAATGTCCTTTCTTTAACCCCATTTCAAACCAGAATTCTCAGTGAGGTAGAAGGAAGGTGATGAAATTGTACACTGAGGTAGGAAGGCACTACTCAAAGAAAACTGCCATGTCCAGGCAGGTTCCCCAACATCCCCTGGATGTTAAGTTCCACCATTAAGTCTCCAGGTTTTAATTTAATTCTTAGTAGAGAGAAGAGCCAAATGAAGTACTTGTTGAATACATGTGGCTTAGGGTTTTTGTTATTGCCACTATAAGCTTAGTGTAAGCTTGTTCCTATTTTCAGAGAATTAAATTCAGTTTTTTTTCTTTTCTTTTTTTTTTTTTTTTTTTGAGACAGGGTCTCTTCTACATAGCCTTAGCTGTCTTGGAGCTTACACTGTAAAACGTGCTGGCCTCAAACTCAGAGATCCATCTGCTTCTGCATCCCAAGTGCTGGAATTAAAGGTGTGCACCATCATGCCCAGCTAGTTTTTCAGACATAGATTTTATACTTGTACTATTTGCATGCCTGGTGCCCATGGAGGTCAGCAGAGGACACCAGACGCCCTGGAGCTGAAGTTAAGGATGGTGTTCAACCACTGTGTAGATGCTGGGATTGGAACCCAGGCCCTCTGCAAGTGAGTGCAGGTGCCTGCAGAGGCCAGAGTTGTTGGATCACAAAGGCTGTGGTGACCTGCCTGAAGAGGCTGCTGGAACCCAGCTCTGGTCTTCTGCAAGAGCAGCATGCATCCAAATCTCTCCAGTCCCTCCCTCTTTTTTTTTTGTTGATTAGTTTTTTGAGACTGTGTCTCTATGTAGCCTTGACTGGAGTGGTACTTACTCACTATGGCTAGCTTCAGAGATCTGCAGCCCTCTGCCTGTGAGTGCTAGCATTAAAGGCAGGCACTACCAAACCCAGCCCCCACTTTTCTTTATGTATGTATGAATATATATGTTCATATGCATGCCAGGGCTTACGTGTGTCCACATGCATGTGGACCAGAGTACAACTTCAGAAACACCACCCGTCTTCTTTGAGTCCCTCAATGGCCTGAGTATACCAATTAGGGCAGACTGCTGGTCAGGGAGCCCTGGGCACCTCCCAGTTTCTGCCTTCCCAGTGCTGGGACTACAACCACACACGGCTGGGCCTGCCTGACATTTGACTTGGATAGGCTCAAGTCTTTCATCCAGTACAAAGTCACAGCAGAGGCAGGTGGACTTCTATGAGTTGAAGGTCAGTTTGGTCCATGTTTCATACAGTTCCAAGCCAGCCAGGGCTACACAGCAGGATCCTGCCTTTAAAAAAGAAAAAAATCCTAGAGGGGAAGGTGCTAATCTCTGGACTTCTCCTTTCCTATAGTGCTATAGACTAAAGCCTTGTACGTATATACTAGGCAAGCTATACCATCCTTAGCAGACTTCTGGCTAGCTAGCCCTTGTACAAATTAAGGTAAAAGAACAGAGAAGTGGCCGGGCGGCGGCGGCGCACACCTTTAACCCCAGCACTCGGGAGGCAGAGCCAGGCGGATCTCTGAGTTCGAGGCCAGCCTGGTCTACAGAGCGAGATCCAGGACAGGCACCAAAACTACACAGAGAGACCCTGTCTCGGAAAAAAACAAAAAACAAAAAAAGAATAGAGAAGTACTGACAGTGTTAAAAAGTCAATAAACTTAATTCTAAATTTAATGTTCTAAACAGACTTAATTTATTAAAGACTGGAACTGTACCTCTGTCGGTAGAGTGGTTGCCTAGCATGCACAAAGCCCTGGATTCTATTCCTAACACCTGTAAAGTGGCATGGAGGTACACACATATAATCTCAGTAAGAAGCTCAGAAGCTCAAGGTCATCTGTGGATATATTCAAAACCAGTCTGGATTACACAAGAATGATTATTATTTTTTTAGTATGAACTAAAGGAATCATATCGCAACCTGGTTTTCTGCCACAGTTCTTAGTCACTTCATTGTCAAGAAACAGTCTCAAGTGTTTCCTGGTGAATGCACTTCCCTACTACGCACCAAGTCCTACACCACACGGCAGTACAAAACTGTCCCTGGGCTGGGGCGGCCCAGCAGTAAGAGTTCCACTTGTGGAGGACGCAGGTTCGGGTCCCAGCACCCACGCAGTTCTCTACCACCTGTCACCCACCTCCAGGGGACCCGTGCCTTCTGCCGTCCACAGGCACCTGCACTCATGTGCACAAACCCCCAACACACGTGTGTCTAAATACCACTCGGAGGCCAGTGAGCACCGCCACTCGAGAGCAGCCACGCACGAGGCAGCTCACAGCCATCTGCAACGCCAGCTCCCGCGGAACCAGCATGAATACAGCATGCACATACAAAAGTGCAATCAATACACGGATAAACATTAACTGTTTTTAATTATTATTATTATCAGAAGGATCCCAAATTCAAGGACTGCCTACTTGGGCTACAGGAGTTCAAAGCCAGTCCAAGCTGGTTGTAATGGGGAGCAGGCCTTTAATTCCAGCACCCAGTCATAGCAGAGGCAGGTGGAGCTCTGTGAGCTGAAAGCCAGGCTGGCAACTGTGAGATCCTAAGCTATCACCCCAGCCCAAGAAAGATTATTCTAGGTGGGGAAGGGCTCCAATCTCTTGACTTCTCCTTTCCTACAGTGCTGAGGACTAAACACAAGGCCTTGTACACACTAGGCATGCTTACCTTAACAGAGGCAGAGGTAAGCAGAGTTCTCTGAGTTCAAGGTCACCCTGGTCTACACTGAGTTTCAGGGCAGCCAGGGCAACACAGACAGACCCTGTCTCACTTAAAAAAAAAAAAAAAAAAAAAGCTGGCCTGAGCTGTATGATGAGATCTTATTGCAAAATTATGGGGAAAAACAGCGGTGGAGTGGGGGAGAGAAAAGGGAAAACCCAGAAAATCCCTCTATGTCACATCACTGTCTCACTTTACGCATCACACCCGAGATCAAACACTACACCAATCAGTAACTTTGACATCACTCTAACAGTCTAAGAATAGAGCAGTTTGGCTTAATTTCTTCTAAGGTGATTTCAGAATGCTGAGGCTTCCAAATGAACCTCTCAGTCTTCTAAAGGTTTAGCCCATCTAATTCTCTTCATACCACCCGTTTTTCTCTTCAGGTAGAGACTTGCAAAATACAACACAGGCTGGGTGGCAATGGCGCACACCTTTAATCCCTGTGCTCTGGGAGGCCAAGGCAGGCCATTTTCTGAGCTTGAGGCCAGCCTGGTCTACAGAGTGAGTTCCAGGACAGTCAGGGCTACCCTGTCTCTGAAAAACAAAAACCCTAAAAGCACGTGGGATAAGATGGTGGCACACTGAGCACTGAGGCAGAGGTCGTCAGACCACTGTGAGTTCAAGGCCAGACAAGGACATACAGAGATCTTCTAAAAATCCAAAATTATCCAGGCAGTGGTGGTGGTGCATGCCTTTAAACCCAGCACCTGGGAGGAAGAGGCAGGCAGAGGCCAGCCTGGTCTACAGTGTCAGTTCTAGGACAGCCAGGGCTACATAGCGACACTCTGTCTCCAAAGCCAAAAACAAAAAAAGAAGAAGAAAACCCAAAAATAAATTTAAGTAAAAGGGGGAAGGTGTCTTAGGCATATAGCCCAATGTGTCTAAAGTCCTGGTTTCTACCCCCTCACCCCAGTAGCACAAAGACAAAAAGAAGAGGGAAAAGAGAAGAAAACTACTCCCTACACCTCCTGCCAAAAAGTGAACAGTCAACATTAAGAAATACACGCTGGCCGCTGCCGCTGGTGGCGGCGCACGCCTTTAATCCCAGCACTTGGGAGGCAGAGCCAGGCTGATCTGTGAGTTCGAGGCCGGGCTGGTCTACAAAGCAAATTCCAGGACAGGGTCTAGAGCTGCACAGAGAAACCCTGTCTGGGGAGAAAAAAGCCAGAAGAGAAATAAAGAAAGGGAGGAGAGTAAATTTACTTCGGACAGGAAAATGATTCCGTTTTACAAGAAAGTTATCAAAGCTTCAACTATGAAGTCCCTTTGTATTGGGGTGGAAGGGTCACTGTGGAACTCATGGTTCAAGAGTCCTTTTACTACTAAATTCTATGTTTTTCCAGACAGTTTCTCTGTACAGCCCTTGGCTGTCCTCGAACTCAGAGATTGCCTTCTGCCTTCCAAGTGCTGGGGGTCAGAGGCGTGCACTACCACCGCCCGGGAGTTACTACTAAAGTCTTCCTTCCAGGCCTCTGCCATCTTTTAACCCCAACAAGGAAAACTTACTTTTCTTTTCTGCCAGGTCCCAATTTAAGTAAGTGAAGGCCGAGCAGGATAAGTTAAAAATCAATCAACGTGGAGGTGGTGAGGAGACTCAGTGGTTAAAAGCATTTGCTAACAAACCCCACAGCCCACATGGTAGGGTAGCTGTCCTCTGATCTCCACCCACACCCTGTGGCAAACACAACTACAACAAATAAATGTACCTTTTAAAAACTAAAATGATAATTAAAGCATCGCATACCGGAGACCTTGAGTTAAATTCCCAGCACACACACAGAAGACATCGGTATCACCTAGATGTCTGATACCATCTAGCTCAAAAGAGAAGTCAAAGGAACCCCAGTCTACATCAGGGAGGCAATGAATCAGGGAGATAAGGACACCACACTTTTTAAAAATCGGTTCCAGATTATCAACCACCCCAGGAAGAGCAATGATCCCATCTTACTTGTAAGGAGACCATTTTCACAAAAATCACATATGCCTGCTCTATCCTAGATCTTGATCTATGGATTTATATGCTATTGGCAAGTTTCTGATAGGAAAAAAAAATCATGATTTCAGTGACAGGTGCATGTAGTTTTCAGGGCAGTTCAAATAATCTTATTTCAATTCTAAATATTTAAACTCTTGTCCCTAATGAAACCCAAATGGCAACAAAATGGGATCTGGCCAGGGACGGGGCACACAACTAATCTTAGCATTTGGGAGACAGAGGCAGGCACATCTCTGCAAATTCTAGGCCAGCCTGATCTACATAGAGAACTCCAGGCCAGCCAGAGCTACCTAAGGAGACACTGTCTTGGGGGTGGAGAGGGAAACTCAAACAAACAAAACATAACAAAACGGAGAGATACTCAGGAGGCTGAGGCAGGCGGATCTCTGAGCGTTTGAGGCCAGCCTGATCTACTTAGGGAGATCCAGGACAACCGGGCTACAATGATACCCTGTTTTAAAACAAACAAACAAACAACAAAACAAAACCACTAAAAATAGTTTAAAAAAAAAAAACAAAAAGCCTCACAGGGCGGTGGTGGTGCACTCCTCTAATCCCAGCCCTTGGGAGGCTCAGGCAGGTGGAGCTCTGTGAGTTGGAGGCCAGCCTGGTCACGGAAGAGCTGGTTCCAGGGCAGAAACAGAGCGGTGAGGGGATGGCTCAGCAGTTAAGAGCAGTGGCTGCTTTCAGAGGACAGGAGTTCAGTTTAGAGCACTCACATGATAGATCAACCATCTTTTAATCCCAGTTCCAGGGGATCCACAGCCCTCTTCAGGTCTCTATGGGCACCAGGCACACCCATGGTGCACAGATATGCATGTGGTCAAAACACCCATACACATAAAGTACAACAATAAAAAAAAAAGTTTTTTAAAGGGAAAAGAAAATGTGGGCACAGGCACAACTATACACAAGGGGAAAAAATTCCCACATTTCAAGAAATGTTCTTTTTCAGACAGAAGAGTTAAATCATGATAGCAAATTCCCCTATTAGTTCTATAGAAGGTAAAACTTCCAGGAACCCAAGTCAACGAATAGGTTTCCCTGCAGGACTAGGCTAGAATCATCACTAAGGAACAAGCTTATAGCCCTCATTTATAATCAGTCCCCATCCCTACATACGAATCATAAAACATACACCGACCCCATTTCCTCTCTTCCACCTGTGCCGTTAGGTGCTGAGATGCTCTGCGATAAAGAGACTGTCACACTTAAAAACATTAAGCAGGATTAAGAAGCCACTCTCTTTCCATGAAGATCCCAAGTCGTCTTGGCAGCTCTCTAAGCCGAATCTGCACCACTTGCAATGAATGTACAGCTGGTGGAAACGGAGTTTGAGAGCTTGGAGCGGGGGAGGGGGCGTGCAGAAGAGACCCAGGCTACAAAGGAGGGCCAAGTACAGCTGACTACTGGGTGACGGATGACTGCTGCAGGGAAAAGTCTAACGAAAGGTCTCTCGGGCCGGCCACGCGTCTGGCATGATCCAGGCTTGCCCACAAGGCCTCAGAAAATGAAACCAAATCAGATTAAAATGGACATTTCAAAACAACAAGAGACGCAGCATCGAACGCACAGCTGCCATTTCCCGGCCACTTCCTGCGGGAGGCTGGGGGAGGGGCGGGCGGCCTGTGTACAGATGGAGGTGGTGGAAGCGATCCCCCCGCCACCCCGACGGGGGCAAATCCCCGGCTCCGGGAAGCGCCACAAAGGACGCCTGCTCTTGGCATTGACTCCTGGAAGTCGGGGACGCCGGGGACGAGGGATGATGGGAGCGCATCCCTCCCGCCGCGGGGACGGGGATCCCCGGCGAGGGTTTCCTCGGAAAGGAAAGGACTCCCTCTTCATCCCCGCCGGGGCGGCCCGGCGCCCGCGGGTCTCCGCAGCGGGGGGCTCGCCCGGGGCTGCCGGCCCCGCCGGCCCGGTCCGCCCGGGACCCCGGGCCCCTCCCGCCCCGCACACGCCTCCCTCCCGTCATCCCACCCGGGGAAGCCCGAGCCCGCCCGGCACGCGGGCAGCCCTGGCCGCCGCCCGGTGCGGAGCCCTCCCGGGGACGCCGGCGGCGGCCAGCGCAGCCCCGCCCGCCCGCCCCGGCCCGGTCCGGCCGGGTCCCGGTCAGCCCCGGGGTGCAGCGCCCCAGGGACGCCCGGCCCCGGGCCGGCCACACGCCCTACCGACCTGAGGCGACGGCGTCCGGCCGGCGGGGGCTCGCTTCTCCCCGGGGGGCGGGCGGGTCACATGGCCGCGCTCCGGGCGGGGAGACGGGCGCGGGGCGCGGGGTCCGCGGCGGGGAGGCGGCCGCGGCTCAACCGCGGGGCCCGAGCGCAGCCAACATGGCCGGCGGGGGCGGGGGGAGCCGGAGGGGGCGGGGAGCCGCGGCCGCCGGCCCCGCCCACCGCGCCGCGGCCGCCGGGTCCCAGCGCCCGCCGCGCTCCGGCGCAGCCCCGGAGCTGGGTCCTAGCGCCGCTCCGAGTCCCAGACCGCAGGTCCCTGCTTCACCCGGGTCACACGGAAGGGCAGGCGAGCCATACCCCAGGGTTAACCCCAACGGCTAGAGCACCTTTCTAGGGCGGGAGGCAGATGGTGCTTTTCTGACTGTGAGGGATGCCTGGAGGATAATTTCGGCACTATTTCCGCAGCGGGGTGGTGAAAAAGTGGGGGGTGATGGTCGGGGAGCGTGTTACACCCGGTAAAGGGATGAAGAGACACAGAAGTCCGCTCACCTCTGTTCTGTAGGGACAACCTGGTCCTGCCTGGATCACCACTTTGCTGGCGACATCTGCAAGGCCTTGCACGTCGGAGAGATTCCTGCATGTGGAGAAAGAAGACTCGGCTTTGAGTCTAAACGTGGCCAAAGGGTCGAAGATCAACAGTAAACTAACCAACAAATAAAATGTCCCAAATGTTTCCTGTTCCCATACTTTATTTTTTTTCCCGAGACAGGGTTTCTCTGTGTAGCTTTTGGAACCTTTCCTGGAACTCGCTCTGTAGCCCAGGCTGGCCTTGAATTCACAGAGATCCGCCTGCCTCTGCCTCCCGAGAACACAGATTAAAGGTGTGCGCCACCACCGCCCGGCTTCCTGTACTTTTTCTAACAAGGCTATATAGCTGTGGGGAACTGGAAAATAAGATCAAGCAAGGAATCAGAGTTTGGCCTTCACCTAAACGTGTATTGCCGGAACCAAGATGGGAAACAGTGTCATATGATGTTACAGCTTAACAGTTTGTTGTTTTTTTTTCAAGACAGGGTTTCTCTGTGAAGCCCTGGCTGTCCTGAAACTCACCCTGTAGATCAGTCTGGCCTTGAACTCACAGAGATCCACCTGCCTCTGCCTCTACAGTGCTGGGATTAAAGGCGTGTGCCACCACCACCCAACACTTGATTGGTTTTTTTAAATTCTAACTTCTCATTCGTGAGATGAAGAGATTGAGAGCCACAGTAGCTCACTGACTTGCTCAAGGTCATGCATTAGATATGGCTAGTAAAGAAACTTCATTCACTTTCCTTACAATTCAAGACTTTTCTGGCTCCATAAATCCCATTCAACTCAATGAGATGTAATTCTAGAATGTAAACAATTGCTTAAACCATGCCAAGCTAAGTCTGAGTACCTCGGAAGAGCAACAGACAGAAAAAGGATAATGAAATTCTGGCTGATGGGGAAGTGTCAAAAATACCATTTCCTTTTGGGGGATGCGAAGAGCTTGGATAGCTGGATAGCTGGCTGTGGACAGAATATAGTAGAGCCAAACCCAGCAGTCTAAATCGGATTTCCTAAATCGGAGGGGGATTCTGAGCGTGGGAGACATATCCCACCCATCATTTCAAATAGTTCAGAAAGGAATCAGAAGGAAGACCTTTTTACAAAAGCCTGCCAACAATGTGGGCCAGCAGAGGCTAAGGGGGTCCCTGTCCCCAAATGAGGTAAGTAAATTACTGAGAGACGGAGGAGACAGGGAGAAACAAAATCTTTCTGTCCCTGTCCAAATGTCCAAATAAAGTCGGTCATGGTGGCCCACGCCTGTAATTCCTACGCTGGAGAGACAGAGATGGGAGGATCGCCATGCGCTCAAGGCCGGCTTGGTCTGCATATCGAGTTCCAGGCTAGCCAGGACTGCAGGGTGAGACTTTGTCTGGAAAAATCAAAAGGAGATTTATAGGTCACCTGGGGGGGATACGCCTCTCCCCTCCGACAGCCCGCTAACCTCAAAGCCCTAACTAGAGGCCAAGCTCAAGGGAAGGGAGTTCTTCCTTCAGGAGAAAGCAGAAGTAAACTTATGCTAAGGAATGCTAGCCAGCCCCAAAATAAAAAAATATATATTTATATAAATTTCTTTAAAAAAGGGTTACGTTGGAACTGGCACCTGAGGACAGGAGGGGAGGAGGCTGGTGCACAGGAGAGCTGGTATCCTTTTTTCCTCCTCTTCCTTTTCCAGGGCAGATGAGAGAATCTTCCTACCTCCCACCACCGGGCTAACCAGTCCGAGACCGGGCAGGCAGGGGAGGAGCCTTCGCCAGCCCGACGCCCGTGACCACGCCCCTTCGCCTCACCACACACACCCACACACACCCACTGCTGGCTCCGGAAGAGCCGGTTACTCCTGTGCCCCACTGTCCCCACCCCTTCCGAGCCCCAGGCCTAGTCTCCTGGGCAACCTCTAGGCCCTGACCCAGCCCGGAGCCGGGGAAAGAAAGGTGTACGCTGGACGACCACCGGGGGCTCGAAGGGAAAAGCGGGGCGCGATGCGTTTCCCCCATCTGGTACAGGAGGGCAGCGATCACCTTCGACCCCGGATAAAACCCTCCTTTATCCCATCTAATCTAATTCCTGCCCTCTGAAGGGTAAGGGTGGGCTGGGAATAGGCCCCAAAGCCAAGTGCTCCCCCTTTTTTTTTTTTTTTTTTTTTTTTTTTTTGCCAGACGCCAGGGCATGCAGCACTTGTGACCCGCCCCCCCTACGCCAACTCGAGACAACCGAGGGCAGACTGACCCCGATGTCCCCAAACATTTCCCAACCCGGTAAAACGCAGCTGGTTGTCCAACAAGCCTCCCCTTGAGAGGCTCCTAAAAAGGGGAGAGGGGCCGACGGTCATTCCATCCGCAAACTCGTGAGACTGAACCAGCCCCCAAACAAGCCCGAGGGTGAGAAAGGAGAGGCGGGGAGTGTGTGTGTGTGTGTGTGTGGGGGGGGGGTGAGCACCTGCTTCCCCTTTCTCACACTCTGCGTGTTCCTGCTGCACCTCTCCAGCTCTGGGTCAGCTGCCCTGGTGCCAGCCACGCCGCAGCCAGATGGCCGGGGCTGTGGGAGCCTTGGTGGTGCACAGCCTTCCCCTCCCAGGCACTCCTGGCATCCGACCGACCCCAAGCACCACGGGCTCCCCCCATCACTTACACACGCACACACACGCGCGCGCGCACACACACGCACGCACATGCACGCACACACTATGCCCTCCCAGCACCCTGGGTCGTGACTCAGGATAGCACAGGAAATCCCGACACCCAGTCCTCTAACTCCAGAGGCGGGGGCTCCGGGGAAGGAGCCCCGGGCTCGGCGGGACCTGGCGGAGGGAGTCCCGTCCCCCCCGCGGAAGGTGGGATAACTGTAAAGACCTCCCACTCGCTGGCGGAACCGGTAACTGTGGCGACTGCCCTCCGCCCTGCAGCGGTCTTCGCATCGGTCCCCTTCGCCACCCGGGTTCGGACCAGGCGACCCCCAATGTATGCTGGGGTGGGGTGGGGGGGCAGGCTCTCTCCTAATGAACCAAGAGGACTAGAACCCCTGCCCTTCTCCAAGTGGGCCTGTGCCCCTCGGGCGGGAGTCCTGTCCCCAGGTTTCCAATGGGCGGGCAGCTCCCCGGTGGGACTGGAAGGCAGCGACAGCGCTTTTTTTTTGTTTTTTGTTTTCCCCTGGAGTCACCTAAGACAGAGAAGATCGGGTTTCCTCCTCCTTCGCCTTCCCGGGCACCCGACATCCCTGAGAGACTTCGCCCCAGCCTGCTCCGCCCGCGCCCGCCGCCGCCGCCGCCGCCGCCGCCGAGGCCCAGCATCCCCGGGTCCCCGCAGCGCCGCTCGCTGCCCCCGGCCGGCCGGCGCCGCGGGGCCGAGGGGAGGGGCCAGCCGCAGCCCCGGCCGAGCGCCCTTCCCACCGGCATCAGGGGGCGGTGCGGGTCCGACCCCAAACTCCGGCGTTGGGTGGGACTTGATCGAACTTGAAGGGCGAGCCCAGCCCGGCGGACGGACGGACGGAGGGACCGAGGGACGGAGGGAGGCTGCCTGCCGTGCGCCTCGTCCCTCCCCGCCCTGGCGACGACCCGGAGTGGTTGGGGCGGCGGTTACTCCCCCTCCCGCTGGGGTTAGGATGGCGTGGGAAAGCCGCCGGCTCCCGAGCCGGGGAGGCGAAGCCCAAGACCGCGGGAGACCGGCTGGGGCGAGCCGGGCGCGGCGGGGGAGGGGGCGACGCGGGGCCGGCCTAGGGCGAGGAGGGGCTCCCTCCCGGGGGGTGGCGTGCGAGGCATCCCGGTCACCGAGGACCGGGGAGGAACGGCCGAGGAGGAGACGGTGCGGGGGAGAGAGAGGGGAAGGGCAGCCGGCGCGGGGAAGGTCAGACCCTGGATCCCGCGGGAGGCGGCGGCGGCGGGGACGCCCTGCCCGGGGCTCCCTCCGGGGCCTGGAGGTGTGGATGCCGGGCCTCACCTGGAGCAGGGCCGGGCCGGGCCGGACGGCGGCGGCGGCGGCGGCGCAGGTGGCGGAGCCGGGCGGCGGCGCCTCCTCCTCCCCCAGCCCGAGGCCGGCGGTGGCGGCGGTGGAGGGGGGGAGGTGGCGCTTAAAGGGGCAGGAGCTAGCCGGGTGCGGACGGGCGCTCGGGGACGGCGGTCGCGGAGGCTCCGCGGGGGGAGGGGAGGGGCGGGCGGGCGGGCGGCGTCTCCTAGGGGCCAGAACCGGGGAGGAAGGAGGATCCCAGCGGCAGGGAAAGGCAGAAACTTGTGCGGCGCAGCTGGGGACGGTGGTGGGTCTGGACCGGAGCACTCGGGAGGGTCTCTCTGTCTGCGGGCGCTCCCGGGGCGCCAGCGCAGACTTATTCGGGGAGCCCGAGGGGGAACGCGAGGCCGAGCGTGTCGGGGGTCACACGCACAGCGCCCTGCTAGGTAAACACGCTTCTTCCGGGCCCGATCCGTCCGTACTACAGCTGTGCAGACTCCGGAATCAGGAAGCCACAGAGGCGAAAGCCAACCCTGCCTGTCCTGTCACCCCTCTGGGTATGGTGGAGGCCATCCACAACGGCGCGGGGAGGCTGGGCAGGACTGTGAGAACCGGCTGTAGTCATTGCTCGGTGTGGCCCCAGCCGCCACCACCACCACCCTTGCAGCAACCTCTGGGGCAACAGGAAGCAGCTGCTCACAGTGCAGCCCCGACCTGGTGGTGGCTTAAAACCGGGGGAGGAGGAAAGACTGGACTTGAAAGGCCCGAGAGAAACTAGGGGGAGGGGAAGCATCTCCAGCAGGACCAGGAGTGGACTTAGTAATGAATTTTGTAAAATACGACTTGAATCTCAGGAGTTTAAATGGGGGGCGGGGGAGCCCTAAACCTAAGGTACAGCCCCAAGCTCTTCCTGAGAGCTGAGTTTGCCGACGCTCGGGTCTCATTTCCAGAATCTCACCAGCTGAGCCCTGTGTACCCCCACAGTCCATTTCCTCTCCTTCACCCCCAAAAGAGCAAAGGTTAGGCCCCTCCCCTGCTGAGTCAGCCAGCGGGGAGGGAGCCCGGCATCCCTCAGGCCTTTCCCAGGGGCGGCTGTCTTACTTACCCATGTCAGGCTGGCAGGACTCCAGATTGGGACCCAGCTTCTCACCGCCCTTGGGTCTCGCTTCAGCTGAAGGCTGGAGTTAGGCCCTCCCCAACTGTGAGCTGGGAAAAACTCGAAGAAACCAAAAAGCCAATGTATGCTTCCTGCGAACCACAGAGTCTGAACTGCTGTAGGGTGATGTCCCTGTATGACAGACTGGGGTGGGAGGGAGGAGAGAAGAAGGGCGGGGCTTTCACTGGGTGGAGAGAGGGAGGAGGCGAGGACAGGGCCGACCGGGAGAAATATGGAGGAAGGTTAGAACTAAGTTAACACTCAGCCTGGTGGAGGAGGACAGTGGAGGGAGGAAACAGTTGTAGCTAACGAGAGGGTAAAGGTTCTCGGCAAATGCTGGAGGGCAGGAACACCGGCGCGCCAATGACCTTTAGTGTCCAAGCCTGTGTCTGGGTGACAAAGCAGGGACCTGTCCCCTTAGGGTCTGGAGGAGCCAGGCTCCGCAGGCGGCGTCCCCGCCTTCATAACCACCTTTCCCCCCATCCCGAGCTTCTACCAAACACAAACAACTCAGGGGCGCCACCTCCTGTCCAGATGTGGACACGGGCGGCACTGGAGTCAAGGACGTCATAGACGGGTGGAGGAGGCTCCTAGAGCCCTTCCTCGGCCACAGGGGACTCGAACGGGAGTTCAGCTGACTGCGGGCTCTATCCTATGTGGACAGCCTTGCAGGTGGAGCTTATGGATGTAGGCTCCTCCTCGGGACAAAAGCTCCGGCTGGTTTTGTAAACAGTCATTAGATGACAGAAATACCTCCTAGCAAATAGCTATTAATAGATTCCAAAATGGTGCGATTCCAGTTCTTGTAGTCTTAAATGCTGCCACAGGACACTAGCTGGACATGCTGCAGGGCACAAAACACACCCTGTGTATTACAGTAAGGCACACGTTGAAGAGGAACTTGTTCAAAAGCCCCAATGGCAACACTAAAAGCTGGTCTTTCCTTGTAAAATTAAATCTTCCTAAATTTTCATAGCCAACAGAACTTCAAACACAAAACATGCAAGTCTAGGCTTGTTGAAGTATCTGGAGGCTGTATATTAGGAACTTCCTCAAGAACGAAGGTCTAGACAAAGCCCAGAAGACCCTCAATTATAACAAATATTCGACACTTCCTAAAAGCCCGTCTTGAAATAGGCCAACCTGTTTTCCCTGATACCTCTTTATAACAATCATCCTGTGGGCTGGAGAGATGGTTTAGTGGTTAAGAGCATGGGCTGTTCAGAATACCAGTTCAATTCCTAGCACCCACAAGGCACTCCAAACTGTCAATAGCTTCAGTTCCAAAGGAACTGATGCTCTTCTGGCAAAATGGACATTAAAATCATCTTGCACCTTGTCTGTGTGTACATTTAATTCCATTTGGGAGGCAGAAGCAGGTTCTGGGTGTGGAGTGTGATGTACTACACATTTGTGGAGCATACTTGCAATCTTAGCACTTGGAAGGCTGAGGCAGGATCACTGAGGCCAGACCAAGACTACTCAGAAAGATTCAAAAAACAACAAAGAAGTCATATGAAATGCTTGGAAGCAAATAAGTAGATTTGTCTAAAATACTGTAAGAACCAAGCTGAGATCTTATGACCTCACTAACCACAGGAAACTTCACAAGACCCACAGAATTTCATTCATGAATGGATCTTCATTTCTGATAATCCTTTCAAGCATATAACCTGACTTTATGCTAAATTTGACCTCTCATAGTCAACTGCATTATAGGCTGTTTCAGAGGCAAGACAGACGGCAAATGAGGGGTGTACACTTTATTGAAAACTTTAAATACTCTTCAGATAGGACATCACATCTTCAGTCAAGGCTCTTGTAAGGCCTAAACAGAAACCGAGCTTTCAGCACGGAGAATACAGTACAGAGTTTGCAGAATGACCCCTCATGATGCATGCTCTTCTGCCAGCTTATCAGCCTTTGCCACAGCTTCTTCAATGGGTCCCACCATATAGAAAGCTTGTTCTGGGAGATGGTCATAGTTACCTACACAGAGGAAAATACAATTGGTAAGAAGTAGTAGAGTTATATCAACTTTCTGCAGTATATTCAACCTCAGCAATTGAGGCCAGTGGCCAGACTGATGAATTCTTATCATCCAAGGAAACTTTCCTCAACTTCCAAGTGAAATTTACTTTGTGTTTTGGGACAATGTTTCATTATACATAACCCTGGCTGGCTTTGACCTCAAGAACCCACAGAAATCTACTTGGAAATACTGGGACTAAAGATGTGCACCACCACACCTTTCTCCTCCCAAGTATAAGGTAAGACAAAGATGTAGATTAAGAACATATAATTAAACCAAGTATGGTGGTGCACACCTTTAATCCCAGCACACGGAAGAGGCAGGAGATCTATGGGTTCAAAGACAGCCTGGTCTATGGCTAGTTCCAGGACAGCCAGGGCTACAGAGAAACCCTGTCTTGAAAGGGGGGAAAAAAAAATCACAGTTGGAGGCTGGAGAGACAGCTCAGGATGTTAAGAGCATGTCCTCTCTTCCAGAGGACACCAGTTCAGTCCTTAGCACCCACATGGTGGCTCACTTGTAACCTTTCCGGCCTCCACTGGCTGTTCAGGAAACCTAACTCCTTGTGGGTTCCTGCATGCACACATATAAACTCAGGCACATAAACATTGAAAAATATATACATATACAGTTTGGAACACCAGAGTTCAAATTCTTATTCTCTGGCTCAGTGTCATGGGACAGTTTAATATTTTCTGTGCTGTCAGAGAAGCAAGGTAGTGGCCCCTTGAATGAAAGGTATACAGTATATATCATTGGTTAGAGTGGGAAGACAGCACAAAGAATCATGTCTATGGTTAGCTTGGTAGAAAATCTCACCCGCTAAAATCTGCTGGAACCCTTTAATGGTCTCCTTCAAGGGCACCAGCTTTCCCATATGACCCGTGAAGACCTCAGCAACCTGGAATGGCTGAGACAAGAAGCGCTGTATTTTCCTTGCACGGGACACAGTCAATTTATCTTCCTCAGAAAGTTCATCCATACCCAAGATGGCAATGATGTCCTGGAGAGATTTGTAGTCCTGAAAGAAAACAAGATGAAAGGACAGAGTTAAGTACACATTCCTTTAACTTGGAACTCTATTAGAAAAGTTCTAGGTAAGCCCTGGCCAGGATTTTGTCTGCTGCTTCCCGAGTCCTCATCAAGTGCATTAGAAAAACTGGATTCTAAAGGTGAAGTACACTGAAACTGGGACCTCATCAGCAATACCAACCCACTCTCAACTTCCCTCCCTCCAAGACAATGGCACAAATGACCAGAAGACCCAGGCCGTAAGCAGCTCTCAGACTCCTTCCACTGACCCCGAGGAGCACACACTCACCTGCAGAATCTTCTGCACCCCCCGGGCAACATCGTAATGCTCGTTGCCAACGATATTTGGATCCATAATTCGAGAGGTGGAGTCCAGAGGATCCACAGCTGGATAGATGCCCAGCTCGGCAATCGCACGGGACAGCACAGTTGTAGCGTCCAAATGGGCAAAGGTGGTCGCAGGGGCAGGGTCAGTCAAGTCATCAGCGGGCACGTAGATAGCCTGAAGTGAGTCGAGAACGCATGGAGACCAGCAGCAACCAAACTAATTCCTACTCAGGCCATCTGCTTTTCCAACCTCTCTGTCTCACTTTGTCTTACTAAAAAGGCCCAGGCTAAAATCTCAAAATGAAGAACATTTCGTATTAGCATCCTTGGTCGGCTGGTGGTGTCACATGCCTTTGATCCCAGCAGGTGGGAAGCAGAGGCAGGAGAATCTCTAAGTTGAGGTCAGCCTGGTCTACAGAGACCCTGTCTCAACACCGTCCCCTCAAAAAAAGAGAGAATAAAACAAAGAAACTTCCAGCACATTAATGGTTAAGTGAACATGAACCTAAGAGTGCACAATAGGGGGCCGGAGAGATGGCTCAGCGGTTAGAGCACTGACTGGCTGCTCTTCCAGAGGACCCGGGTTCAGTTCCCAGCACCCACATGGCAGCTCACAACTATAACTACAGTTCCAGGAGATCTGATACCTTCACATAGATATACATGCCAAGTAAAACACCAATGCACATAAAACCTAAGAGTGTACCTCAGGTGATAAGGTATGTTTAACATTCAAAGCCTTGAGGTCGAGCCCCAGAATACTTGTCCCACAACACACCAAGGAGGAAACAATGAAAGCCAGATGTGATGAGGGCTCCCATCTGTAATCCCAACACTTATGAAACAGAGACAGGGTTGGGAAACTAAGCTGGGTAGACAGTAAGCACCAAGCCAGCTGAACCACACAGGCAGATCTAATCTCAAAACACAAGTTGTGTTTTATGATTATGGGGTGTCCTCATGAGTTTATGATGTATTGATGTGTCTGCAGGAGGCAGAAGAGGGTGTCAGGTCCTCTGGAACTAGAGTTACAGGTAGTTGTGAGGCACCATTAGGTATTGGGAATAGAATCCAGATCCTTTGCAAGAGCACAAAGTATTTTTAACTCCTGAGCAATTGCTCCAGCCCCAGACACCTTCACATCATTACATGAATGTTTAATTTTCTGGGTTTTGTGAGACAAACCCCGAGTGTCATGTAGTCAAGTTAGCCAGGAACTCGCTCTGTAGCTGAAAACAGCCTTGAATTTCTGATCCTCCTGCCTCTTCCCAGGTGCTGAGATCATAGCATATAACACCAGACCCAGCTAGGAAGCATTTTTTTTTTAATCCACCCTTTACAGTCTGGCATGCAAACCCAAAATTTTACACATTACTCTAACTGGTTAACTCTCCCTATTCAAAAGCCTTTTTGGGAGTAGGCATGCATTTAATCCCAATACTTGGGAGGCAGATGGATCTCTGAGTCTGAGACCAGCCTGGTCTACAGATCAAGTTCCAAGGCCATATAATGATCAAACCCTGTCTCAGACAGCCCCTCAAACAAACAAGCAGGCCAGCCTCCTTTTCCTGAGTCCAGGTTGATATTGAACTCAGAGATCCACCTGCTTCTGCTTTCTGAGCGCTGGAATTAAAGGTGTGTGCATGCCACTCTGCCCAGACACAAACTGCCCCCCCCTTTGGTTTTTTTCCCCGAGACAAGGTTTCTCTGTGTATCTTTGGAACCTGTCCTGGATCTCACTTTGTAAACCAGGCTGGACTTCGAACTCACAAAGACTCACCTGGCTCTGCCTTCCGAGTGCTGAAAGGCATGCGCCACCACCGCCCAGCACAAACTACCTTTTTAATACACATGTATGACCGAGTATAGATGTTCACCATGTGCGTGCAGGTTGTCGAGGAGGGCAGCAGATCCACTGGAGCTGAGTTACAAATGGCTATGCACCATCTGACATGGGTAGAGGGGACTAAACTAAACCTAGTCCTCTGGGGAGATACAAGAGCTCTTAACCACTGAACTCTCTCTCCAGGCCAACATCTACCAACTGAAACCTTTACCCACTTCATTCTTCTTACCTGCACAGAGGTGATAGACCCCTTCTTGGTGGTGGTGATTCTTTCCTGCATTGTACCCATGTCAGTGGCGAGAGTGGGTTGGTAGCCTACAGCAGAAGGGATTCTGCCCAATAAGGCAGACACCTGAAAGACCCAAGTGAAGACAAGGTTTATGTGTCTGCATCTTTATCCTAATATGTCCAACTGGTCCTCGATAGGCTTCCCTCATACCTCTGATCCAGCCTGGGTGAAACGGAAGATGTTGTCGATGAACAACAGGACATCTTGACCTTCTTGGTCTCTGAAGTATTCAGCAACGGTAAGACCAGTCAGAGCTACCCGGGCCCGAGCACCAGGTGGTTCATTCATCTGACCATACACCAGCGCCACCTGTGGTAAGTACGCAAATCAGAAGAGTTAGCAGGTTCCCAAGCAGAGAAAGAAACCACCAGGGGACTCCCACGTAGGCACCAATGTTTCTGTTTAAATCTCTTCTCCCATTAGACATGAAATTCAAAACACTAAAGACAATTTCCAAATTGGAAATATATACAAATATATAAAACAGGTCTTGAGATATGTGAATCACCTCCATTCAATCCCTGCAAATTAGTTTTCAAACAACTGGATTATCTACCAAAACTAAAGACTAGATACCCCACATCAGAGGCAATGTACATTGGTATACTGTAAAACACTGGTGAGAAATAAAAGTACTTTGTTTACAGGTCCTGGGACACTTAGCACCAAATATAAAACACGGTTTCAGTTGGCACTAGTTTTCTGAGCTTACCTTGGAGGTGGCGTCTTTTAGGTTGATAACACCAGATTCAATCATTTCATGGTACAAATCATTGCCCTCACGGGTCCTCTCGCCAACACCAGCAAATACAGAGTAACCACCATGGGCTTTAGCCACATTGTTGATTAACTCCATGATCAGGACGGTCTTTCCAACACCAGCCCCACCGAAGAGTCCTACGTTAAGAAGTAGTATTTCAGATCTCTGCACTCCCAAATTAAACCACCTTCAAAAAATGTCCACTCCTGTCCATCTTTTCCCTTCTCAGAAATGGCATCTGGCTTCAGCAAACTCAGAAGAACGAAAGTCAGAAGCTAATCATCAGTGAAGGATATCAACACATACTCAGAAGATGGCATGTCCCTTCCTTACTATATTTGGAAAGCATGTATCAACCACCAACATACCGATCTTGCCACCCTTGGCGTACGGGGCCAACAGATCCACAACCTTTATACCAGTCACCAGGATTTCCTGTTCCACACTCATCTCTATGAACTCAGGAGCTTCAGCATGAATAGGAGCATATCTGTAAGGTTGAAATAAAGAGAAGAGGATCAGTTAACTGTTCATTGTGCTGAAAAGTCCCTGCCAACAAGCCCAATCCCGTCCAGGTAAGCTGTCATGTAACATTAACTTTCTACAATCAAGACTTTGTCTTGGGAATAAATAACCCCCTTTCTTGAACCTTAATGCAACAAAATTCCTTTACATACCAACAAGAAATTAAAGACCTGTAAATTTCAGAGACTCCATGACCTACGCCATGAACTCAAGCTTTAAATAACCAATAGGGGGGCTTCTAACAACCAAGTTTTCAACAATCCTAACTTCTCTACCTCTCGTTCCAATAACTGAACACAACAGAAATTGAAGCAGTACTGTAGGAAAACCGTGCTTTATTACACGTTATTACCTAATGTGTAAAAACTGCAACAAGAGTCCCCGTGTTCACAAATCAAGGAGAGGAACTTACTGTTTGGTTTTGATTGGCCCTCTCTCATCAATAGGCTCTCCAATGACGTTCATGATTCGGCCCAAGGTCTCAGGACCCACGGGAATTTTGATTGGTGCGCCTGAATCCAGTACTTTCTGGCCTCTCACCAAACCTTCAGTACCATCCATAGCGATGGTTCTGACGGTGCTCTCCCCTGTCAGATAAACGAATTAGAGGTTACACGCACCGACGCGTAACAGTACTTAATGGTGACCAAAAGCACACAACGCTCCCTCTCTCAGCAACCGAATGCGGCTTCAGCAAACTCAGAAGAACGAAAGTCATTTTGATAAAATCATCACAGAAGGGAGACAGCATGGATTTTGTGATTCTTAAGTTTAACTAGCTCTTTACCACTCCTTAAAAAAAATGCTACTTACCCAAGTGCTGGGCCACCTCTAAAACCAGCCTGGTATCCCTGCCCTGCACTTCCAGGGCATTCAGGATGGGTGGCAATCCCTCGTCGAACTGGACGTCCACCACGGCGCCGATGACCGCCACGATCCGGCCGGTGGCGCCGCCTGCCTTGGGCGACGGAGCCGTCTGCGCCGCATAGTCCCTGGCTAAGAGACGGAGAGATACGGGGAGGCGCAGGGGGGTCAGGACGGCTAGAGGTCAGCGGGAGGCCCGACGTGTCCCCGAGGAAGGGCGAGTTCAGGCCGGCCTCGGTCTCCGGCGGGCTGGGAAGGCGTGCGGACCCCACCCGCTCCGCTCCGCAACCTCGTGCACAAACCCGACCCGCCATGATCCCCGAGTCTGCGTCCCCCGCCGCGCCACAAGGTCAAGGCAGCGGCCCCGCCGCCTCCCCATCGCCAAACGGGGCCCTGCGGACCCCACGGGCGACCGTGCTCGTCCCCCCGCCGCTGGGCAGCCGCCCGCCGCCCCGGGCTGAGCCCGCATCGCCTAGGCCCAGGCTCAAGGTCACGGGGAGAAGGGCCGCGGCCCAGCCCTCGAGGAAGGCGCTTACCGGGGTGGACCGCGGCCGGGGCGGCTCGCAGTAGGAGCTGCGCCTGGGGCAGCGACGCCGAAGGGCCGAGTCCCCGCAAGGCCCCGGAGGCCGAGGCCGAGGCCACACGGCCCACAAGACTCAACATGGCGGAGTCCGGGTGGAGACTGAGCGCCGCAGCCGTCCCCGCCGCGGGTCCTGCAGTCGGGGCGAGGCCTCCCCTGCCGTCGGCGCAGCCATTGGGTGAGTGTGCTGCTCGTCATTCGCCGCGACGCTCCTATAGGGTGGAAAAGCTCGGCGCTCCCCAGCTATTGGTCTAAGCGGGTGCCAATCTGAAACGCCTTTTTTTTAATTGGAGGAGCGGCCCTCGGAGCCTCGAAACCTAATTGAGCCCTTGGAATGTCAGTTGGAGAGGGTGCTCGGCGGAAGTACGTTGAAGCAAAGGGGCGGGGTTCCTGCTGAACGCGTGCAGCAGGCTGTCTTTGACTGTCCTTGGACCTTGAGTTAGGTGACGGCCTCGGAGGTGAACCGGAGGGGTGGCGTCCTGGAAGTCAGGAGCCTCCTGCGGCACCCGAGCGCGCGTGTCCCCCCACAGGAGCGAGGGTGGCACTTTCCAGGCGGCTCAGCAAGCCAGAAACCTGGCTATCGTTTAAAGCCGTGCAGTGGAAGAAGCTCGCCACCCGTCCTTCGGCAGGCGATGCTCTGCATCGAGGAGACGAGGTTATTTATAACCCTCGAGGGTCAGTTTGGGTCCCGTAGCCATGTGACGTGGTGGCCGAACCCTGTGACCCCAGAGTTGCACAGGTACAGACAGGAGGATCAAGAGGTCTCAGGTGGCCCACTTGAACTGCTCGAGACCTTGTCTCCAACCCAAAACGAAAGGACGGAAGTAGTAAGATTTTGGCCGTGATATGTATGCAGAAATCCCTAAGGTAAAGGGGAAAGGAAGACTATGCCAAGGTCACGTTTGCCTGAAACCACGGCCCTTTGGTTTGCAGCTAAGGTGAAAAGCTTGAAAAGAGAAAGATGAGCCCAGAGTGAGAGGCCCGAGCCAGGTCTCAAAGGACTTTGGAATGAAAGTGTGGGTTCCTCCAGAAGGGAAAGTCACAGTCAATGACATCCTTTCCCGAGACACCGACTTCCTTCAGCGGCAGTGGGGATGATGGGGGCGGGGCGGGGAGAACACACACAGCTGGAGTGCTGCGCTGGACTGCTTCCCGTCCCCCTCCATTACTTCTCGTTTTCCCTCATGACGATGATTTTTCTGCACCACTGTTTGGCAGTGGAGAGCTAGCTAGCAAAGGCTGTGTGTAGCCAGGGGGGGGAAAGAATGCTGAGCTGGAAGTGCCGTATCTAAGCACAGGACATACTTTTGTGTGTCTGTGGTACTGGGGCTTCACACGTAACAGACAAGCACTCTACCACTAAGTTATTTCTCTAGACCCACTCACTTCAACCCAAGATCCTCCTGCCTCTGTCCTCCATCACGAGTGCTATAGTAACAGGCATATGCCGTGACTCCTGCAGAAAAAGGAGTTCGTAGTCTTGCTTTGCTCCACAGCAATCCTTTTTGTTTGGTTTTTAATGTTGATGGGTATTTTGAGGTTTGGGCGTAGGAGGCCAAAAGATACGATCAGATCTCCTCCGAGAACCGGAGTTACTGATGGTTGTGAGCTACCTGACATGGGTGTTGGGAACGGAACCCTGGAAGAACAACTGTTAGCCACTGAGCTACCGCTCCAGGCCTCACCCCTTCCACCTTGAGGCAGGGTCTCTCTTGTGGTTTGACTGAGAGCGGCCCCCAGAGGGTGGAAGTGCTTGAGAAGGAATAGGAGGTGTGGTCTTGGTGGAGGAGGTGTATCACTGGGGGTGGGCTCTGAGGTTTAAGAAGTCCACTAGGTCCAATCTCCCCATCATCCTGCCACTCCTGCCCGAGGATCAGGATTCAGCTCTCAGCTACTGCTACAGCCCCATGTCTGTTTGCTTCCCATGATGATGATCATGGACTAACCTTTTAAAATTATGAGCAAGCTCCCACCTAAATGTCTTCTTTTATAAAAGTCACCTTGGGCATGGTTCTCTTCACAGGGGTAACAGTAACTAAGACAGTCTCACTACAATGTATAGCCCTGATGGCCTCTAATTTACTGTTATGTAAACAAGGCCGGCCTGAAACTCTGATCTTCTCACTTCTACCTCCCAAGTTACAGGTATATGTTACCATTTCCAGCTGATTTTTTAAAATTAATTATTTAAAGACAGGGAACTTGCTATGTAGACTAACCTGGCTTTAAACTCAGAGGTTTCAGTCTGCCTCTGCCTCACTCATACATGCTGGGATTAAAAGTGTGCACTACCATGCCTGGCTAAGCAAGTGCTTTTAATTGAGACTACTGTCATGCGTGTGTCTTTCCTCCTCTAGAGCTCAAGTTTCTAGTTCAGCTAGAATACTTAAGAAAAGCAGGAGCCAGATTGGGGTAAAATCTTGGTATTTGTCACTTACCAGACATCACCAGATAAGAAATTTCTCTATATTACCAGTTTATTTATGTATAAAAGGTCCAATAATGGGATGATCTCACCAGCTGTTCAGAGAATTAAACAGAATAATATATGGAAAACAATTCAAAACATCTGGCCAGGCAGTGGTGGCACACACTTTTAATCCCAGTACTCAGGAGGCAGAGGCAGGTGAATCTCTGAGTTTGTCGTCAGCCTGGTCTACAGAGTGAGTTCCAGGACAGCCAGGGATACACAGAGAAACCCTGTCCCGAAAAAATAAACAGTATCTAGTGTATAGCCCATACATCTTAGCTATTATTTGTACTTAAAAAAAAATGTGTATGGGTGTTTTGCTTGCATGTTGACTGTCCTCTCTGAGGTCAGAAGGGTGTCAGATCCCTTGGGATTGGAGTTAGTGAGAGGAATTGAACCCCAATCCTCTGGAAGAGCCCCCAAGTTCTCTTAACTGCTGAGTCATCTCAAATTAACTTTTTATTTTAAGGGCTAGATGTCAGTGGTTAAGAGCACTGGCTGCTCTTGCAGAGGACCAGGATTTGATTTCCAGTACCCACATGGACGTTCACTACTATAACTTCAGTACCAAGGGATCTGGCAGCCTCTTCTTGCCTCCTCTGGAACCAGGCATGGATGTGGTGCACATAGAAACAAACACAGGAAATACTTTTTTTTGCTGTCCTGGAACTCACTCTGTAGACCAGGTTGGCTTCAAACTCAGAGATATGTTGCTGGAGGGCTTCTCTCCAGGTTCCCCAAGCCCCGCAGTCCCACAATCCACGTATAAAATAATCACTCAGACGCTTATATCACTTATAAACTGCATGGCCGTGGCAGGCTTCTTGCTAACTGTTCTTTTATCTTAAATTAACCCATTTTTATAAATCTATACCTTGCCACATGGCTGGTGGCTTACCTGCGTCTTTACATGCTGCTTGTCCTGGCGGTGGCTGCCGTGTCCCTCCCCTCTTCTTCCTGTTTCCCTAATTGTCTTCTCTCTTTGTCCCACCTATACTTCCTGCCTGGTCACTGGCCATCAGTGTTTTATTTATATAGAGTGATATCCACAGCACTTCCCCTTTTCTTTTTTTTTTTTTTTTAAAAAGGAAGGTTTTAACTTTAACATGGTAAAATTACATATAACAAAACAATTATCGAGCAAGAATTACAGTTACAATATTAAAGAAGATGTCCTATCTATCTTATATTTGTGAATTTAAGGTTTTATATCTAACTTATCTTTTATCATAACTGAGGAAATTACAACTATCTAGTTTTCAACCACATCAAAGACCTGAGAAGGAACATAATGGTACCTGAGAAATGGTAGATGGATGCAAGCAACTTTCGGGAATCTTGCAAAAGTAGACCAAGACAGCTGGCAGCCTGGACAGTCACCTAATGTTTCTCAGCATTGTTGGTGCATTCAAATTGGCTACAGGCCTAGAGTATCTGACAGACCATTTTCAGAAGCAGGAATTCTGAGAGACCATCTTACCCTGTCTTGGCAGAGTACAGTGGTCACTTTCCTTGTGTCCCGCTTGTCCAGAAAGGTCAGCATTGCATTTGAACTGTCAGCCATCAAGGCAAGGGCAGTTCTTTGCCCAGTAGGCCATTTTGTGCCAAAAAGACAAACTTCCAAATGGAAATGTCTTAGAAGCCCAACATTCTCTCGGGATCAATTGGTGCAGCCAGGGGCAATTGTGTCTCGCGTCAACAGAATTTTAAGTTATTTAAATGCCATATTCTCTAGGTCTATGAAGTGTTTGAAGATTACCTATCTATCTGAAATATATCTATGTATACCTAGAAGACTTAACTAACATGGCTACAAATATGATTATCATAGATGACTAATTATTAATCTATTTTTAATTATCCATTACAATTTTAAATGAGTTATATAAACAATACCTCAAACAAGAATAGAAATATATATATATATATATATGTATGTATATATATATATATATAGTATAACAAAATTAACTTCAAGTTTGTATCAATAAGCTAAAATTTTTACCAATGTAAAACATTTTAAACATAAACTAAAATCTATACCAATGTAAAACATTTTAAACAAGTTCTTTAAAAGTAGGTTTGTTAATCTACCCTTTTATCTTATCATCTCTATATCCTCCTATATATCTATATCATGTGCCCTTTTCTTTTTTAGAAAGAGATCACATTTATAATCAACCTGTTTTAAATAAAAATATTGTTTTTTTTTTTCTGTCCCATACCAGAGGGCTCTTCTGAATTGGGACACAAGAATCTCTTAACCATTTTTTTAAGCAATATGTCTGGGTTTAGAGGGGGAGTGAGCCAATTCCACCTCTAAAGCCAGCTTGGTATATTTGGGAATTTGGGCATAGCATCTCTTACTACTTCCTGCTGGAGGGGGGCGCTGTATCTTATGGGGATGCAAAGAAAATTTTAGGCCTATGGGGTAGTCCTTGAGGCTGTATTGTGGGAGCCAGTTGCCTTGAAATGTTCTGGATGTTGGATCATCTGGGCCATGGTGTCATCAGAGACCTTTCAGGGGGTCTTGGCTGTTGAAACCTGATGTATCTTAATCTGGAACAAATCCATAGCCTCTGGCTTTCTGTGGAAACAAAAGCAGAATCTTTTCCAAAGCAACATATCCTTAAATCCAAATTTTGAAGTCAAGGTACCTTTAAAATATACAATTTGGCATAACTCAACAGCTTTTGAAATCAAATGTTTTTCTTCAGTTACGAATATCAAAGACAACATAATCCAGATTTTGTGTGTGGTAGCCATCTTTACGTGGCTTTTTTATATTAATTTATCTTTTTTTTTTTTTTGTCTCTTTCAAGCCTACGTATTGTGAATCTGTTGCTTTAAACTGCACCATTCTAAGACTGAAATGGCGCTGTGGCTGCTGGCTCCTCCCATTTCAGCTTACCATCATGGCGTTTTCCGTCAGTTCTGTGAGTCATCAAGTCTCAGAAAAAGTGGGTCTAAGCTTTTATCAAAGTAGCGTGTAGCCCAGAAACCTTTTTTTTTTTTAATTTTTTTTTTTTAAAATAATAGTAAAGACTAAATCTACCACACAGCTTAATGTGCCGCTGGCAGACGCCTCATTCCCACCATAGTCCTTAGGTTATTTCGGTAGATAAGATTTATAGATTTATGGTCGCCTATGCCTGTCATCTCTATAGTTACGTTAGTTAGGTTATCCAGATTTACAGATACATAGGTCAGATGGACAGGTAATCTTCAAACACTTCATAGACCTAGAGAATATGGCATTTAAATAACTTAGAATTCTGTTGACGTGAGGCACAATTGCTCCTGGCTGCACCAATTGATCCCGAGAGAATGTTGGGCTTCTAAGACATTTCCATTTGGAAGTTTGTCTTTTTGGCACAAAATGGCCTATGGGGCAAAGAACTGCCCTTGCCTTGATGGCTGACAGTACAAATGCAATGCTGTCCTTTCTGGACAAGCGGGACACAAGGAAAGCGACCACTGTACTCTGCCAAGACAGGGTAAGATGGTCTTTCAGAAATCCTGCTTCTGAAAATGGTCTGTCAGATACTCTAGGCCTGTAGCCAATTTGAATGCACCAACAATGCTGAGAAACTTTAGGTGACTGTCCAGGCTGCCAGCTGTCTTGGTCTACTCTTGCAAGACTCCCGAAGTTGCTTGCATCCGTCTACCATTTCTCAAGTATCATTATGTTCCTTCTCAGGTCTTTGATGGGATTGAAGACTAGCAGTTATAGTTACAACTTAGTATATATAATATCTTAGATAGAACATATTAAGTATTAGATTCAGGTTCTTTAGGATAGGACACCTTTGAATGATCTTTGTAACATGCCGTTTACCTATGCTCTATACTTCTCTGGATTTTAGAATGTGTTTCTTGCTTGATATTGTTTGCATTGGTTGTAGTTACATCTTATCTAGGTCATTATCCCTCATTATTTCTGGACAATATTTGATAACCATTCCTTTCTATATAGTCTTGTATTAGTTTAGAACCTTCTTATTTAGACAAAAAGGGGGAGATGTAGTGGGTAGCCATTCCAGCTTGGATCTGGAAGCTCCAACCCCCATTGAGACTCTGGCAACTGTCACGCCTACGAGGCGGGGCAAGGGGAGGTGCTGGAAACCTGAGAGCTGGATGGGCAAGCGCTCGCTCGGGGCGCGCTCTCTGCGCCTGGACCCTGGATGGTGGAGATTGATTGTGCAGAGCTCCAGAGAACACCGCTGGATTGCTAGTCGCCTTCCCCAGACCCCCGCGACCTATCCATTCTTTCATTTGTAAGTCATCCACTAAATAAATCTTCCTTTTAACTACGTGGAGTGGCCTTTATAATTTTCTCCAATAGAGATACTTCTGCCTTTGCCTCCTGAGTGCTGGGATTAAAGGTGTGTACTAATCCTGCCTGGCTATATTTGACACCCAGATTATGCAAGTGATACTTCATGTCAAGTGAGTTTTCAGCCAGGTCCCCTTGGCACATCTGTATTTACAAGTGACTGTGCCCTGAAGTTGCTAACTGGAAGCCTCACCAATTTTATGATGAAATTATTTCTCACCAACTCATCTTACAATATTGATATCCACACTGGTCATGCTCCCAAATTCTTTCAGAACTCTTGTAATTCTTGAAATTGAAACACAGTTTTCATTATCCAGAAGAAACACAGGATCCTAGTAGATATCCGCAACCTTGGACACCAGCCCCAACCCAAATGTACGTTTTCCTTGTATGTAATTGGTTATGGTAAAGCTGAACTTACATATTAGGTACTAATAGAACAATTACTTTTTTCAGGGTTGATGACCAAATCCATGAATTCCTCAGTGCCACATGCCCAGTCCACAATAAATTTATTATATAAGTGGCCTTTCTCAAAATTCACCACCGTACCGTAACAGTCCTAGCTGTCCTGGCATCATCCTTATCATGTAAGAAAAATACACTGCCTACAAGATGAGCTGAGCTGAGGCCAACGACAGAGCTATGACTTAGTGTCGGGCTGTTAACTAAGGTTGGGAACTATAATAATCCATCCATTAGTCTAGCTTCAGAGACCCTTATCCCCTTAAATTATGGTTAGCTTTTTCATTTAATTTATTCAGCCTATTTCCACTGCCATTCTCAACATTATCACATTGAACCCAGTTTTCTCCCAGGACTGTAAAACAGAGCAGGAGGTTTTAACTCAGTAATAGGGTGCTTACTGAGTACACGGGAGACCACAGAATCCACCCACCCCCAACACCATGAGGAGCAGAGCATGCGGGTACAGTACCTGTGATCCCAGCACTGAGTGAAAGCAGGGCTGCTAAACATCAAGACCAGCTTAAGATATCTAGCAGGAACCAATCAAAGGACAGAAACATGGGCCTGGAGAAATTGGCTTAGCAGTCTAGAGCACTAGCTGCACTTCTGGAGGAGCAAGGTTCAATTCCCAAGACTCACATGGAGGCTCACAACTGTAACTCTAGCCCCAGGGGACTTGATGCCCTCTTCTGGTCTCCAAGGGCATGAGACACACAGGGTACACAGATTTACATGCAGACAAAATATACATGTACACATAAAACCAGAAGAAAAAAACCCAAATTCCAAAACCAAACCCCTCCCTCGAACTCATGCTATACCCCTTCAAACTACGACTTTGATGTGTTCATTTTTGCTATTATTCCAGTAGTTCAGGAACATACTGTCAGTGGTTCTCAACCCGTGGGTCATGAATCTTTTAGGTCTCCTAAAACCACCTGCAGATCAGATATTTATAACAGTAGCAAAATTAGCTACTTCATAACTCTAGATATCTTATATGTAGGATATTGATATGAGGACCCATAGGTTGAGAACCACGTAGTCATGTACAGGAGTCTTCCAGCAGGAGATAGTTCAATGCTTTCAAAGGATCAGGGTTCAGTTCCCAGCACCCACATGGTAGCTCAGCAATTTGCAAACTCCAGTTCTGGAGTCCTGACACATATACATGCAGATCACTCATAAAGTATCTTAATAAATTATACTGTTGCCTAAATCCTACTTCCTTGCTCAGAAATAACAAGTCAAAATGTTTGTTTTTTGAAAGTGTTTCTCATCATGTAACATTCCTGGTTGTCCTGGAACTTGCTTTGTAGACCAGGGTGGCCTCGAACTCACTGAGACCCACCTGCCTCTGCCTCCCGAGTGCTGGGATTGAAGATGCACACCACCACACCTGGCTACAGCCAAATGTTTAATTAACAAGGGTAGCTCAGTGGTAGATCATTCTCCTGCTGTGTCGGAGTACCCAGACTCCCATGTCCAGCACTCAACAATTGTTTTACACACACCCTGTTTACTCACACCCTGCCCCCCATTTTTGAGACCAGGGTCTGTGTAGCCCAGGCTGTCCCAGAACTGCCTCAAACTCCTGACCTGCCTGCCTCTGCCTCCTGTCAGGATTAAAGGAATACACCACGCCTGGCAGAACACAGAACATCCATTTCTGGGTTGGTTCAAATGTTTCTAAGCTGTCAGACCAGTCCTTGGAGTTTCAGCCCCATTACTTATCTGTTCCACATGCCAGATTGCAACAAAGAAAGGCTTACCAAGACTGGCAGAAACTCCCACAAGAAAGAACAGGGACAAAGTGTATCAATAGTTTCCCAGTCTCTATCTGTGTGTTCCTCTACTGCTTTGTTTTCCAGACAGGGTTTCTTTGCAGACCAGGCTGGCCTTGAGTGCTGGGACTGAATGCATTCAGCCCCTGCGCTTTAATGATAGCACTGCCCTGGAGCCAGGCTTGCACTATGGAGACCGAGTCTCCTTTAGCCTAGGTCGGTTTTAACTGTACACAGTAGCCAAGTAGGAGTGGACCCCTGCCTGTACCTCCCGAGTGCTGGGACCACAGGTGTGAGCTACTAGACTGGACTGTTCCTGCTGTAAAATTCCTTTTTTTTTTTGGAATTAGGGTCTATGTGGACTAGGCTGGCCTGAAACTCAAGAGCTATTCTTGCTGGTCTTATGAATGTTTGCAAGTTTGTGTCCAATTTTTCAGATAAAATTTTAGAGCTAGATGTGGTGGTATGTGTTTTTTTCACTCAGCGGTCCTAACTTGTCAGTTAAGTGTGCTTGCTACTCAATGAGGACTGGAGTTCAAATCCCAGAACCCATGTAAGTTAAGGTTCACAATCACTAGTAACTCAAGTTCCTAGGGACCGGACACCTTCTTGCCTCCCTCAGTACCCCCCCCCCCGCCCCCCAATTTAGGTTGTTAAAGATCTCAACAGTGAAAAGCGTTTACTGCTCTTCGAGGACTTGGGTTCAGTTTCCAGGACCCACATGAAGCTTCAGTTCAAGGAAGTTTAACAGTCTTCTGGCATCTGAGGGGACCTGCATACACATGGAGCACATTTTTTACTTGTTTTTCAAGACAGGGTTTCTCTGTTCAACAGTCCTGGCTATCCTAAAACTTGCTCTGTAGACCAGGCTGGCCTTAGCCTGGTCTACAGAGCCAGATCCAGGACAGGCACCAAAATTACAGAGAAACCCTGTCTCGGAAAAAAAAAAAAAAACCAACCAAACAAAAAAAGTAGGCTGGCCTTGAACTCAGAGATGACACCTGTCCCTGCCTCCCATAGCGCTGGCATCAGAGGTGTGCATCATCAAGCCAGTGGAACACACATATAACCTCAGGCACACACATACACAGAAAAGGTCTTTAAAAAAGGGGGGGGGGAGGCAAGTTTGTTTTCAAAATAAAATTTTAAGGGTGGGCACAGAGGCACACACCTTCAATCCAAGTCAGCCCCTGGAATTTTTTTTTTTTTTTCTTTTTTGGTTTTTCGAGACAGGGTTTCTCTGTGTAGCTTTGTGCCTTTCCTGGGACTCACTTGGTAGCCCAGGCTGGCCTCGAACTCACAGAGATCCACCTGGCTCTGCCTCCTGAGTGCTGGGATTAAAGGCATGCGCCACCACCGCCCGGCTGGAAATTTTTTTTTTTACACAAGCAAGCATGGGTATTGAGACGGAGACACTTACGAGATAATTTTACACGCCTAAGTCTGTAATTAAGACAGGGCTTCTCACTCACTGGCTAGATAGTTCAGAGGGTCAAGATGCCTGTAACCCAGTCTGACAAACCAGGATCCCCGTGGTGGAAGAACCAACTCTACCAGGTAGTTCTCTGACCTATAGTGATGTGCTGTGACCCACCTCAAAATGAGGTTTCACTTTGTAACCCCCTGAGCCAGCTCGTTCTCTAACTGGTCAACTTCTGAGCTATGTACACACAGAAATCATCAAGGAACCAATCTTTGTACGTTAGCATTCATTTAACATTGCCTCAAACAACCTGAATAGCAACAGAAGACAGAGACAGAGAGCATTCTCCTGCTGGACAGACTCCAGAAGCTGGGGAAGAACACTGCTCAAACGCAGGAGCTGAAGGATGCACAGGAGGACAACACATAGAGTTTTATTTCAATCAAGTCACAACACTGTTCCAGCTGCTGCACAGTGCATCTACAGTTCTCCATTACAGATCCACTTTAAAGGGTTCCCTGTGACAATACAGTAAGCCTCTTTTTCCAAACAGGAGCAGTCCCAAGTTTTCCCTCAAAAAATAAGAACTCCATTCCAGTAAGTGGTAAATACATGAAATTACATCAAACCAGACACTTAGGAGGAGAGCCAAGAAATCTTCCAACAGTTTATTAGAAAGAATGTAGACATTTAAAAAAATCCCCACTGTCATGAACATAAATTGAGTTTTTCCAGCCAGGGCATAAGCTGAAATCAAACAGGAAATAAAAAAATCCAATAGTGTATTAACATTTTCCACTCATTTGCCATACTGACAGTGCAAATACAGATCTGGTCTAAAATGTACAGACTCTCAAGCAACAATGTACAGCTTTCTTCGTCCTCCATGCTAAGAGATGTAAGAGCTCAAGGGCCAAACAATACCAAATGTAGAGGCTTCAAGAACCATCTAAGTTAGGGCATTCACTAGTTTTAGCTAAAATACACCTCACCACTGACAAGTGATCACATACAATAATGTAAAGTACATTTTTTGAAAAATAAACTTTAGTGGAATAATTCTGAAAGGTACACTGGAGGAATGGCAGGGTATCAGGTTAAGATGTCAGCCAATTTGTCTCAGCCCCTTCAAGCCCATGGTCTAGCATCTAAAACTAGTTCTCTTCCCTAAGCTGAGAGCTCCTAACATGTAAGTAACTGTTATAGAAGAAGACTTAGGTAAAGTGTGTTTATTCATCAGAGATGCTGTGTCAGTTGCCTAGGATCTCAACTGCTTCATGGAATCCTGGGAAATGTTCATGCATAAGGATATTGCCTTAGCTGACTTAAATTGCCCCATACAATGGTACATTATCAACCCTTAGTGAAGCCTTTAAAAAAAAAAAAAAGAAAAAAAAAAGGTTGAAAAATGGGTTAAAGGAGGCAAATACAGCATCTGCCTTTAGAGCTATCAACTCAGGAATTTTCTCAATTACGAAATCTTGCAGAAGTTATTTCTCTTTCTCAAAATCCAGGCGATGACAACATTCCTTACTCCAGATCTGGCATTTCTGAAAAGAGTTTAAAACAGTCAGCAAGGTCTACAAGAGAATCTGAGAATCTAACAATCTCAGTAGAGAAGTAGCTGCAGAACTGAAAGCTCCCCCGTAAGCACTTATGTGTGTGTATGCACTCCCCGTAAGCACTTATGTGTGTATGCACTCCCCGTAAGCACTTATGTGTGTATGCACTCCCCGTAAGCACTTATGTGTGTATGCACTCCCCGTATGCACTTATGTGTGTATGCACTCCCCGTAAGCACTTATGTGTGTATGCATTCCCTGTATGCACTTATGTGTGTATGCACTCCCTGTATGCACTTATGAACAGAGCGAATGTTAAAGAGTCAATGATTTCTAAGAACCACAACAAGGCTTTCTACAGGCTCCTTCTAGTTCATTAGCCCATTCCATTCTTGGGAATGCTCCCCTCTCCCCCTCCCGTTTTTTGTTTTTTGAGACAGGGTTTCTCTGTCTACTCCTGGCTGTCCTGGAACTCAGAGATCCACTTGTCCACCTCTGCAGTACTGAGACTAAAGGTGTTTGCCACCACGCCCAGTGCCTTCTCCTTTCTTAATAAGCTAATTCTGCTCCCCAGCAAATTTGAAAAGTATGCTCTTGAGGCTGGAGAGACTGCTACGCTTCTAGAGAACCCAGGCTCAATTCCCAGCACCTACACGGTGGCTCACAATTGGCTCCGACAGCCTCTTTTGTCCCCCAGCAACCAGCCATACACAGTGCACAGACACACATGCAGGCAAACACAAACAGAAAGTGCTGGGAGGTGGCGGCGTCTACCTTTAAACCCAGCACTTGAGAAGCAAAGCAAAGGCAGGCGGATCTGAGTTTGAGGCCAGCCTGGACTAGTTCCAGGGCAGCCAGGGAAACCTTGTGTATAAACAATAGGTATGGTCTTTTCCTGGTGGTGGCTGGGATCCTAACCTGTGCTCCGCCATTCTCTTCAACTAAGTTGTCCGTGGGCTTAAAAAGGACAATGGTGTCTGCTCTGCAATGTGGTCTCAGTGTAAGACCACCACCACACGGGAAACAGTAACAAGCCACCCCAGACCCATCACTTACTTTCATCATCACTGTCTTGTGAATCCTGTAGAAGAAATTTAAAAAGTTACCAAGCTGATCAGACATTCTTTTTAAACCCTAAGATTTTACTTCAGTGGCAAATAGTCACATGGAACCTAGGAACTTAATGATAACCGATTCATTTATTTTCATAAAGTGAACGGCTGTGCGACAGAAAACCTCTTTCTGCACAAAGTATCTGTGTACTTCTTGGTTGGAATTGAACTCACCCTCAGTTTTTTCCCCCTTATTATCGTATCTTGCCATTCAATTAAAGGAAAAAATGACTCAATACAAAGACAACAATGAATTCTAATTCTACATACGGAAGTTGAGAATTCTCCCAACTACATAAATAACTTTGTGTTAAGATGTTACCAGAATATTGAGGAAAGTACGTCTAATAGTCCAGTATGAGCTCTTAATGCAGTCACATCTTTTTATTACTATAGTCACTGATGACTTGGTTTTAAATCCTATTTATATCCTTGGTAAGATACTCCTTTTCTTTTTTGGTTTTTCAAGACAGGGTTTCTCTGTGTAACAGCTCTCTGGCTGTCCTGGAACTCACTCTGTAGACCAGGCTGGCCTCGAACTCACAGAGATCCGCCTGCTTCCCCAGTGCTGGGATATGGATGTAAGTGCACACTTGCAGGGGGAGCCATTAAACATGCAAGACCATCTGTAAATAAACTGCCTTTTACTATTAGGAAAAGAGGGTTTGTATACTTACATCATCTGCTCCATCTACTTCTGGTAAATCTACATCCTCATCACCACCCATGTGATCCATCATCTATATGAAACATAAAAATTAGTTTAAAAAAAATTGTTTTTTTAGATGAACAGATTTTTTTTTTTCCTTCGAGACAGGGTTTCTCTGTGTAGCTTTGTGCCTTTCCTGGAACTCGCTTTGGACACCAGACTGGCCTCGAACTCAGAGATATGCCTGCCTCTGCCTCCCGAGTGCTGGGATTTAAGGTGTGCACCACCACCGCCTGGCCAGTTTTTAAAATGTTTAAAAGCCTAATAGGCTGTACATTCCAGATATAACCCTTCAGTCCGTCATAGGTTCCCACCAATGAATGAATGCAAAAGAAACTACTTCGTCCCTGAAAACAAGGGACAGTCCAAGTAGGACGTGGTGGCAGATGACTTTAGAAGGCCAAGGTCATTCAACTACAAACTGAGATAAAAGGCAAGCAAGCCTGAGAGCCTGAGGTCTCAAAAAAAAGGAAAGGAAGAAAAAAAGAAAGAAAGAAAAATGCTGCTAAATTCTACCCAGCAAGATATCTACATGACTGAAACACGGCTCAGTGGTTAAGAACATGTGTTGCTCTTGCAGAGGACCCAGCACCAATACCCAACGATTCACAATCCCAGGGGACTCTTGACATCTTTATGGTACCCACAGAGAAAGGAAGGAAAGGAGCCAGCACAGGGAAGGAAAAAAAAAAATCCTTCTTTATAGCAGGATATAGTTACCCCTGGAGGTAAAGGAAAAACAAGTTAACACCAGCACAACAAAAAAAACCACCAATAGTTGGTAGCTGAAAACTACCTTGGTCTGGATAGATGGCTCAGTGGCTAAGAGTACTTGTTGATCTCAAAGAGAGCCTGAGTTTCAGTCTTGAACACACATGGTAGCCCACAACTATTGATAAACAGCAAACTCCAGTTTAAGGGGGTTCCTGCCCTTTTCTGACCTCTTCAGGCACCGGCATGCATGTGAACACACATGCAAAATAAGCATTCACACACTGCCTGCCTGATCTACACAGTACATTCTGGGCCAGACAGGGTAATGCAGTGAGATCTGATTAAAAACAAGAACATGTAACAACAAAGCTGGGCAGTGGTGGGCACACCTTTAATTCCAGAACTCAAGAGGAAGAGGTGTTGACATCCTCTTCCCATGAGATGCTTAAGTAAGCAGTTATGCACATGAAGTTGGAAATTCAGCCCCTAGTTTTTAATGTTCAGATAATCTGGTGTAGACTAGACTGGCCTTGACCTTACTATGACCCACTTGCCATGTCTGCCATCACCCCCAGCTTCACAGAACTCACCAGCTGAACCACACTCCTTCTTTACTTAGTTCACACACAACTAACAAATATTCCCACTTTGGTCACAGGGACGTACTTGTAACCTTTTACAAACAGCATGAAAGTCCTTTTCTGAGCCGGGCAGTGGTGGTGCACACTTTTAATTCCAGCACTTGGGAGGCAGAGGCAGGAGATCTCTGTGAGTTTGAAGCCAGCCTGGGCTACAGAGCGAGCAGCCAGGACTATACAGAGAAACCCTGTCACAGAAAAACCAAAACCAAAACCAAAATCCTCTGTCTACCTATGTCTTCTTGACTCTTTCTTCTTCTTTTTTTTTTTTTTTAAGAAGTGTCTCACTATGTGGCCTTGAACTGACAGAGATCCTCTTGTCTCTGCCTTCCCACCGAGTGCTGGGATTAAAGCAAGACTGGTGTGGGGCTGGGGTCTGTTTATGTCTTTCCTTAGGACAACGAGGTTCCTCTTTGGATTCCTATTTGGCCTTGGTGAAAAACTCTCCCCTTCTGATGCCAATGGGGATTGAGAGCCCAATATGGCTAGCTTTGGCAAGCATTAACGTAAGCCTAGGAACTGTAGCCATGAGGTTGGATTCTCCAGAAGGTAATGTATGGTAACTGCTTTCTCAAGTATGTTTGAGAACGTGTCACCCAGACACCTTGGCGATTAAGGGTAACCCTGAAGGTCACTGACCTCCATTTGTTAACAGCAGCATGCCAGCTAAGCCTTTTCATTTTCACAATCCTCTTCAAGCTGGTGTAGTACCTACTTTTCAGGAGTGGCTCTGTGCAACATTTACTGGCCTCCTGAAATTCATTTAGCCCCCTTTGAAGATATCTTAAAATTTATGAGCCAGAATGTAGCCATTATGAGACCATTAGTTATGCTCCTTATGAGCTGCCTGTTTTTTCTTTATGGTTCTTAGTTGTTCTTTTGCAGAGCTGCCAGCTTAAATCGTGCTGGGATCAAGAAAAATGGGCCTTGGCAGTTCGTGTTCCTGGAGTTGTATCCATGCCAGTAGATGCCCACACGCTCCAGGAGAGAATTTGACATTGCTGCTGCTGCTGTTGTTGCTCTTACAGCAGTGGCAGCCACTGCTGCTGTTTCTGGGATTACCATTTCATAATTGGTTACTACAGTGGAGACCCTGGCAGCAAAAGTAGCTACCACAGTTAGTTAAGACAGAGAGCCTGTGTGGCCTGGGCAGGCGTCTCCATGACAGGTAAGGTGACCTGCTGACGTCCCATGCAACCTAAGTCAGAAGCTCATTTTTTAGTAAAAGGGGGACCTGTAGGGCCCTGGCCCCCGTTTTGGGTAAATGTTGCCTTGCTTGCTGACCTTTACCTTGATTATCTTCCCTATGATAATTCCCTGACGGGTTCCACCCTCCTGAATGCTTAAGGCAAGTTCCTTGTCTGTGTATCCTGCATAATGGGCATTAACAGCTTAGATGCAGATTGTAAAACATCTGTAGCGAACTTCTGCCCTCCAGTGTTCTTCCATTGCGCTGTAAGCCTGTATTTAAGACCTCCTCCCTCCTTCAGTAACAGGCATTAAAAAAAAAAAAAAAAAGTCTCACTATGTAGCCTTGAACTGACAGAAATCCTCTTGTCTCTGCCTCCTGAGTGCTGGGATTAAAGAAAGACATGGGCCACTAACCTGGATCCTCTTGATTTGCAAACAAAAAATATCTTTGCACATATTTCAGTGTCAACAACTCACCAAGATGCTCTTATTTATTTATTTATTTATTTATTTATTTATTTAATTCTTTTTAGGGGGACTGAAAAGATGGCTCAGTGGTTAAGAACACTTGTTGCTCTTGCAGAGGACCCAGGTTACTTCCTAGTACCCACATGGTGTTTCATAACTACCAGTAAATTTTCTGAACTCTTAGGCAGATACATATGCAAGCTAACATTCATACACATAATCAGAGTTATGGCCAGTTGTGCTACCATTAAGGTTGCTGGGAACCAAACTCAGGTCTTCTGCATGAGCCACAAGAACTCTTAAATGCTAAACCATCTCTCTGGAACCTAATGCTGGTGTTTAAAGGTGTACTTATAGAGAGATGGCTCAGCGGTTAGGAATACTGGCTGCTCTTCTTTCTGGAGGACTCCTGTTCAATTCCCAGCACTACGACAGTAGCAACTGTCTCTAACTCCAAGATCTGTAACCTCACAGACTACATGTAAGGAAAACACCAATGCACATAAAAATAAATTATTTGGCCAGGCAGTGGTGGCGCACGCCTTAATCCCAGCACTGGGGAGGCAGAAGCAGGCAGATCTCTTTGAGTTCAAAGACAGCCTGGTCTACAGAGCAAGGTTCAGGATAGGCTCCAAAGCTACACAGAGAAACCCTGTCTTGAAAACAACAAAAAGGTGAATTTGTACTGTATGGTTCAAAGTATAGTACAACTGCTGAATTCATGCTCCTGAATGGTTCCAACATTGGGCTGGCACAACTAATTGTACTGGACTGAGAGATTGTACTGTTTTAAAAGGCAATTTGATTGTATTTTCGGTATTTTGTGTATATGGGTGTTTTGTCTGCATGTATGTTTGCACAGCATGTGTAAGCCTGGTGTCTGAAGAGACCAGAGGAGGGCCATCAGGATGCCCTAGGAATGGAGTTATAAGCAGTTGTGACTACCATGTATATGGGTGCCGGGAACTGAACCCAGGTCCTTTGGAAGAGCAGCCAGTGCTCTTAACCAATGAGCCATCTCTCTAGCACCATACATCATTCAATTTTTAAGTTTCTGTACATCAGTTTTTAAAATTACATTTATTAACACATGACTGTATACAGGGAGTCATCTCATAGGTCCCCATAACACTAAGCTTTGAAAATAATTTTAAAAGGCGACTTTGAGGGGGTGGTTCAGAGTACTTGCTACTCTTGCAGAAGACCAGGGTTTGACTTCTTAGTAACCACACAGTGGCTCATAACGCCCTATAACTCCATTTCCTGGGACTCTTGACACTGTCTTTGGACCTCCATGGGCACCAGGTTCCCAGATGGTGCACAGACACATACATATGCAGGCAAAGGACATCCATACACATTAAAAGGAAAAACATTAAAATGACTGTACAGAACAGTATTATGGGAACAGAGGAGAGGACATCACTAAGAGAACTTACCTCAGAGAAACGGTCAAAATTAGACATGTCTTCATCTGAATCATCCTCCCAGTCTTTCCAATTGTTGAAGTCCACACTAAGCCAATTAAGCTACAGATCAACAAAAACATAACCCTCTGTTAAATTTTTTGAACTTACAACTACTAAGGGGACATAAAGTTAGCACAAAAGAGAAAAATCCAAGTAAAAACGAAAAGCAGTAACAAGCCCATGAATTATTTAACTTCCCTTTTATACAAAAATAGTCATTGGTAAGAAGCATTGCCTGATATCTGGAACTCTTAAACTCACAAGGCTAACCTTGGAACTTCTGACCCCCTGGAGACATGGATTCCAGCCTGTTAGGCACTCTGCCAACGGGGCTACATCCTTAATGCCACTGCTTCCATTCTGGACGGTACCTTACTAGGAAGCCCTAGCTGGCTTAAACTCATAGAAATCCTCCTGCCTCTTACATACCGGGATAAGCACCACACACACACACGGCACCTCTAAGACATTTGTATGTGCAGAGAGCAAGAGGGTAAGACAACCACTTGGAGTCAGTTCTCTCCTACCACGTGAGCTCTTAGAATTAAACTCCGTCTTCAGGTTTGGCAGCAATCACCTTTGCCTGTTTAGTAAGTCCTTCTGGCAGCCAGTCTCCAATTCCTTGAACTTTAAGTGACACCAAACTTTGCTCCCCTTTGATAACCAAATAACTTATAAAATCTTTTTCTCTGCAAAATTTCTCTCCCTTTCCTTGTTTTAGACAGTCTTAACTTCTACGGCCCATGGTGGTCCTGAACTCATGATTCTCCTGCCTCTGCATGAACCACCATGCCTGGGTCAAATTCTTCTGTGTCCATGAGTAAACTCAGGATCTTGTAGACACAAAGCACCAAGCCCATCTCTATAAAAGGACAGGCTCTGGCCTTTTATGTCATCTCAACCCAGGTTAGAGTCCTCTGAAAAATTGCCTCTGTAAGATCAGGCTGTAGGCAAGCCTGTATAACATTTTAATTAGTGATTGATGGGGGAGGGCCCAGTCTACTGTGGGGCAGAGTAGTCCCTGGGCTGGTGGTTTTCGTAAGAAAGCAGACTAAACAAGCCACAGGAGCAAGCCAGTGAACAGCACCCTCCATGGCCTCTGCATCAGCTCCTGCCTCCAGGTTCCTGCTCTGAGTTCCCATCCTGACTTCCTTCAGTGATGGGACTATGGATGTGGAAGTGTACACCAAATAACCCTTTCTTCTCCAAGTTGCTGCCTATGGTGTTTTTATCATAGCAATAGTAACACCCAGGCAAGCGAGTCTCAATTTCACAATCTCTCTGTCTTAGCCTCAAATATGCCACCATGCCTGATGCAAAAGCCTGTCTCTTGAATGTAAAAAATTGTTATCAACTAGACACTTATTTCAAGACATTTGGTGAGAGTCCCAGGCACAGAACACCAGCTTTTACACTACTATGAAGACTACACAGAGAAACCTTGTCTCAAAAACCAAAAAACAACAAAATCTTATTATAAAAACTTTTTAACTTCTCAAGCACAGAAAATGAGTACCCACCTTTGCCCTCTCCTTTGTTAACCTCGGCCACGACTGGCCAGATTCTCCTTTCCGCAAACAACATAAAATCGATCTGTCCGTTCTTTTATGCTTGGAATCCTGAAACCAGAGAATCATCACACCATTCACCTCTCTACTATCACGGTAAAGACAGCCTGTTCCTTTCTACTTCTCCCTTTCTCATTTCTTTTTAACCTTTTTTTTGTATTGTTAGAGATCAAACCTAGGTTCTTAAAACATACATACATACTAGGGAAGTACTCATCAGAGCTCTATTTCCATAATTTGGCTGTTACTGTGCAGCCTGACTTGTCTTGAACTCAAGACCCTCCTTAATCAGCCTATCTGAATGCTAACAGTTTTTATGTGACCCTCTACAGTAAGCTTTGCTTCTTCCTTCGGCTTTTCTGAGATGGTTTTTCTATGTAGGCAAAGCTGTTCTGCACCTCAACTTCCTGAAAATTCACCTTATAGGCACAAGCCACCTCTCTGGTTCTTTCCTCAGGCTCTCAGCTACTAAAAATTTCAGATCTAAAGATAGGCTTCAAAGGTGATGTCATCTGTCCAGTGACAGAATAAAAAACATGCAGAAGGAAGGTTGTAAAATATAGCAGTCTATAAATTGTTATGTGAAGTAGACTTAATATTTACTATCAGCATTCCTATTTCCTCATAATTTAAATCAGAATAAAGCATTAATACTACTTACATTTGGATCAATACAGTGAAAAAGATCAATTTCATTTAAATGCTTAAAATTATCACTTCCTCCAAGACAACTAAAAAAGAGAGAGAGAGAGATTCAAATCAGCCTCTTTAAACAATACATCAGCAAAGAAAAAAGCGTAAGACACTCAGTTATCTGAAATAAGCTTCGGGTAATACTGATGTCAAAAGGTGTAGTGGCTAGTTTTGTTAATTTGACACAAACTAGAGTCATTTGAGAGAAGGGAGCCTCAAATGAGAAAATGCTTCCCTAAGATTGGGCTGTAGGCAAGTCTGTAAGGCATTTTCTCAATTAGTGGCAGATGGGAGAAGGCCCAGTCCATTGTGGGTGGTTCTATCCCTGGGCTGGCGGTCCTGGGTTCCTTAAGAAAGCAGGCTGAAAAGGCCATGTGAAGCAAGCCAGTAAGCAGCAACCCCCCCCCCCCCCAGGTTTCTGCCCTGACTTCCTTTGATGACGAACAGTGACGTCTAAGCCCAATAAACCCCTTCTCCCCAAGCTGCTTCGGGTCATGGTGTTTCGTCACAGCAACAGTCACCCTCCCCCCAAGACAAAAGGCAAATTACCTGAAAGTAAGTTTGGATTTTTCAAAATTTACATTAACATCTTTACTGTCTTCAACACAAAATTCAATGAATACATAGTCCCTTCGATCGTACCACTTTGCAGAAGCAGGCTGCCTATAAACAGAGAAAATGATAAATTCAAGCAGGAATTGAGTACTTATGACTTTACATTATTTACTTATTTATTTACTTATTTCTCGATTCCATCACAACTTAAAAGTTTTATTTTACATTTACCCTACATTTCAAGGGCTCCAACAAACTAATTTCAAGAGGACATAAACTTTAATAGGGATTTTATTTTGAGAAGTAGGGGAATAAGGCAAGGTCTCACACTAGCCCACGTTGGCCTCAAACACCTCATCTTTCTTTGCCCACCCACATAATGCCATGTATCGTTCTAGTATCATTGTAGGACAGAAAATAGTCTTGAAAAACCAACTACCGCCGGGCGGTGGTGGCGCACGCCTTTAATCCCAGCACTCGGGAGGCAGAGGCAGGCGGATCTTTGTGAGTTCGAGGCCAGCCTGGGCTACCAAGTGAGTTCCAGGAAAGGCGCAAAGCTACACAGAGAAACCCTGTCTCGAAAAAACCAAAAAAAAAAAAAAAAAAAAAACCAACTACCTTTTCCTTCACAGACACTCAGCAGTGTTAACAGGGATTTTAAAAGCCAAAATCTAATGTTTAATTCCCTGTCAATCACTAGGTGATGATCTTTTAAACCATTATCACTAAAACTAAGATGTACAGATTTAATTATAAAGAGAACAAGCCACTTTCAGAATGTAGTAGTATTAGTATTTTATAATCCTGATTTCAACATCAGTTAACAGGGATGTAGCCAGCGGCATAATTTTAGCTATCATTTACAAGGTCAGGGTTTTATGTACTAAACCCTGGAACAAAACAACAACTGAAAAATATAGAGGTGTTATGGTATGCTGTTTTGTCATTCCAGAACTCAGGAGGTTTAAGGTAAGAGGACTGGGAATTGTAGACCAGCTTGGACTACATATCAAGCTGTTGTTTCACAGAACAAGAGCAAGGGCTGGAGAGACGGCTCAGTGGCTAAGAGCACTGGCTGCTGTTGTAGAGGATCTGAGTTCAATTCCTAGCACCTACATGGCAGCTCACAACCACCTGTAACCTCAGTTCCAAAGGATCCAAGATCGGTAGGCAAAACATTCATACAAAGATACTTGAGGTGGCTCCCCGGGACCCACTTGGTGTTATAACTGCAAGTTGTCTTGACGTAAACATGTGCAGTGGTGCATGCACACACAGCCATTAGTAAGTTAAAAAAAGACACACGGTGGTTTCCTAATCTGAAATGACAGTAAGCCCCCCAGAATAAAAGCTTTCTCTTACGGCAACACCTCGACTATATCCTCTACCCTTGGGGTTTTTGTTTGTTTTATGATAGGGTCTTGCTGTTTCAGTGCAGGTTGGCCTGCAGTAATAGTTGTCCCTGCCTCTTGAATGATGGAATTACAGGTGTACACCATTCACATTCAGTTTACGAGATTTCATTCTTGTTTTCTTTTTCGAGACAGGGTTTCTCCCTGTACCCCTGGCTGTCCTGGAACTTGAGAGATCCGCCTGCCTCTGCCTCCTGAGTGTGGTGTAAGCCGCCACTACTACCTAGCACTTTTGAGAGATTTCAAATGCCCTTTATCCCTTGTAAAATATTATGAATATTAACAATCACTTGCTATTAGTAACATTCATCTTTGTGTGTACACACCAATATGCCTGTAAAGCCAGAGAATTATTTGCAGGAGGCAGTAATTGAGACAGGGTTTCTCTACACAGCCCCCCTGGCTAATGCAGAAGTCACTATGTAGAACAGACAGGTCTCTAACTTATGATCCTCCTGGCTCTGCCTGCTCAATGCTGGATTATAGACACAAGCCACCAGGTCTAGCTTAGTGTTATTTATATGCACCTGTGTACAAGTACCCACAGAGGTCAGAAAAGCTGGTGTTACAAGCAGTTGTGAACCACCAGATACAGATGCTGGAAACCACACTCTGGGCCTTCAAGAACAGCAGGAACTCTGAACCACTGAGACATTGCTCCAGCCCTGGCTTAGAATTTTTCTTTCTTTGTTTTTTTGAGACAGGATCTCACTATGTAGCCTAGGCTGTCCTCGAACTCACAGAGATCTGCCTGCCTCTGCGGGGATTAAAGGCACACACCACCAAGCACAGTTTAGAATTTTTTTACAATGGGGAAAAAAATGGGGTGGTGGTGGTTGGCCAAACACTTTATATTCAGAGACTTGGAAAAAGGGCCAAAGAAGTCCACCAAACCTGCTGTCCTCAGCAGGGTAGATCTTAGAGGCCACTGTTGCTAAGAATACACTAGAAATTTTTAGCAATAAAGAAAAATTTAATTAAAACTAGCTGAACATGGTGGTTTACGTCTATAATCCCAGCACTTGGCAAGCAGATGTAGGAAAACTATTGAAGTCCAGGCTTTGGAGTAGGGACCCTTTCTCAACTACTGTCCCCCGAAATGGCATGAGTTTTAGTAGTATAGTTCAGTGTTAGAGCATTTGGATAGTACAGGCCAGCCCTTAGGTTTGAACCCAAGCACTACAAGTATTTAAAGTAAGATGAGTTCCTTTTTGTATGGAGTGCTTTTTCCCTTTGAAGCAGTCCAGTCTGTGCTGATTGCCATGCTTGGTGGCACACACCTTTAATCCCAGCACTCAGGAGGTAGAGGCAGGCAAGAGGCCAGCCTGGTCTACCTAGCCAGTTCCAGGACAGCTAGGGCTATACAGCAAAACCCCACCCTGAAAACCCAACCAACCAAACAATAAATAAAAGAAAACAAAGTCTACCTTGCCCTGGTGAGATGGCTCAGCAACCAAGTAAAGGTATTTGCTACACAAGCCTGGCAACCTGACTTCAATTCCCGGAACTCACATAAAGATGGAAACCAGGACTCCGAGACACATCCCTCCACATGCATGCCCACACACATACACATGAGCCCACCCACCAATAATAAAAATTATAACAAACTTGGTTGTTCAGTGAAGACTAATAGCTACAGCTCACCATTATTACCCAAGTGTCCCTTGCTTAACTTTAGTAAACAGCATGTTACCATAGGCACCTACACTTTCTAGGTTTTCTAAACAATGTTTAAATTGAAAATAAAGTCTGCTGGGGACAAAAAAAGTGAGAGATAAATAGAGTCCAAATAACCTTGGATTCTAAGTCAACTAAAAAAGGCATTCCCGTGAATTATCTGAAGTGGGGAAGAGACACCCTAAATAACCGTGGGCTGCACCTTCCAGGGCAAGTTCATCTGCCCCGCTGCTGCCACTGCTTCAAGCTTCCCAAGAGGACCGAAGACAGCAGCAGCTCTTTGGGTCTCCGCCAGGCTTTCAGCACCAGACTGGAAGCCACTAAAAGCAACTCCTAGGTTCTAGATTTTTCTGGGTAAGTCAGCCATTGTTCAACTATTCAGCTGACATAGCATCATGTAAGGCAAGCCAATAAACCAATCCCCTTGTTACACACTCACTGAATTGGTTCTCTTCCACTAGAGAACCCTGAATAACCATCAAATAACAGGTACACGAGGATTCAGTGTGGTATTTTACCTCATCTTGAAAATAAAAAGGACTAACCTGGGGGTAGGGCTCTATCGTTCACCTGCTTCTTGCCTAGAAGTTGAGGTTGTTATGGGTCTGAGGCAAGAGAGTGAAAGTGCCATCTTAAAGTGGGCTCTCCTCCCACACGACTGGTGCATTGTAAGGGGAGAAGAGGACGTGGATGAGAAGACACAGGTAGCTATCAAGTGAAAGAGAACCATTTCTTAGAAAATAAAAATAATCAAAGTAACAAATGTGTTTGATGTTAAGGTCTCACTCTGTGGTTGGCCCCAAACCTGCCAAACTCTCACAGTGGTATCTAGAATCTACTTATCTACAAACCAAGTCTCTCTATATATAAATGTGATAAACTATTGTTAATGTCTGAATTTCTTTTTTTAAAAGATTTATTTATTTATTATGTATACAGTATTGTTTGCATTTATTCCTGCAAGCCAGAAGAGGGCGCCAGATCTCATTACAGATGGTTGTGAGCCACCATGTGGTTGCTGGGAACTGAACTCAGGACCTCTGGAAGAACAGTCAGTGCTCTTAACCTCTGAGCGATCTCTCCAGCCCTAATATCTGAATTTCTACTTGAAATAAGTGAGGGAAAATAGGATGAGGGGCAGAGAAATGGCCTAGCACTAAAGAATATTTGCTCTTCAAGAAGACCTTAAAGCAAAACCAGAATGACCTGTGTTCAGTTCTCAGCACCTACATAAGGCACCCTACACAGCCCGTTAACTCCAACTCCAAAGGACTCGACACTCTTCTGGTCTCCTCAGGAACCCCCACACATCTGGCAAACTCACACAAAATCTTTTAAAAAAGTGCTACCATCTAGCCACATAATAGCGTCATCTAGAAATTACTCAAAATCAGGAAAGTATGTTTCTTTCCAAAACTCACACATACATTAAAGGTACTTTATATATAAATAAACACTGGCTTGGTGATGCTTTTCCGAGATAAACAGTTCTCTCATAGTTAAAGGTTCATGTGTATAACTGTTTTGCCTACAGAAGTCAGATGGATCCCCTTGAACTAGTTATAGAGGGTTGTGAGCTTCCACATGGTTGCTGGGAACTATCAAATCCTCTCCAAGAGCAGTTAAGTGTTTTTAGGTTTGGTTTTTTTTTTTCTAGACAAGGTCTCTACATAGCCCTGGCTGTCCTGAAACTATGTAGGCCATGCTGGCCCCCAACTCAAGAGAACTGCCTAGCTCTGCCTCCTAAGAACTGTGATTGAGGGTGCGCTGTACCTTGCCCAGCTAGTAAGTGCTGTTAACTGCTGGCCCATCTCCCAGACCTGCTAACTATTTTTCAACCACCACCCCAATATACTTTTCAATAGGCTTAACATGGGGCATAGGTGAATTTGACTGAAGATGTGCTACAGCGTAACAAGACTCAAAGCAGACTTCAGGCCCAAGCCTAACCATCAAAAGCATCTCATGTAAACATGCCCTACAGCCAGAACACATCAGAGCTTGGACATCATTCCGTGTTTACTGGAAGGCAGTGCTGGGAACTGTTCTGGAGATGCAACAGGAGAGGAAGATCCCAGCTCTTCCTAGAGCCAGGTGTGGTGGCTTCCACTGTAGTCACAGCACTTGAGTCTGAGGCAGAGGATCACTACAAGTTCCAGGACAGCCTGGTCTACATTTTCTGCACCTTTAAAGACCACACTTCAATGAATAATATGGTTATGTAGGAAGACTCTGCTCAGGCTTCAGGCCCCCCCCCCCACGTGCGTGTGCGTGTACGCGCACACACGCAATTATCCATGCATACGTACTACATACACATATAATTGCACAAAAACTGATTGTGCATGTTTGTATGTAGTATATATGCACATGTGTGTATGGGGGTGTGAGGTGGCCAGATGTCTATCTGTCCCACACTTGCTCTACCTCCACACCTTATTCCTTTGAGATATGTCTCTCAATGAACCTGAAAGTAGGTGGTCAACAAGCCCAAATAACCCTCCTGTCCTGTCCACACAGCTTTTTATGTGGGTGATGGAAATTTTTAAAGATTTTATTTTATGTACACTGGTGTTTTGCCTGTATGTATGTATGTGTGAAGGTCTCAGATCCAATGGGAACTGGAGTTACACACACTCGTGAGCTGCCAGGCAGTTGTTGGGAATTGAACCCTGGTCCTTTGGGAGAGCAGCCAGCGAGTGCTCTTGATCGCTGAGCCACCTCTCCAGCCCCGGGGTGATGGAAATTTGAACCTAGGTCCTCATACTTGTTCAGCAAGTACTCTTACTGGCTGAACCATTTTCCCAGTCCTCTTTTCAGTGTTTTTAATGAGGGAGTCTTTTTTTCTTCAGGGCTTCTCTATGTAGTTTTGGTGCCTGTCCTGCATCTCACTCTGTAGCCCAGGCTGGCCTGGCTCTGCCTCCCGAGTTCTGGGATTAAAGGCGTGAACCACCGCCTGAGGGAGTCTTAACTATGCCGGCTTGGATGGCATTCAACTGCAACAAACCTCCTGCCCCTCCCTACCTTTCCATGGACAGTACTCATGTGGAGATACAAGGATCAGGAGTTCACAAAAGAACGAAAACAAATCTGTTGTATCTGTGTCAGCTTGTAATGAGGAACGACACCAAAGCTCTGCTATGGAAAGCCAGGCACTGGGAGGTGAAGGCAGCAGAGCCAGGCCAGGCACTGCTGAAAAGAAAGAAGGAAGTTTTAGCTGGCCACAGTGACGTACACTGTTAATTCCAGCACTCTAGAGGCAGAGGCAGGATGGTCTCCATTTGAAGCCAGCCTGGTCTACCCAGTGAACCATGTCTCAGAGAAAAAAACTAACCTAAATATGCACATTAGTTGGAGGAGATTCAACTGTACCATATCCCCATCTTCCATTAAGTTGTAGCTTCTGGAAGCTGGGTTTCCAGTAGTTCCTGTGATTTAATTTAAAGAGGGCTGGACCAGTGGTGGCACACAGCTTTAATCCCAGCATTCAGGAGGCAGAGCTGGGGGATCTCTGTGAGTTCAAGGCTAATATGGTCTACATAGTGATACCCATCCAACCATCAATCCATACAATAACCAACAGGGCTGGGGCTATAGCTCACTGGAAGAGCTTTGCCCACATGGGTGAATGAAGCCCTAGGTTCTTTCTATCTTGACAGCAGAAGATAATACAGCAGTTCATTTAAGAATGAACAGAGCTGGGTATGGTGGCACATGCTTGTCATCTCTCATTGGTGGTGGGAGGAGGACCACAAGTTCCACGTCAGCCCGGCACACCTAGTGAGACCCACCTAAGGAACCCTGAAGCCCCACAATTGGCTCTAGATTTTCCCGGGGGGCAAGGATAACCAGGAACTACTACTTAAGACCCCCAAATGATTTTCTGGGCTCTTAAACTTTTAAAACAGAAAATGCAATTTAGCAGAGTAATATTAAATTAGTAATAGGAGTAACCTACAATCCAGCATTCTTTGTCACTTTGTTTCTATGCCTTCCAGTTAAAAGTCTAACTCAACAAGAAAAAAAGTAAAAAAATCAGTTGCCAGGTTACGGTGGTTAGGAAGTCAACACTGAACAAAGGCCATCAGTTGCTCTTTTCAAACTTATGAGACACTTACATAGGACATGCTCATTGTTTAAGTCTGGAAGGCTCAAGATTTTATTTTGGGAGTTCTGCAAAGCATATAAATATTTATTTATTTAGTAAATAAATAGGTATAACTTTAATCCCAGCACTGGGGAGCCGAAGGCCAGCCTGGTCTACAATTCTAGGACAGCCAGGGCTACACAGTGAGACCCTGTCTCAAAGAATAAGCCTATTTACAGCAGACATCAACAAACTACGCCATCAGCCAGATTTTTTTTTTCAATTTTCACTTTAGAACTCTAAGTCATTAGTTACATAAATGCCTTGATGTTTACAAATGGTATATATTGAACATTTTTATCTTCTAAGGAGTTGTTCATATTCATTTTATGTGTGTGTTGGCTACATGTACGTAAGGACATTGCTTATATCCCTGCTACTGGAGGCCAGAGGGCCAGAGAGATCCGAAGAGGGTGCTGGATTACGTCAGCCACCATGTGGGGTCTGAGAATTGAACCCAGATCCCCTCAAAGAGCAGCAGCTGCTCCTCAAGACCAGCCATCTCTCTACCCCCATATACTGAGCATTGAAAACAGCATCGGGTATGTGATTGATTCAAAATGGGCATAATGGTTCAAGCTTTAAAAAAAAAAAAAACAATTATCTTAATGGTGTGTACCACCCTCTAATTTCAGTACTTGGGAGGTAGAGGCAGAAGAAAGATTAAGTATTCAAGGGTAGCCCCATATGTAATGAACTGTAGACCACTTAGGGCCTCATTGACCCAACTCAAAAAACCTTAAAAAAAAAAAAAAAAAAAAAAAAAGAAAAAGAAAAAAAAAAAGAAAAAGAAAAAGTTAATAGGGCCAGGCATGGTGGCCCACGCTTTTAATCCTAGCACTAGGGTGGGCAGAGGCAGGTGGATCTCTGTGAGTCCCAGGCCAGCCAGCGCCACATAGTGATACTTTGTATCAAAAAACCAAATTAATAGAGGTTGGACAATGGTTAAGAGCACTGGGTGTTCTTCTAGAGGACTCGGGCCTATCCTCAATAGCTTTATGGTGGTTCACAACCATCTGTAACTCCATCTAGTTCTAGGCAATCCAACACTCTATTCTGGCCTTTGGAAGTGCTGCAAGCAGGTGGTATGCAGACATATATGTACAGCAAAACACCCACAGACCAGGTTGGGTGGCTCACAACTGCCTCTATTCATATCTTAACACCTCTGCAGGAACCTGCATTAGAATGTACACATCCACAAAGACGTAATTAAAAATAATATAATTTTTAAAAACATTTATTTTTGCCAGGTGATGGCCGCCCAAGGCAGATCTGTGTGAGTTCGAGACCAGTCTGGTCTACAGAGCAAGATCCAGGACAGGCTCCAAAACTACACAGAGAAAACCTGCCTCGAAAAACAAAACCAAAAATAAATGTGTGTATATTCTCATTTATACTAGTATTTTGACTACATATAAGTATATATATGTGCTGCATGATTGCCTGGTGCCCACAGAGGTCAGAAAAGGGTACTGGGTCCCCTGAACCTAGAGTTACAGATGATTGTGAGCCACCACGTGGGCCATGGGAGCCGAACCCAGGTCCTCTCCAAAAGCAGCAACCACTCAATCTGAGCCACCTCTCCGGTCCCAATAAAAACAAAGTCTTAAAAGGAAAAATTTGTGCTGGGCAGTAGTAGCACACGCCTTTAATCCCCACACTTGAGAGGCAGAGGCAGGCAGATCTCTGTAAGTTTGAGGCCAGCCTGGTCTACATAGAGAAACCCTGTGTGTGTGTGTGTGTGGGGGGGGGGGTTTGTAACCAAAAACATTACCTTTGAAGGTAATAGCACTACAATTAAAGAATGGGTAGTGCTTGTAGTTTTTGACTTTATGTGCATGAATGCTTGCCTGCATATATGTGGACCACATCCCTAAAACTGAAGTTATGGACGGTTGGGAGCCACCACGTGGGTACCGGTAATAGAACCGGGTCCTCTGCAGGAGAAGCCAGTGCTGCTAAACCACTGAACTACTCTCTAGCTCCTAAATTGGTACTTTTGGATGAAAAGGTGTTTTGTTTGGCTAAGCTCATCTATTAAATTGATTATGTTTTACCTAGCAATTAATTTTCTCCTTACTGATGTTCAATCTGTTTGGTATATTAAATATCAAAAAGGAAATAAGCGCTTTACATCAATTTGTCTTAAGCCAAAATGTGGCACTGGAATATAGCTCGGTGGACAGAGCCCTCCCTAACATAGGGTTCTATCCGTAACACCTCGAAAACAACATTTAAACCGGTGCTGGTGAGTTGGCTCAACAAGTTAAGGCACCCACTGCCGCCCTGACAACTTGAGAATATATATCCCCACGGGATGGAAGAGACCTTCCCACAGGCTTTCCTCACCTCCAGGAGCAGTCACTCACACAAGAATAAGTTTCCTTACGCATTTTCCAGCACTCCATGCCTTCTTCTCGGGCCTGTTCGCGGCCACCAACCAGCTCTCGGGCGTGCTCCACCCGTTTAGTTCCAGCCATGCACTGTTCAAGCAAGCCCTCCCACCTACCGCTACGACTGTTAAAACCCAGCTTCTTTCCGATCACTACCCACAACTAACTTTTAGGGCTGTGCACTGCACCCGCTCCCACCACCACCGAAGGCTGGAATTCAGTTCTCCCATCTGAAAAGTTTCCCCGAGAAGGGAAGGCCTGGAAAAATAGGGCCACAAATTCTTTTAACAGGTTCAACCCACCAAGGTCCCTCCCTGTAGGTCCCTCCCTCCACACCCATTTCGCCCTCCCACGGACGGTGCACCACGAAAGGCCATGCAAAGTTGATTAAGGAAAAGTGCACAAGTGTCCTGTGGCCGGACACGTGCACGGCTGCCCGCCCCAGTCACCACGATCCCCTGCACGAGCGGCTGAACCTGACCACTTCCGAGTCAGGAAGGCGTCCGGGAGGCCCGGGAGGGAGACCGCGCATGGGAACGGGAAGTTTCGTGGTGGTGACGGCATGGCCACCTCCAGTTGCCTAGCAGTGCCCGCCGCCGCCGCCGCCGCCGCCGCGGGCCGCGTGGTGCCCATCGGCAGCCCCGAGGGCTTCCCGGGGGCGCCCGCCAGCTCTCGGCCCCGGGGCCCGCATGGCGAGGCGCGCACACGCGAGTTCGGGGCCCGCGGCTAAGTTCGCGGAGTTGCGGGCCCGCCAGGCCCACCCGGGAGGGGGAGGACGGGCCGGAGGAGGGGAGCGGGCGTCGGGAGGGGGGGGAGAAGATGTCCTCCGCCCGCCAACGGCAACCGGAACAGGGACGCGGGGCCTCCCGCCGCCCGGCAGGGCCGCGCCGGCCGGGGCGAGGCGGAGGCCCGCGTGGGGGAGGGCCGAGGGCCGTTTCCCGGCCGCCGCGGCCCGGCTCCGGCGCGGCCCGGCTCCCGGGGCGGCCTCCCCTCGGCGGCGTGTCGCACTCACATGGTGAACGGGGCAGGGGGCCAGGCGAACGGGTGGGCGGGCCTCGCTGGCGGCGGCGGCGGCGGCGGGCGCGGCGGCTCCTCTCCGGCGGCGGCGGCGGCGACTCCGGCGTCTTCTGCCCGGTCGCGGCCTCTCCTCGCTCCCCGAAGGCGACGGCGGCGGCGGCAGCGGCGGCGGCGGGCTCGACCTCGATGCCCAGAATGCACCGCGCGCGGAGCGGCTCCCTCAGCCCGGGAGCGGAGGGAAGTGGAGGGAGAGGGGCGCGAGGACGGCGGAGGAAGGGGCGAGCGGGCGAGCGAGCGAGCGGGCGCGCGTGCGCGCGTGCGTGCGTGCGAGGGCTGGCGAGGCCGGGCGGCGGCTGGTGACGCAGCAAAATGCCCGGGCCCCGCCGCCGCGCCTGCGCAGTCTTTGTTTTCGGGCCCCTGCGCGGCTTTCTAGAGATCTCTACGGAAAGGGCGGGGCCTCCCGGCTCCTTCGCGATGCTTCCCGAGCCCGCCGGCCCCGCCCCGTCCGCTCGCCCCGCCCCGCCCGCCCCGCCCCGCCCGCTCGCCCGCCGCCGCCGGCCCTGTTCGCGCCCGTCTTCCCGGGCTCCCCTCTCGCGTTAGCAGACCGTTGGCCGCCAACCGCCCGAGCACGCGCCCCCGGGCGCTCTCCCCGGGAAACGGCCGGGCCGCGGGAGACCCTGGCCGGTCAAGGGGTGGAAACCGGGGCCCCGAGGAGACCAAGTCTCGGGAAAGACGTCCCGGCGGACATGTTTGAGAGCGGGGCTCGCCCTCGAGCCCAGGCTGGCCTCGAACCCGCGGCGGTTCTACCGCCTCCGCCTCCCGAGTGTTGAGGTTACAGTCGTGTGCCACCGGCCGCCACACCTTGGCTGTAACCGGTGCAATGGGTGGGGGAACGGCTTCGTGCTCAGAGCCTGGAGCACCGCGCCCGCCGTGTCCCGATGGTGGAGCCGCTTGTGCGGATTTACCTTGGGGAGGGCGCCCTAGAGGCCGGGAGGGCTTCTGGGCCTTCACTGCCCCCGTGCATGTGAGTCCAGATGAGAGGCTGCGATCTGTGTAAAACTCCTGTACAATGCCCTGGATAAAGTCCAGTGAGGGTGGTAGCCAGGAGCAGTTATTTGCTGCTCAAAAATGGGCAGATCAGGGTAGGGGTAGACCAGGGAACCACTATTCGGGGCACGACAACAGGTTTCAGGAAAGTGTAAACGTTTGGGAAGAGCGGTAGCTTGAAGGGGAGCCAAAGAAAGTATTATCTGTGCTGTGCAATGAAAACTGTATTCAGATCTGCAAAATGGGGGCGTTAGGCTCAGTACGGCGAACGGGGATATAAATAGATAAAAACTTGTGTTTTGTCTTCCTGTAGTTCAGGCTGGCTGCAAATCCAGGGTAATCCTGATGTGCTGGGATTACAGGCTTTTTCGTTTTGTTTAATGCTGTTGGTATAACTTAGCCTAGACTCTTAGGTGATATTGACCGTGTAGTCCTGATCCTGTTTCCCAAGTGCCAGGTAACTGAAATACTACGATTCTGAGAATCTTACCACCCGTCAGGGAAAAGAAAGTAGTCCAGCATAGTGGCACAGGCTTGTAATCTCAGTTGAGGAAACCGGGGCAACCTTCAGGCCAGTCTGGGCTGCATATTGTTTGAAGACAATCTGGGCAACTTCCCTGCTTCAAAATCGCAATTTTTAATTTTTTTTCTGAGGTTTGTTAAGTACTTTGCCAATATGTATACCATGTGTGTGCCTGATGGAGGTCAAAAGAGGGCAGGAGATCCTCTAGAACTGGAGTTGTGAACCATGTAGGTTCTGGGAATAGAACCTGGTTTTTTGAGAAGAGCACCCAGTGCTCTAACTGCTGAACCAGGTCCCTAAAAATTTAAAAAGAGCTGGGGGTCATGGCTCTATGTCTTTAATCCCAACATTTGTCCAGGGTCAGAGGCAGGTGGACCTCTGAATTCTAGGCCAGTCTGGTTTGTATATCAGGGCTTTAAGATCCTGTCTCTGGGATGTAGCTCAGTGAGTAGAGTACTTGCCTAGCATGGGTGAATCCTGGGTTCAGTCCATGGCACTACCACTACCACCACACCCAAAAGAGAAAAGACCAACTATTATGATGGAAATACAAAATTGTTGGGAGCACAAAAGGACCATCATAGCCGAAGGAAACTTTCCAGGGCTGGAGAGATGGCTGGGCGTTAAGAGCACTGTCTGCTCTCCCCAAGACCCTAAGCACCTGCCAGTGCCTCCCAAGTGCTGGGATTAAGGGCACGGGCCACCACTGCCCAGCAGAATATTCAGTTTTTAAAACTACCGTTTGAGGGTTTGGAGAGATGGCTCTGCAGTTAAGAGCACACATGGCCCTTATAAAGTCCCAAGTTCAGTTTCCAGCACCCATGTCAGACATCTCACGACCACCTGTAACTGCAGCTCCAGAAGATACGATTCATGTGATCTCTGGACATTAACACACATAAAAACTCACTCTTTCTCTCTCACATACACAACAGACACAAACCCACGTACACATGAATTAAAAAATTATGTGTGTGGGTGATTTGCCTGCATCTATGTATCTGTGTGCACCATGTGAATGCAATGTCTGTGGAGGACAGAGGAGGGCATAGGATCCTCTGAACCTGGAGTTACAGAAAGTTATGCATGTGGGTGCTGGGAACTCGACCTGGATCCTCTGCCAGGGCAGCAAATGCTCTAACTACTGAGCCATCTCTCCAGCCACATAAAATGTTTTTTAAAATTAAATGAATTTTGCCAAGTGTAGTGGTGTATGTATGCCTTTAATCCCAGAACATAGGAGGCAGAGACATCTCTGGGAGTTCAGGGCCACCCTGGTCTACACAGTAAGTTCAAGGACAGCTTGGTCTATATAAGGAGACCTTGCCTCCACGTCCCACGCAAAGCATTTGTGTGTGTATTTGCATGAGTAGAGTTACTTTGAGAGGCCAGAAGAGGGTGTCACATCCCCTAAAGTTGTAGTTACAGGCAATTATGAGCTGCCCATTGTGGTGCTCAGAACTAAATGTAGGCTACTACAGCAGTATGTGTTCTTAAGGCCTCAGCAATCTCTCCAGCACCCAAGATTTCATTTGAAATAAGCATAACATCATTAGTATGTAAGATTGCCTTCATCTTTATAAGCTGTAAAATTACATGTATACCAAAGAACTGTTTCAAGAAATTATGATTAATCAGTAAGTGTTTACCTTGTATTACTTTTTATATACTTATATACATACCCAGGTTGTATAAAAATTTGTTCTGTGATCACTGGCAAAAATTGAAGAAGTTGTGCTTTTGCTGTATGTGGCATAAACCTGTAACTGCAGCATTCACGACGTAGAGGAAGGAGGGTCAGGGGCTCAGCGCCAGCCTTGGCTACACTGCAAGTCTGAAATCTACTTGGGCTATAAGACTGTGTCAAAACTTCTTTCAGCTCTGCTGCTATAGAACTGTGAAGACAACGTGTATGTCAATGAGGCTACCTTTAATAAAGATACATGTCTGTATATGTGCATACACACACATTGGTGTTTTGTTTTGTTTTTTGAGACAAGTTTTTTTCTGTGTAGTCCCAGCTGTCCTGGAACCAGCTGTTCTCAAATTCAGAGATACCCCTGCCTCTGCCTCCCAAGTGCTGGGGTTAAAGATGTCCACCACTGTACCCAGCTTCAATAAAGTTACTTAAGGATGCTGAAATGCGATTTTTTTTTAAAGTTTTGTTATGTTACCTAGTGGACATTGAATTTCTAGGCATAATGTACTGTCTGAAATGGAATTTTGGGACCTGGAGAGATGGCTCAACAGTTAAGAGCACTCTCTGCTCTTCCATAGGAGCCAGGTTTAATCCCCAGCACCCACATAACTCCAGTTCTAGGGATCCAATGCCCTCTTCTAGCCTCTGAGGGCACCAGAAATACAAGCGGTACACAGACACACATGCAGATGAAAACCCCCATAGACATCAAGTAGGATTAACATTGAAACAAACCACCACCCTCATGGCTAGCCGAGCATGTACGACCCTAGCCCATGGGCAGTGAAGCAGGATCAGGATGCTCATCAGGTACGTAGTGAGTTTGGCTGCAGGATGAGACTCTGGAGAAACAAAAATCCAGACTTTTTTTTTTTTTTTGGTGCAGGAAATTAAACTCAGGGACTAGGCAGGCTCTCTCCACTGCTGAACTAAATCCACTTGGTTGGGCCTAGATCCCCACTTCCAGAGAAAGGGCAGGTGCTGTTTTCTGAAATAACAAAGTTCCCAGTCCTTCTGAAGATTCTACCAAACCTGTTCATCTCCCAGGAAGACCACAGCAGCCATACCAGGTGGAAATCAACAGTCCCAACACCAGTGAAGTTCTTTTCTTCCAGACCTGGGACTTCCTGAAGACCAGGGACTTTTTGGTTCTTCGAGACAGGGTTTCTCTGTGTAGCCCTGGCTGTCCTGGATCTCACTCTGTAGAGTGAGAGGCTCTGCTTCCCAAATGCTGGGATTAAGTGTGCGAACCCACCGCCTGGCTTGAACCAGGGATCTTGTATATGCTAGGCAAACATTCCAATACTGGGCTAAACATCACCAGCTTGAAATACATTTTTTTTTAGTACTGGGTATTAAACACAGTGTTTTATACATGCTAAGCAAACACCCTACAGTTGAGTTGTATTCCTAGTTTTTTGTTTTTTTTTTTTTTTTTTCCTTCGAGACAGGGTCTATGGAGCCCTCTAACTGTCCTGTAACTCACTGTGTAGATCAGGTTGGCCTCAAACCCAAAGATCTGCCTGCCTGTCTCCCAAGTCCTAGGATTACAAGCATGAGTTACCTGTCCTCCTGACCATTAAAAATATGTCACTCGTTACTCTGATTGGATAAGAACTGATGGCAGGTGTTCGATTTGGTCTGCAAGCAGTAGTTTGCTAACCTCTGCATATGGACCCCAAAGTGTAGGGAAATTATTCAAGTTAAGCTTAAGAAGGAAACAGAGCATGGTACCTGCCTGTGACTGTAATTCTGGCACTGAGGGTGGGGGGTGGATCAGGCATTCAAGGCCATCCTCAGCTAAGCCAGTGAAGGCCAGCCTGGACTGTATGAGACTAAACAAAAATTTAACAAGGTAGGTCACAGGTAGTACAGGCCTGTAATCACAGGCCGAGGCCAGAGAATCTCAAGTTCAGGGTCGCCAGCCTGGACAGCCGCTCTCAGGTATAAAGGGTTAGCATCATGGTGCGTCTAGGTGTGGCGGGTGTGATGCTCTCGGTTCAATGCCCAGTACCGTGAAAGACAAAGTAGGCTAACAACAGTGGCACTAGGCCAATGGCATTAGGTTCCTCTAACAATGGGATGCTGTTGACGTTGAACAGCTTGGTAACAAAATACAGATGAATTGAAAGTAAAGTAACAGACTAGAAGGTAACATTCAGAGAACTCAGCCCCAAATTTCTGGGAGTTTCCCTTTATCAAAAGTTCTTTGGAAACAACTGTCTTTTGTGAGTCACTTTGGAAGATTCAGGTCCACTGCGTGGCAACCCATAACCCACTCCTCCTCTACCCCGTTCCTTTGCTTGCTCCTGTCTTTCCCAGCCCCATCTCATGGATTTCACATTGGACTTCATGCCTTTAGCTGTAGTCTCAACCACTAGCCTTGTGACCCAAGTTGTAACAGGTTTGTCTTGCCAATGTACTGACAACTCAATTTCTGACTGGGGCAAGGTCAAGACTCAAACACAGGGTTACTGTGTTGTCTCCTGCCCTTCGTCTTTATTTTCTTACAATTTAGAAACATCAGTATGACGATAATGGCGAGGTAAACTACTGTGCCTTGTTTGAGCTTTCTCATGTTCTGAAGTTGATTTGGTAATTCTAAGGTCTATAAATAGGGGCCCACCATTAGCAAGAATATTTCTAGAGGAAGAGGCTTTAAAAGGTTTAAACATCAAAGAAAAAATATTGAAAAAATTATTCTTGCAAGGTAGTATACGCTATCTCTGTGGCAATGCATAACTATAAAAATATCCCGAGACTGGAATTTTTGCTGGACCTTACAGCCATACTTAATAACTCGAGGTCACTTAACTAAGACTGTTTCTGTACTGTACTTGGCCTGTTTAACCTGCCTTTAAGAGAACAGTGTAACAACCAGCCTTACTTGCCTTGGACTTTCTATGTAATCAACTTTTACAACCTAAGCTAATACATAGCTTTAATCTTAAATTTATACTCTTCTCTGTCCCTGTTCTATGAGTAATTCATATGTACACGCATGCTGTGATAGTCATTTGCTGAAAACAGCGAATAGATTGGAAGCTGCTTTATAAAATGAATATCCACCACACATGCTGAGACCATTATTCAGATACTGCTTCACAGGATTAGTTATCTTGGTCAGTTGGAGTTAGTTACTCAATCCCTTGTTAAATGCTGCTAAAGATGTTTGTAAAAGTAGCCTTCATTCCTGCCTCGTGTGATGTTTTGTTCTATTTAAAAACAAAAGAGCAAAGCTCTTTGTCAGGGATACAGACAGACAGACTTTAGATCTTCAGGCAGAGACTCAGACTCACACAGCCAGAGTAGATGGGAGAGTGAGGTAGAGAATTCAAATCTGGCTTTGCTCTTGGTGATGACACCAGGGGAAATGCTTTCAATTCTCCCCTTAATTCAACACCTAAACATTGGCGACTGACTTCATTACTGTGCTCAAACCGCCCGTACCTCAACCACCACCTTTCAGAGCACATGTGTACTTACAGGCAGCTGAGAGGGGGCTCAGGCGGGAAAGCGCTCGCCACATTAGGAAAGACTCAGTCGGGTGGCAGCGCACGCCTTTAACCCCAGCACTCGGGAGGCAGAGCCAGGCGGATCTCTGTGAGTTTGAGGCCAGCCTGGGCTACCAAGTGAGTTCCAGAAAAGGCACCAAAACTACACGGAGAAACCCTGTCTCAAAAAAAAAATTAAAAAGACTTAGGTTCAGCTCTCTAGTAGCACTCATATTAAAAACAAACCGCAGATGAAGCAGTGTCCATCTGTAACCCCAGTCCTAGTAACAGATGGATCCCTAGGATGATGATAAGCTATTCTAGCCAAATTCATTCAGGTTCAGAGGGAGACCCTGGGCATAGAATTTGGGAGTATTTGGGAGGCAGTTTGAGGTCAGCCTGGTCTACCCAGCTACTTCCAGGCCAGCCAAGGCTATAAAAGTGGAGAACAACTGAGGAAGACCCTTAACACTGATCTCTGGCTTCCATGCACATGCAAATACACACAGTGGATGCACTCACAGGAACACATTCACAGACAGATGTGCTAGCTCATGTCAAGCCGAAGCAGGATTGCTGGGAGCTGCAGGCCAGCCTGGCTTTACAAAGTGAAACTCCCCAAAGACAAAACCTGTTAGGTATGGCTGCTCAAGCCTGTAAGGTTGTACTCCAAAGGTTTAAGAGGGAGAATCTTGAGTTTGAGGTGTGGTTCAGATCCAGGTCATTACAGGCTGCAGCAAAGCCTGCATCAGAACTCGTGAGGGGCTGGAGAGACGGGTCCTGGTGAGATCACTGCTGCTCCTGCAGAGGACCTGGGCTTGTTCCCTGGCACCCACAGGCTGCAACGCTAGTTCCAGCAAAGCCAACGACTTTTTCTGGCCTCTTTAGGCACCAGACATGCATGTGATTAACACACAGGCACACTTAAAAACCTAACCACCACCCCCTCCCAACATAATCTTAAAAATTGTTAATTCACATAACCAAAAAGTTGATGTTGTCAGTCTGTTATGCCAGAAACACATATGGGCATGGTTTTGTCTTCAGACAATGCCAGTGTTTGCAAAGTAACAAGCTTACAAGCTATGTGGATTTTATTTGGCTACAATGTGCCAAGTAGTTCTGATTCCTTGCTTGATGGCAAACAAGACAGACAGGCAGACACACACACACACACCACCTCATCCCCTGCCCCTCCAGGCAGGGTTTCTCTGTGAAGCTCTGGCTGTCCTGGAATTCACGCTGTAGACCAGGCTGATCTGGAACTCCACCTGCCTCTGCCTCCCAGAGTGCCACCAATTTTAATTTTGATATTAACTCTCAGAACACAACACTTTAGAATGTTACGGGATTAAAGAAGCCACAGAATGCAAAGGAAGAAAGCTGATAGAGGCAAAGAAGGTCATACTGAGTTTGAAGCCAGCCTCATAAAACCAAAAGGAAGAGCATTGGATATGTGTAAAGCAAATTCAGTGGTATTTAAGGTGTTTAAATTTAGTTCTACAAACAACAAAAAGCCGGTTTTCCCCAAACCCTTTTAAATGAGACTGAGCTGAGACTTTTTTTTTGAGACAGGGTTTCTGTGTAGATCAGGCTGGCCCAAACTCACGAGATCCGCCTGCCTCTGCCTCCTGAGTGCTGGGATCAAAGGTGTGCGACACTTCCACCTAGCTCGACTTGGTTTTGTTTTTTCTTTTTGAGACAAGGTCTCTGTGTAACAGTCCTGGCTGTCCTGGAACTCGCTTTGTAGACCAGGCTGGCCTCGAACTCAGAGATCCTCCACTAAGCCCAGTGCTTGAAATAAATCCTGATTAATCCTGATCAACCCTAAGAGCTCCCATGTTGAAAGCTTAGTCCCTTCTGATATGTCAACTTCAGAAACACATCAGGATCCCTCTTTTGCTTTTTAGCCTCCATTAAGTGAGTTTTGTTCCACTTGCTCCTGCCTTCACGCTCAGCCTTGCAACAGTGTTTGAACCTTAACAAAATCAGCACTTCTTCAATTCATGTCACCCTTTTCTGACAGTCTCCTATACCATAGGCTGGTCTCAAACTCGGTATGTAGCCAAGGATCATCTTGAACACCTGACCCTCCTGCTCCCAATCTCCAGTGCTGTTACTGGGTACGACACCATGCTAGGCCCAAGTCGGTTCCCCCACTACCCTGTTACAGCCACAGGAAGCCCACTAGCCTAACAGTTGATAGGTTTTTTTGAGACAGGCTCCAACTTTGTTGGAGTTGGAACTATGCAATCTAGACTGGCCTTGAACTCATGATCCTCTTTCTGGTAGAAGACAGTTCTTGTCATGGATGTCACTGGGGGTGGGCTTTTAAGGTCTCAGATGATCAAGCCAGGCCCAGTGTGGCATTTCCTTCCTGATGCCTGCCAATCCCGATGTAGAACTCCATGTCTGCCTGCATGCCCATCCTTCCCGCCATGACTACTGAGTATCTGAACTGGAAGCCAGTCAGCCCCAATTACATAGTTTCTTTGTAAAAGTAGCTGTGGTTACCAGGCAGTGGCGGCACATACCTTTAATCCCAGTAATCAGGAGGCTGAGTCAGGCACATCTTTCTGAGTTCAAGGGCTACAAAGCGAGTTCCAGGACAGCCAGGACTGTTACACAGACTGTCTAGAAAAACCAAAACCAACCAACCAACCAACCAACCAACCAACCAACCAACCAACCAACCAACCAACCAACCACGGTTATGGCGTCTCTACACAGCAGTAGAATCTAAGACATGGACGAACAAGTTTCTTGATTGTAAGGACTGGTGTAGCCAATGACAGGCACATAGTAGGTCTCAAAGATGGTGAGAGGTTATGCACACCTAAATCCAGCACTTGGGAAACAGATCTTTGTGAATTCAAGAAAACCCTGGTCTACCTAGTGACTTCTAGAACAGTCAGGGATATGTAGAGACCGTCTCAAAACAAAACAATTAGATGGTTGGCAAAATGGCTAAGGTGATGAACAAGCTTGCTACCAAGCCTGACACCTGAGTTTATTCCCAAGCCCATGTGGTGAAGAGAACCGACTCTGGCAAGCCGTCTTCTTAGTGTCATGGGGGGGGGGGCTCCACGTCATGCACACACACACACACCGCACACAAATAAGTGCGGCAACTCTTGACGAGACTTGTCTGGTGCCAGAGTTTAGAAGAGGGCACTGGATCTCCTGAGCTCACCTCAGACAGTAGTGAACCTGGATCCTCAGGAGAGAAGTCAGGACTCACACCTGCTAAGCCATGTCTCCTGCCCCAAACACAACAAAATCCAAAAAGGTGTGGTGGCTCACACCTGTGATCCCAACATACAGGGAGTGGGCGCAAAAAACAGACATGGATTTGAGCCCTTCTGGGCCAGCTCGGGCTACAGTTTGAGCCCTGTCTCAAAATCAACAAAACAGGTGTGCTGGTTACTTGTCACCTAGAGGGGGAAGATAGGGTCTCTCCATGATATAGCTCTAAAGTTCACTATGTAGACTGTCTTCAAACTCACAGGTCCTCCTCCCTCCTAAACGCTGGGATTAAAGGCATGCACCACTATGCCTGTCCAGATCAACAAAATTTTTTTTTAAAAATAATCGTCTACATAGTGTACGTACACACACACACACACACACACACACACACACACACACACACACACACACACACACACGCCTGAAGGTGGTGGTAGTATTAAAATTGAGCACCTTCAATTTACTTTCAGGGAAGAGACCAAGCACCTAGTGAGTTCATCCAACAAGAAGCCATAGCTTTATTAGTGATAGAAACAGTACAAATTTCAAACCAAGCTGTAGTTCCACTTTCGAAACACCAAAAAAGGGAGGGGGGAGGCGGAGAATGGAAGTGTCCTTGCTGTCAAATAGTTACATTGTTAATTCCTGTAAAAGGGGGGAAAAAGATATTAGAGGCGTTTACAGGCAAACAGGTCATTATATTCTAAGGCATCTCAGGCTTTGGAATGAAGCCTCCTAAGTGACGGGGAGGGAAGGAACAGAGACGGGCCACTTACCATAATAGCATTTACAATATCATTACTGTTGTTTTTCAGGGCTCGGACCGCCTTTGCTCGTGACACATTTGCTTGTGACATGACCAGTTCTATGTCCTTAACCTCCACACCTGTCTCATCAACCTAAGGGGGGAAGAGAGTCTTAATAAAGAACAACTTCAGCAGTGTTTTGAAGCACAATCTGCCAACACAGACAGACTAAATAAAAGTTCACAAGACTGTGGCATACCTCTTCCTCCTCACTCTCCTCTTGTACAGTCGGAGTCTGAGTATTTTCCTGAATGTTTGAAACAGCTTCACCTTGAACCTTGAACTTCTCAGCAGCTGCTAACTGTGCTTGCTGAGACAAATCTTCAATCTACAGGGCAGAGAACAGAGGCACATGAGTACATCTGTTTGTCTAGGTAGAAACCGCACCTCAGGCCATGCACTGTTTGTTAACAGAGTATTTGCCCTCACTTTGGACTCACTGTAGGAAGAAGTAAGCAGCTGTGTCTAGAGATTTTTGGTATCACAACTGCATGAGAAGGGGCCAAACATCTGACCCCAAATAACAGTGATACTGGTCTGGAGCAAATCACCCCAAACCCTCACCCTTCACCAACCTTGGCTTCTCCAAAAACTATGTAGGTGTCTGAAGCTGGGCTCTTGTAGACATCTGGTTTTGTGATGACAAAGAGGATATTTTTAGATTTCCGGATAGTGACTCTAGTAACCCCTGTAACCTGTCGAAGACCCAGTTTGGACATAGCCTAAAGAAGAGAAAAGAACATTAAGTTTCTAACTTTAGAAGCAGCTTAAAAAAAGAAACAAACAAACATAATATCACATTCAACACCCACAGCACTTTTCCTGGGTTAAATTTATTAAGGGAAGACTAGTTGAGTGTTTTCAGCTGCAGCAATTACCAGTTGTACCATGGTGCCTTATTTGTGGAGACAGTCCCATGTACCCTAAACTAGCTCTGAACTTCCTCCACAGCTAGCCCTTAATGCCTAATCCTTCTGCCTTGGTGTCCTGCACCCCAGAACTTCAATCCTTATTGATAACTCCACCTTACCTTGTTGTTGGGTTTTTTTTACTCTTTTGTGGAGCCCACCACCCACCTCCCAAATAAATCACACATGGAGGCTCATGTTTAATTATGAATGCCCAGCTTGGCTTAGTTTCTGGCCAGCTTTCCTTAACTTAAATTATCCCATTTACCTTTTGCCTCTGTGTTTTTCCTGTTCTCTTGCTTCTGTAAATCTTACTCTTACTCCGTGGCTTGCTGTAGGGCTGCCCCTGAAGTCCTCCTCCTCTGGCTGCTAGCTAGCTCTCCAATCCCAGATTTTTCCCTGTCTATACATTCTCTCTGCCTGTCAGCCCAGCCTATCCTTTCTCCTGCCTTGCTATGGGCCAGTTCTTTATTAGACCATCGGTGTTTTAGGCACAGTAGCAGAGCTTCACGGAGCCAAAGAAATGCACACAGCTAAAATAATACTCCACTGCATTACCTTCCTGGCCTTCTTCTCACTCCGACTCTGTTTTGCTTTACTGACAGGTTCTTCATCGATTTCAGCTGCTGCAGCCAGCTGAGAAGACAAGAGTTTTGAGTTGAACAGATCCCAAGTTTAGGATGCTTGTTTCCATGTGGTTTTGCTTTACAAAAATTCACAGTTCAAACAGTCATGTCTGTTATAATCAATCTTGGTTCTCCAGACCCTCCCTTTTTTTGAGACATGGCTTTACTCAACACCTCGGTCTCAGATTATAGGTCCTGGCTACGACACTTGTCTTCTAGTACTTTCCTGACTCAATGTAAATTATTAAGAGAACAAGTACCTGGGCTTGTTGTGTGGTTGTCTGTGTGGAGTCTTGTTCCTCGAGCTCTGGTACTGATTCATCACTGTCGGATTCTGTTCCTGACCCTAAGATGACAGAAAACTTTTAGTTACAATAGAATTTTAAAAGGTGGCACCTCATCATGGCCTGCCTGAACTAGCTCCCGCTGCTTTATGCAAGGCCTTACGAAGCTAAATGCCTTCTACGACCCAGCCCGAGGCCTCCAACTTGTAGGACTCCATTGAAGGAACATTCTCAGAGACGGGGGACAGTCACCACACTGCAGGCGGCTAACAGGCAGTGACTGTCTTCTCTCCCCAAGGTCTCCATTTCTTGGCACAAACACCAAGCATCACGTGATTCCAAATTTTACCCCCAGCCCAGTCACCCAGAAATGTTTAGACAAAAGGCATCTTTTAATACAATTAAGTGGAAACCCTTTAAAATGAGGTTGGAAGGTCAGAAGCAGCTGTGTACACACAGTCTGCCTTTCAAACCAGTCACTGAAAGAATTTCACCCATCACTGGAATGCCTCCATGTTGTTAAGCTCTAACAGTTCTCACCTCTACTAGATACAGACCCGTGATTCCCCCACTTCCAAATACAATTCATACATCTTAATTTTCCTTCAATTGAAAGGCCAAGCATCAGTAAATTCTACTGGAAGGGGAAGAAAGCATACACCCACACCATTCATAGGTCAGGAAAAAACACGTCTCTACGTTTTTAAGAAAAGGAAGTCCCTGGGCAACTGGTAGTTACTAAGTCTAAAACAAAACAAAACAGCTTCAAGCTTTCCCTTCTGTTTATTTTTAAAAAAGCAAACTCCAGGCCCAGGGACAGGGTTAGTGGTGTGGTAGGAATCAGAGTACACTAAAGGCCTGGTGGTCTTGGTTTTCACTATCAGCTCAGGCAGGCCATAAAGGGTGGTTAGACCCAGGGCTTAGCCTGGCTCACAGTATTATCTGAGATGATAGAAACCAAGATTTAGTTCCACATTCCTAGAGCGTCTACACTTAGTTGTCATTCTATGGACTAGCCCACAGCCAAGCAGACGTACTGGACAAGCGACGCATCCTAGTTAGTACTGGTGGGCAGCCCCAGAGGGTGTGGCCAACACACCATGCACACGGCAAACCAAGGCAAATACCCTTGTTGTTCTTCAGAACAGGCTGCTTGGCAGAGGGGGCTGGGGCAGGGATCCCAGCAGGTTTGGGGGTGGGCATGTTGACGAGGACCGGCTGGAAAGGCACTCCCCCAGAGACTGCTTCCGGGGGAATCAGAGGCGGCAGCTCATCCTCATCAGCAGGGGCTGGGAGCTTAGAGGATGATTCCAGCACTGACCCAGGTGAGGACTGAAGAAATGGCTGTTTAGGAAGCAGAGGGGGAACTGGGGAGGGAGCAAGAGTCAGGGAGGCTGGTGGGGTAGGCTTTGGAGCCCCAGATGCTGCTGACCCAGCTTCAGGAAGGGCTTTGTCAGAAGTAACTGCTGCCAGAGGGGGAGTGATCTGAGACTCAGGAGAAGCATCCACAGGACTCTTTGGGGAATGGAGACAATCATTGTCTTTTGCAGGGAAAACAGGCCGAGCTTTTGAAGTTTTTGGCGAGTCTTTCTCCACAGAGACTGTCAGAGGGGCTGGAGCTACTGCAGAAAGGAGGCCCTTTGTATCTTTCTTCGCGGAGGGATCTGAGCACTTAGGGGAAGCAGAGTTCTTCTTGGCTCTTGGGCCTTTCTGAAGGGGAGCAGTGCTGACCAGAGCACTTTCTGGAGGGTCTTTCTTTGCCGGGAGCGTTTCAGATGCCTGAGGGCCAACAGTCCCTGTGCTACCTGTGACAGAGGCTGGGGGAGTAGGGGGGTCTTTGGGGGAGGAAGAAGTGATGGAGGAGAGAATGGAGACCTCTTTAGAGGGGAGACTCACAGATGGGAGAGTAGAGGGCCCTTTGGAGGATGGGGCCTCTTTTGGAGCTGAAGGAGCGTTAACGGTGGGGGCAAGAACTCCTGTGGAGGTTGAAGTTGCTGAGGTCTCCTTGGGGGCTGGAGCCCTCTGGGAAGATGAGGATGTTGGTACCTCTCTGGGGAAGACAGGAGCCACAGAAGAGATAGCAGGGGCCCCTTGGGGAGATAGAGCTGTTGAAATCTCTTTGGAAGTCTCCGTTGCTGCGGCCTTTTTAGGAGCTGGGACAATGAGGGCCCTTTCAGGAGATGTGGGAGCTGGGGTCTTACTGGGGGGGCTGGGGGAAAGGGGAGCCACAGCTGGGGCAGTGGAAGCACCTCCAGGAGACAGGGCTGCCGGGGCCTTTGGCGGAGAGGGAGCCATCTCTGGCAGGGAGGTGGTGGCAACGTCAAGGGAGGGACGTGCCGGACCCTCTTTGGGGGCTGAATTCTTGAGTGCCTTTTTGGACGATGGTGTTTTGGGACTCTTTGATGGGGAGGGAGGAATCACAGCCGGGGCAGCACCGGGAGACGGCGCTGCTGGAGCTTCTTTAAGAGCTACAGGCATTGGGGCCTTTTTATGGGGGGAAGGGTTCTTGACTGGGGGAGCAGGCGTGGTTACTGGAGTCTCCCTGGGGAAGCCAGAAACCCCCTGCCTGTCAGCAGGGATGGCTCTGGAGGCTGCAGAAGCTGAGGCTTTCTGTGGGGTGGGAGGGTTTTCCTGTGGTGCAATGGTGACCCCAGATACTGCTGGTGCTTCTTTGGGTCCTGCCATCTTAGGGGCCTTTTGGGGAAAGGGAGCAGTCTCCAATGGAGTACTAGTGACCCCTTCAAGAGATGGGGTTGAAGTTTCTTTGGGTGCTGCAGATTTGGGGGACTTTTTTGGGCATGATACTGCTGCATTTTCTTTAGGGACAGCAGTTTTTGAGGTCTTTTTGGAGGAAGAAATCTCCAGGGGTACAGCTGTGACTCCTTCGGGAGATGGTTTTGCTGGAATTTCTTTAGGGCCTGCCATTTTGGGGGCCTTTCTGGGAGATGAAGGGATCTCTAGTGGTCCAGCTGTGACCCCTTCGGGAGATGGGACTGTGGGCGTTTCTTTGGGTCCTGACAGCTTAGGGGTCTTTCTGGGGGAAGGAGGAGTCTCCAGTGGGGCAACTGTGACCCCTTTAGAAGATGGGGCTGCTGCTTTAGAGGCCTTTTGGGGGGATGACGTCGCTGAGGTTTCTTTGGGGGTCACAGTTTTTGAGGTCTTTTTGGGGGAGGGAGGAGTCTCTAGTGGCATGGCCGGAGTTTCTTTGGGGGCTGCCGTTTTGGGAGCCCTTTGGGGGGATGGTGTTGCTGAGGTTTCTTTGGGGACTACAGTTTTGGGAGCCTTTTTAGGGGAGGCAGGACTCTCAGCTAGGGTACCAGGGGAAGGAGAGCTCTCCTGTGTCGCATTTGTGACCCCTTCAGAAGATGGAGTTGAAGCTCCTTTGGGGGCTGCAGTTTTTGAGGACTTTTTGGAGGATGGAGAAATCTCTAGTGGAACAGCTGTGACCCCTTCGAGAGATGGGGTTGCTGGGGTTTCTTTGGGAGCTGCAGTTTTGGGCGGCCTTTTGGGAGATGACGCTGCTGAATTTTCTTTGGGGGCTGCAGTCTTGGGGGCCTTCTTAGAGGAGGGAGGAATCTCCACCGGCACGGCTGTGATGCCTTCAGGAGATGAGGTTGCTGGGGTTTCTTTGGGGGCTGCAGTTTTAGGAGCCTTTTTAGGGGAAGATGCTGCTGAATTTTCTTTAGGGGCTGCAGTCTTGGGGGCCTTCTTAGGGGAGGGAGGAATCTCCACTGGCATGGCTGTGATGCCTTCAGGAGATGGGGTTGCTGGGGTTTCTTTAGGGGCTGCAGTCTTGGGGGCCTTCTTAGAGGAGGGAGGAATCTCCACCGGCATGGCTGTGATGCCTTCAGGAGATGGGGTTGCTGGGGTTTCTTTGGGGGCTGCAGTTTTAGGGGTCTTTTTTGGGGATGTTGCTGAACTTTCTTTGGGGGCTGCAGTCTTGGGGGCCTTCTTAGGGGAGGGAGGAATCTCCACCGGCACGGCTGTGATGCTTTCAGATGGGGTTGCTGAGGTTTCTTTGGGGGCTGCAGTTTTGGGGGCCTTCTTAGGGGAGGGAGGAATCTCCACCGGCACGGCTGTGATGCCTTCAGATGGGGTTGCTGGGGTTTCTTTGGGGGCTGCAGTTTTAGGGGCCTTTTTAGGGGAGGCAGGACTCTGAGCTAGGGTATTAGGGGCACCTATGGAAGATGGGGTCCCAGGCCCCTCTTTCTGGGTTGCAGTTTTGTGGGCTTTCTTGGGGGAAGGAGCAGTCTCCGATGGAGCAGCACTGACCCCTTCAGAAGGTGCAGTTGAAATTTCTTTGGGGGCTGCAGTTTTTGTGGACTTTTTTTGGGATGGAGTTGCTGAATTTTCCTTGGGGGCTACAGTTTTTGAGGACTTTTTGGGGGATGGAGAAATCTCTAGTGGCACAGCTGTGACCCCTTCGGGTGGAGTTTCTTTGGGTGCTGTAGTTTGGGGAGCCTTTTTAGGGGAGGTAGGACTCTGAGCTAGAGTAGCAGGTTCACCTTTGAGAGATGGGGTCACAGGAACTTCTTTTGGGGCTCCAGTTTTGGAGGGAGAAATCTCCAGTGCCACAGTGGTGACCCCGCCTGAAGGGGTTGGAGTTTCTTTGGGGGCTGCAATCTTAGGGGACCCTTTGGACGAGGTTGAATTCTCACTGGAGGCTACAGTTTTTTGGGTCTTTTTTGGGGACGGTGAACTCTCTAGTGGCGTAGCTGTGACCCCTTCGGGTGGGGTTTCTTTGGGGGCTGCAGTTTTGGGAGCCCTTTTAGGGGAGGTAGGACCCTCAGCTAAGACAGGAGGGGTACCTTTGGAGGGTGGGCTTGTTAGAGCCTCACCGAATGCTTCAGTTGCTGGAGACTTTGGTGGGGAGGGAGGAGCCACAGCTGGTGCAGGTGGGGCCTCTCTGGGGAGCTGGGGTGCTGACACTTTGGAAGCTACACCTTCTGGTGCCTTTTTGGAAGGCATAGCTGAGGCATCCTTAGGGGACATTGATTTTGGAGTCTTTTGGGAGGGAGAAGTCAAACCTGGGACAGCAGTGGCAACTTTGGGAGATAAGGTTGCTAAAGCTTCTTTGGGGGTTGCAGTTGTTGGGGCATTTTTGAGGGAAGGGGAAATCTCAGTTGGAGCAATGGGGGCTCTAGTAGGAGATGGGGCTGCAGGGGCCTTTGGGGGAGACAAAGATGTCACAGCTGGGACACTTTGGAGCAACAGGGTTGCTGAACTATCTTTGGGGACTGGAGTCTTTTTAGAAGAGGTGGGAATCACATCTGGTACAATAGGGGCCACTTTGGGAGGCTGGATTACAGAGACCAGTTTGGAAGCTGTAGCTTCTGTGGTCTTTAGGGGGGAAGGAGTAATTTCTGCTGGGACCTTTTGGGGGGATGTAGAAGTCTCCACTAGGGCCCCTTCAGGGAAGGGAGGAGTCACAGTTGAAGGAACAGGGGCCCCTTTGGAGGACGGAGAAACAGGAGAAAGCTTAAGTGAGTCTTTAGGGCTTTGAAAAGAAAGACTAGCCCCAGGAAGGAAGGCAAGCTCAGGTGGAGAAAGAGGAGATGACAGGTTTGCAGGAGAAACATCTGGGATAGCAGAACCCTTCTTAGATGATGGCCTTTTAGTCTGAGGAGACACACCAGTCTCTAAAGATGGGGAATCAGTTGGATAAACCAGAGTGCCTTTCAAAGACACAGAAGCACCAGAGTCTCCTGGGTGCCCTTCAGGAGAGGAGGCCAAAGATGCCATAGAGGAAACAACATCAACTTTCTTTGCACCGGAAAAAGAAATCCCAGCTGGGGGAGGAGCGGGAAAGTGTACAGACTTGCGAATTTCAGGGGCCAATGCCAAAGTGGTCACAGAAGCAGAAACATTTGCGGGGGGACAAGCCATAGATGGAGCCATAGGACAACCTTCAGAGGCTAAAGGAGCCAGAGGTGAAGTGGTAGGAGTGGATGTTTTAGAAGCAGATGTACCTTTGGCAGTCTTAAGAGCCAGCTCTTCGGGATCAGAAGACTCTAGAAGAGATGGAGCCATTGCTGGAGCAGCGAGAGAACACTTGACCGACAGACTGACAGGGTCTGTTTTGACAACAGCAGTTGGGGAGTCAGCACTCTGGGCTGCCCTCACTACAGGGGCAGGGCCTTCCGCAACCTTCTTTGTTACAGTGTCTTCTGAAGGTACCCCCAAAGAGGACGCACTGGGAGGAGGAGACTCTTTATGTGCTGTCAGGGCCAATGGTAGCAGAGTGGGGTCTCTTCTGGTAGGGAGTCCTGCCTGGGCCGCAGAGCTGGGGGCGCCTACATTTACCAGTACTGAAGTGGGGAGATTTCTAAGGCCTTCAGTGGCTGGCAGAGGAGGAACTGGTACTCCTAGAACAGCAGGGGAAGCTGGGTCTCTGCTACCCGCAGGACCTGACGGGACTGGAGGAGACGCTGAAGGGGCAGGTGCAGCAGAAGTGGCAGAAGGGTGATCCGGAGCAGGCTGGACGGCTCCAACACACCAGACAGGAGTTTCTTTGAAGGCAGTTTTTTGAGAAGCAGGAATCTGTGTCGTCAGCAAAGGCTGCTGAGTGGCATTAGAAGGATCTTTGGGAATGAGAGAGGCTCTAGGAGACAATGAAGCAGCTGCATCTGAGGAGCCAGGAGGGCCACAGAGCACACCAGTAACAGCAGAGGTGCCGTCATCAACAGACGGAGCCCCCACTGAAAGAGCTGCCAGAGAGTCAGCAACCAGCTCCTGTCTGGAAGGAAGGAGTCCTGCCTGGAAGGAAGGGAGGGGAGGAACTGCAGATCTCTCAGATGGACAGGATGCCTCAACAGCAGAATGACCTACAGAAATGGTGTTACTCGCTGTAGGACCTGACTGACGTAAAGGCTGGATAGGAGGATCCAAAGAACTGTGATGTAAAGGTGGAAGATGCAAGCCCAGAGAAGTAGGGGGGGCCGGGAGGGTGCTGGGAGTTACAGTGTTTTGAGCAGGTGAACTAACAGGTCTCTTTAGGTTAAGGCTTAACATACTTTGTGGAGTCAGAGCTGAGGAAATGGGGATGCCTTTGATTGGAGAAGTGATGGTTGGAGTGATGGACAGTGTTTGAGGAACAGGTGGAACAGAGGCCAGGGGGGCTTCAAGGTGGGCAGGAGAAGCACTGATTACATCTGGAGGACTCGGGGCAACACCTTTCAGACCCAGGACTACCTGAGAGGGGACTTGACTGGTAGAGGCCTTTGGTTCTAAAGGAGCAAGAGGTGGCAATGGCCCAGGCTCAGCTACAGCAGCTGAGGAAGCTGAGGTGGGAGGGTGAGGTGGAGATACAGGACTCTTCTGAACTGAGCGGGGAGCCACGGCAACCAGGGACAAGGGGACTGAGGAGGCCCGGGCACCTTTCTGAGCTGGACCTATCATGGGAGAGGCCAAAGCTAAGGCAGCCGGGGAGATGGGAGGCCCTATCAGGTGAGGCAGGAAAGTTGGAGTAGGGGGGGCAGTCCCCAGAGGGGCAGCTGTCTCCGAAGACGGCAGGGGAAAAGGGGCTTCAAAGGGGGCTGAGGAAGTACTGGGGGAAGGGAGGGGGGCAGGCTGATTAGCAGTTACTAGAGGGCTTTGTTGGGGGGCCAGGGAGCAAGGAGGGGGGGGAGGTCCAGGTTGCCCTAAAGCAGCAGTAACATTCAAGGCTGAAGACATAGGAAGCACAGCTGGAGAAAAGCAAAAATAAAATAAAATAAAAAACAAAATAATAAACGGAGATAAAGGGAGGGGAAAAAGGTGAGTTGTGCAGCCCAAGTTGGTAACATGCCTCACAGGAAACAAAGGAGTTTTAACTCTGAGAATGAAGGTCACCAAACAGGATTAGAAAAAGGTGACAAGCAATATCAACTTTCCCTGTACATATTTCAGTGATTAAGTGGACTACATCCTTCTCATTTCCCAAGTTCTACAAAAATAAACCAACTATTTTAAGGTGGGGCAAATGGTCTGAGACTAGCTCATCTCTAAATGGGGAGCACAGGCCCACACCCTCCCTCTGTTACTGGGGATTAAGCCTAGGGCTTCACACATGACAGGCAAGATTACTATATAGCCTTAGCCCTTTTTTGAGATAGTCCCACCCTTAGGCTGGCCTTGAATTTACAATCCTCCTGCTTCAGCTTCCTAAATAGCCGGGACTAGAAGACCAACCTAGAGTGGACTGAGAACATGCCTTCTTCCCCCTTCCTTCACAAAACTGACACTATTCCCAATGCTCTGTTTTTAGACAGGGCCTCACTATGTAGCCCCAGGTGGCTTGGAACCCAGAAGGGTCTAGCTGTCTCTATCTCTGCCAGGATTACAGGTGTTGGCCAATGCTTTCTGAGCAGTGCTAACATGAGGAATCGAAAGGGTTTAGGGTGGGATCTGATTATGCTGGAGTAAGTTTTAGAAAGTATATACCTGGCCTAACTCAGTTCTCCTAGAGCTGAAACTCTTCATCATTTAATACTCAGTATTAAACACCAAGTCTCAACCAGAGTGGTCTATATACCATACTCTTATCTCCTTTTCAGCAATATTAGCTCTTTAAACATTGTAACAAATTAATTATGACCCAAGGAAGGGGAAAGTAGGAATTATATCATGAAACTAGCCAAACTGTTAAGACACACTTTAGAAGAGAATTATAATGAAAAATAAAAAACAAAAAAATACAGGTTCCCACCCCTTGATCTAGAGAAAAGCATACATGCTACTTAAACAGACCACCATTTGGCACTGAAAAGATTTCTAAAAGGGGGTGGGGGTGGTTCTGCCATTTGAGCTAACACTGGATTAAATCAAAGAACCAACAAACGATAAATACCTAGAAAGGCTAGAAAATATTAATAAAAAATCCACAACACCCAATCTCACAAGCCACTCAACCAGTTTATTCCCAAGTTCTTATAGGACAAGGAGGTAGGTGGCTGGACCAGTCTTTCCGGGAGAATTGGTAGGCCAAAGCCTTCTAATTATAGTGCAAACACTTCTAAACATGTTAACTAGAATTTAAAACATGGAATATGCTTTACTGGACCTAAAGGCAGGACAAGATCCACATGACTTGCTTTTATACTATAACCAATGCCCTGATTTGTCCTCATTCATTCCAGTAAGACTAATTACAGTTACAGACATCGTGTATGCCTTCAATACCTAACATGTGCAAGCTCAGACTAATTGTTATCTTTAACAACACTAAGGACTGCTTTAAAATTAGTAATTTTAAAAGCTGGAACCAGAGTATTCTAAATCCATGTAAATTTCAGCCTCCACACTTGTAAACTGAATTTCACTCGTTTGGCTCGGCAGCTGCGGATCCCCAGAGACCACTCCTTTCCCGGCTGCCCGTTTCCCAGGTCAGGGCACCCACCTCCTTTCTGGTCTAGCAGCCAGACTAATCCCTTCAGCTGCTAAGATCAGACAGGTGGGGAGGAAGGACTTCAATGCTTGAGTATAAATAACTTTAAATCCAAAAGAAAACAGAAACGGCCCATTGAGTAACAATTAAAGACCAAGTAGATAGAGGGCACCCCTCATTTAGTTCTGCAGAACTGACTCGGCATGACCATTTCATGTTCAAGTTTCCCATGAAGACGTTCTAACCAGCATTCAGGCCTATCTTCACACCACATTCTACTCCAGTTGAAAGCCACATCTATTTCAGCCCTGGGTTCCATATATTGGAACTATTCCAGTACACTACAAGTATCTGAGCATTATCAATCCCTACAACTTAACTAACCTAGGCTGAGGCTCTCGTTAGAACACGCTTAAAAGGAGCACATATCTCATCCAGACATGTGACGAGAGGCTCAGTGCCAATCACGGCTAACTAAAACCTGGACGCCACTTGCTGGCCAGAACTTCACCAAAGCTCAGGTCTCCTTGGCCTGCCTCTGCCACCCAGCCCCTGCCCTGCTCAGGTTTCCTGTAAGATGTGTAGATTCCACAGAAGAGCTTTTCCAGCAGCTGGTGTAACTCACACAGCAAGCTAGGGAACCTGTCCATAAATCTTAAAGACACCATTTTTTATTCTCTTCCTCTGAGGTGGTGCCCCAGCGCCGGCAAGATAGCAGTTAAAACTTGTACTAAAGCTACGACCCCATTTTAAAAAACTTTTATTAAATGACCGTGAACTCAAAAAGGCAGAAACGAGTCTATCATCCTGCCCACCCACCAAACGGCTTTGAGGATCCATTTTAAATTAACAGCCAAGAGAGCTAAGGGGCACCTTACCTGTCTCAGCCTGAGGCTGTGGCAACTCCTGCTCTGTGGCAGGGACGGTCTCTGTGGCTTCACCAGGCATTTCTGAAGGGGACAAACAGGAAGCCCGAATTAACCGGGGGCGAATTCCCCTGCCCGGTCCGGAGACAAGTATCCGGGAGACAGACAGACAGACACAAAACCTGCATGGGAGAGGGGGCCGGCCAGAAAACCAACCACGAGGCCCCCGGGAGACAACGTCCCCCCCAAAAAAAAACTCCTGGGAAGCGCGTGAGACGCCCGTGACTCGGCCCTCAGATGGCGACCGAAGCTGCCCCGGGGGCCGCTGCACTGAGCCGACGGCAGGCGCCCCGCGGCCCCAGCCCCCCGGGCCGCACCAGGGCAGCGGCAGCAGCAGCAGCAGCGGCCCCACCGCGGCCTCTGCGCCCACGGTCCGGCTGGCAACCCCGAGCTTGCAGCAGGCGCTGGCTTGGCCCGCGGCCCGTCCAAGCAGCGCCGCCGCGCCCGGGACCCCCGGGCTCCGTCCTTTCCGCTCCCAAGAGCCAAGCGGAGCACGGGACGGGACGCCGCCTGCCCCGGCAGTCCCCGGCCGCAGGGCGCCCGCGACCCCCGAACCTCCCCCCGGGGCCCGGCCGCGCCCGCCCTGGCCCGCTACCGCCGCGGTGGCTCCCGCGTCCGTGCCCGCGGCCCGCTGCCCCGCTCTCCCCGCCGGCTCGTCCCCGGACCCCAGCCGCGGGCCCCATTTTGTGCGCAGGCCCGACCTTCCCCCCCTCCGCACCGCACCGGGAGAGGACGGCGTGGGGACGCCGAGGCCCCCGGCCCGGCCGCCGGAGCCCCGCACACGGGCGCCCCGCGGCCCCGTGAGCCCGCCCCGGAGGCCCGGAGGAGGATGGCGGCGGATGGAGAGCGGAGGCGCCGGCGGCACTCACCGTGCGGAGAGCGCGGCACCAAGATGGCGGCGGAAGGAGAGCGGGCGAGAGCGTCAGCGACGCACGCCGGTGGCAGGGGGAAGCCGGACGCCGGGGAGGGCGGGGCCAGCGCGCGCTTCCGGGTCAGGCCCCGCCCCCCGTCCGCCCTGGCAGCCTCCGCTTCCCTTAGCGAGCCGAGCAGCTGTCGTCCCGGCGTCCTATGGTGACAGCGGCCGAAATGAGGCTGTGAATTCCTGGGAGGACGCGCGGGCCTGGCGGGAGCCGCCCAGCCGCGGCCTTGACCCCGAGGGACGCGCCCAGAGGCCGAGCGTAGGCGGAGGAGCGGCAGCTGGTGCAGCCCGCGTCCCCGGATCCGTCCTCCAGCCGAGCGGGCGAGCGAGCGAGACGCGAATTTGCAGCCACCGGGCCCGTGTGTTCGCACCGATGGAGAGAAGTGGCCCGTGTTAAAGTCCCAATTGTTTTCATTTTGGAATCGACGATTTAGGGCAGCGAAAGTTCGGTTCTCCCCAGGGAAAAAACGCTCTAACCCCCAGCCCGGGGGAGGCAGAGGCAGGCGGATCTCTGAGTTCGAGGCCAGCCTGGGCTACAGAGCGAGGTCCAGGACGGCCAGAGTTACACGCAGAGCTTTAACACACAGTTCGCTTTGCCTGATATTTTTGGCACTTCTCAGATTTTTTTTTTTTTTTTTTTTTTTTTGGCGGGGGGCCGTGTTTCGAGACAGGGTTTCTCCATATGGCAGCACTGGCTGTCCTGGAACTCACTCTGTAGACCAGGCTGGCCTTGAACTCACAGAGATCTGCCTGCCTCTGCCTCCTAAGTGCTGGGGTTAAAAGTGCACCACCGTCCAGCTTTTCTCAGATATTCTAAAATTCACCCCTTTTAGAGTCAGCGTGGGAATGTAGCTCTGCTGGTAGAGTGATTGATTAGTAAACAAGAAGTCCTGGGTTTCATCCTGCACACCAGCATTTGAGCGGTGGAGACAGGATCAAGAGTTCAAAGCCATCCTCAGCAAAACAGCAATACAGAATCGTGTGAGGGTTTTTGTTTTGTCTGAGACAAGGACTCTTACTGTAGTCCCAGCCGGCTTCAAACTCACTTAGAGATCCACCTGGCTCTGCCTCCTGAGTGCTGGGATTAAAGACATAGGCTACCAAGCCCCTAACCTTGTGTTTTTGAGACAAGGTCTTACTTTGTAGACCAGGCTGACCTCGAACTCATAGAGACGCATTTGCCTCTGAACCTAGCAAATTTAGAACCAGGCTGGGCTAGATATTGAGAGCCTGTCTCAAAACAAACAAAACCTCACACTCTTTGAAAGTAGAATATACTGTGAAACCAATATTTTGTTAAAGAAATGTTTTACCATCTCAGTTCTACATAAGAACTCAACAAACTTGAACCTGGACTACTTAGATCACCTGCAGGGCTGTTTTTGTTTTTAAATAACTTATTTAAATTTATTTTATATGCGTTGATGTAAAGATGTCAGATCCCCTGGAACTGGGATTACAGACAGTTGTGAGCTGCCATATGGCTGCTGGGAATTGAACCCGGTCCTCTGGAAAAGCAGCTAATGCTCTTAACCACTGAGCCATCTCTCCAGCCTGTCTTTGTTTTTAAAGCAGGCTCTCTGGAGGTCCAAGCTCATCTCAAACTTGCTGCCAGCCCTCCAGAGTATTGGGCTTACAGCTGTGCACCATCACATCTGGCTAACGCTTACTTGATTTAATTGGCTGAGTTTTATAGGAAGCGTTGAGAAAGTTAAATATTCTGAAAGGTACTTTAAACTCATGATTGGGCTGGCCAGACGGGTCAGCTAGTACAGGAGCTTGTAGTGCAGGTCTGGCGACCTGAGTTTCATCCTTGAAACCCACGGAAAGGTGGAAGAGAACCCACAGAGTACGGAGCACGTACACAAGTAAGTAAATAAAATAATATCTGGGCTGGAGATACGTCTCATCAGTTAAGAGCACTAACTGCTGTTTCAGAGGGCAGGGGTTTAATTGCCAGCACCTACAGCACTTCTGTCTGTATCTCCAACTCCTGGGGAATTTTAAGCCCTCTTCTGGGCTCTGGGAGCATTGCATGCATGTGGTGCAAAGACGTACCTGCACGCAAAATACCCATACACATAAAGTAGAAATAAAGAAAAAATAAACTGTCTTGAGAATTTGAGTATAATCAATGAGAATTAGGATGAATAAATCAGGATTAATTGGGGTAGTAACTTTACAAGGACTAGGAAATTCTGAAATCATCCTCATATAGGAGACACTGCCTAAGAACAGATTTGGGGCTGGGAATAGAGGTTAGTTGTTATGTTTTGGAAACACATGTGAAGGTCTGGGTTCGACTCTCAGTGCTCTTAAAACCAGGCATGACGGTGAAAGCTTGCAATGCCAGCACTTGGGAAGTGGAGGTCAGAGGTTCAATTCAAGGTCTTCCTTGACTATGTAAAGGTTGAGGCCAGCCTGGGCTACATGAGACCAGTCCTCCACCACACACACACACCCCAATTTTCTTTTTTTAAATTGGCTTTTAATCTTGTCTAGACCATTTAGACTATCCTATTTTTGCCTTAATCTGTAAAATGGGAATAATGGTTACTGCTTCATAGTATTGTTAGGAATATATGCACATGACTTAGTGCTTATTATTAAAATTGTAGCTAAACCAGGCACTGGTCGGGAACCACATCTGCTTGGGAAGCTAGGGCAGGAGGATGGAGATTTGGAGGTGAGTTTGAGCCGCACAGCTGGATCTCTTAAATGTGAGGGGAGGGGAATGATGCTGGGATCCGGTTTACTTACAGAAGTCTGTTTTCTCGAGTCAGCCTTGGGTTTAGCCGCTGAGTACTTCCTCTTGTACAGGGCCTTTCTGGAATACATAATAGACTGAGTAGATGCCCGTTCCTCCAGCCAGGACAGTGTTGAGGTACAGAGTCTAGTTGACATTGCTCACTCACCCTGTTGGTAAGACTAGCCTAGGAAGAGATTTATGTGTGCACACACGGGAGGGTCAGAGGACAATCCTGAACATTGGCCTTCAGGTTTCAACCTTGTCAGAGACAGGGTCTTTGGCTCGCCAGTATGTCAGGCTGGCCGGCCCTCGGTCTTCTGGGATTTTCCTCTCTACCACTCCTCTCCTTAGCTGCTGGAATGACAGACTCAGGCTACTGCATCCAGCTTTTATGTGGTTCTAGAGATCCAACTCTGGTCTTTACGCTTGTGCAATAAGGGCTTGGTCCCTTTATCATCTCTCCAACCTGTATCATATTCTTTGGGTTCCTTATGACCAAAGTTTGAAACACCAATTTGGTGTCAAGTTGTGTCCTTTTTTTTTCCTTTTTCAGATAGGGTCTCATATAGCCCAGATTGTCTTGGAATTGCATAGCCAAGGATGGCTTAGAACTCTTGATCCATCTGCCTTAGGCTCCCAAATGCTAGGATTACAGGTGTGCACTACCACACGGCTTGTTTCTATACTTCTACCAGTGGCTTGGAAAGTCAAGGAAAAGGTAAATCAATAGTCTTTTGGGTGTTCTGTTCAAGAGCTATACAATTATTACTTTAAAAAGAAAACCTGAGTTGGAGGCCAGCCTGGTCTGTAAAATGAGTTCTAGGACAGCCAGGGCTACAGAGAAAGAAACCCTGTCTCACACACCCCCCCCAACCCTAATGAGTCTTAGTAATTATTTTTTTTATTGTATGTGTAAGGTGTGTTGTCTGCATGAGGGTGTGCATGCTTGTGCAGTACCCAAGGAAGCCAGAAGCTTTGAGCCATCTCTGTAGCCCCAGTAATTATTAAGAAGTTTTAATTGATTTACTATTTTTTAGAAGCTGAAGACTGAATAATCCACAGTATACAGAAGCTTAAATAAGCAGTTTTGCAAGATGGCTTTTAATATTTTTCTTTGAGGAGTAGGAGAGGAGGTCTAAGTGTTTTGATAAACACTATATATGTATATGAAATATATATTTGAGACAGGGTCTCACAATGTAATTCTTTTTTTTTTAAACAGGGATAATGAAAAAGTTTATTACTAGCTGGGTGTGGTGGTATACACTTAACCCCAGCACTGTGAGGGGTGAGGAACTCTGGGAGTTCAAAGCCGTCTGGTCTACATATCCAGGTCCACGTCAGCCAGTTTCTTAGACCCACTGAGTTTAGGAGTCTCCTCTGTCAGGGAACCTTATTAATGGAGAAGGTGGCTTCACCACCTGCACGACCCTGGTGGCCGAAGCCATCTTGCTGCCCATCATGACCTCATGACCCCCGAGCAGGGGCAACAATGTAATTCTTTTTTTTTTTTTTTTTTTTGGTTTTTCGAGACAGGGTTTCTCTGTGTAGCTTTGCGCCTTTCCTGGGACTCACTTGGTAGACCAGGCTGGCCTCGAACTCACAGAGATCCACTTGGCTCTGCCTCCCGAGTGCTGGGATTAAAGGCGTGCGCCACCACCGCCCGGCCAACAATGTAATTCTTGAGACAGGGTTTCTCTGTGTAGCCCTGGCTGTCCTGGAGCTCACTTAGACAAGCTGGCCTGGAACTCAGAGATCCCCCTGCCTGCGGAGAGCTGGGAATGAAGGCAAATGGCTACTATGCCCCGCCACAATGTAACTCTGCGGGCCGGAACTTGATATGTAGCCCAGGCTGCCTCAGGTTCAGACATCTGCCCATCTCTGCCTCCTGAGTGCTGGGATGAGTGGCGCTAACCCCCTGGCAATAGTTTTGTTTGTTTGTTTTGGTTGTTGGTTACAGGCTTTCTCTGTGTAACAGCTCTGGCTGTCCTGGAACTCCTCAAACTCAAAAGATCCACCTGTCTCTGCCTCCTGGGTGCTGGGGTTAAAAGCATGAGCCACCACAGAAGGCTCTAAATTGGTTATATTTTTAAATGCCTCTTTGTGGTAAACTAATCCAGTTTCTGAGGGGAAAAGAAGCTAAAATGGAAAATACTTGAAAAAGACATTCTATTAGGTCCTAATATTATTCACCTAACTTTTTTTTTTTTTTTTAATTTTTGGTTTTCTTTCCGAGACAGGGTTTCTCTGTGTAGTTTTGGTGCCTGTCCTAGATCTTGCTCTGTAGACCAGGCTGGCCTCGAACTCACAGAGTTTCACCTGGCTCTGCCTCCTGAGTGCTGGGATTAAAGGTGTGCGCCACAGCTGCCAGCGGCGGTGGCACAGGTTTTTTTAAAAAAAAATTTTTTTTTAAGATTTACTTATTATGTGTACAGCATGTATGACTGCAGGCCAGAAGAGGGCGCCAGATCTCATTACAGATGGTTGTGAGCCACCATGTGGTTGCTGGGAATTGAACTCAGGACCTCTGGAAGAGCAGCCAGTGCTCTTAACCTCTGAGCCATCTCTCTAGCCCCCGGCACAGGTTTTTAATCCCAGCACTCAGGAGGCAGAGGCTGGTGGATCTCTGTGAGTTTGAGGTCAGCTTGGTCTACAGAGTGAGATCCAGGACAGAAAGAGCTACACAAAGAAACTGTCTTGAAAAAAATTTTTTAAGGAGAAACGAGAGTAAATGAATATAGGTGACATGAAAGCCAATGGGAGCTGTTTGGGGGGAAAGGGGGTGTGTGGAAAACGTGTGATATAAATGTATGTATAGCCGGGCGGTGGTGGCGCACGCCTTTAATCCCAGCACTCGGAAGGCAGAGCCAGGCGGATCTCTGTGAGTTCGAGGCCAGTCTGGGCTACCAAGTGAGTCCCAGGAAAGGCGCAAAGCTACACAGAGAAACCCTGTCTCAAAAAAACCAAAAAAAAAAAAAAAAAAAAAAATAAATAAATAAATAAATAAATGTATGTATAAAATGTCACAATAAAAGAGTAAAAGGAAAATGTTACAATGAAACTCATTATCTTACATGGTAACTAAAAACAGTAATAAATGAAAAGTGGGCATGGTGGCTGAGGCTTGTAACCCCAGCATCCAGAAGGCTGACACATCCAGACTGCCAGGACAGCTCAGTCTAGAGTTGACCCTGTCACTCAGAACAACAAAGACAAAACCGTAAGACAAGCCAAACTGAACGGTGGTGTGACAGCTATTCCTGACTGTCAACTTGACTACATCTGGAGTTAACTACAACCCAGGCAGCTGGGTACAGCTGTAAGGGATTTTTCTTCAATGAAATCATTGAAGTGGGAAGTACTACCCTAACTCTGGGCCACACCTGATGGCAGCCACATAAAGGAGATGGAGGAGGCTCCTCAATCTCACTGGCATCAGAGCCTTCTTCAGGATTCCCCAGTACACTGAAGACCAGCTGAGACATCCAGCCACGTGGACTGAACAGCTACTGGACCTTACATTGGTGGACAGCCATTGCTGACTAGTTGGACCATAGCCTGTGAGCCACTCTGATAAATCCCTTTCCCTCTCTGTATATGTATGTGTGTGTGTGTGTGTGCGTGTGCATGTATACACACACACAGGACACCCCCCCACCCCCCACCCCCCCATTCTGTTAGTTCTGCTCCTCTGGAAAATCCTGATTAATACAAGTAGGCTGTAGTGTAGCCCGGGCTGGCCCTGAACTCGTGGCGCTTGTTCTGCCTCAGACTTCTGAGTCCTGGGATTACAGGTGTGAGCCACAGCTGTTAACTCATGACTGAAAGATACGGCCATCATCTATATAGAATTATGGAAGTGGAGATGGTAACCAGTGGGCTAAAATGAAAGTCTTGGCATTATTACTGCTCACATAGACCTCTATACATAGCAACTGGTAGAACTGAGTATATCAGAAGCCTAAGAATTATCTTTTCATAATATTAAAATTTACAAAGTCCTGCAGTTTACTTATTCCTTGATTTATTGTTTCTTTTAGGATCCTTGACACTCTCTTGGTCCCAGGAAATCTCTTCAACATAAACTATTTCTTGAAAGAAGGACATTCTGCTTTAAGGATTAAGGCACATAGATGAATTTATTAAATGGTTCCTAAAGTGTTTGGTCCGTGGTTCAGGGTTGAAGACATTGGTGTGATAGGAGTTGTTCTCTTCAGAAATCTTTTTGTAAATCTACAACAAAATAGGAAACAAAATTTAAAAACTAAAAATATAGTTTTTTTAAAATGAAAATTAGTAAAGGAAAATAAAACCATTTATTTCCATATTCTGATTTGTTTAATGCTTCTATTAAATTCACACCGCACATAAAGGCTTGTTTTTACATGTGTTGAGGCCCACATTATAGGCTGATCCAGTAAAGAATGGGAATCTAAAGGCTGGCCAGACGGCTCAGTGGGTAAGGGCGCTTGCTGTCAAGCCTGAGTTCAGAGCCCAGGATCGTCTGACTTCCACACACATTCTACGGCAAGTGTGCATGCAAACACTGTGTCTGTCTGTCTATCTGTCTGTCTGTCTGTTTCTCTCTCTCTCCATGTCTAAAATAAAAAGAAATCAAAGGGCTTCGTATGGCTACTTGGAATACCAGCAATGATGAGGCTTTAAGTTTATCCAATAAAGACAAATCTGAGTGCTCACTATGAGCAAAACTTTGTCTTAGGCCCTCTGGAATCCAACACAAATTAATAAGTGGGAACAGTGTTGGTATTTCTATAATATTGCTATTGCTTTCTAGGGTATCCATCAAGCTTTTGAAAACTTCATTCTGTAGCAACATGAGAATTTTTCTAAGAGGAAAATTCATGAAGAAAAATAATCTAGTTTTGTTACTGGAAAGACAGAAATATTTTGTAGGAAGTTAATAAAGCATACATACATTTCAAATTAAAAATAATTTTTTTTTGTGCCCCACCAAAACCAGGCTTTCTATTTTTTCTAGACAGGGTTCTCTGTATAACAGTCCTGGAACTCACTCTGCAGACTCACAGAGATCCTCCTGGCTCTGCCTCCGAGTGCTGGGATTAAAGGCGTGCACCACTGCCGCCCGGCTTACAGACTCACTTTTCTCTATGAAGAAAATAATCTCCATAAGAGAAATACACTGTAAATAATTTAAGCATTTTACTTATTTAAAAACATGTTTAGCTGAATGTTAGTAGCTCATGCCTTAAATCCCAGCACTCAGGAGGCAGGCAGATCTCTTTGAGTTTGAGGCCAGCTAGGTCTACACAGAGAAGAAACCGTGTCTCAAAAAAAACCAAACCAACAACAACAGCAAAAAAAACAAACAAACAAACAAAAAAACCAAAAACATGTTCACTGATTTTTTCTTTAATTTACATATTATGAGGTCTTTCCTAGTCAGAAAACTCCTCATTTGAGTACCTCCTTTTAGTAATTACATCTAATAAGGTTTGATAGTTCCCTCTTGTATTTACATTTGATCATCTCCCTGAAACCTTTTCTGGCTTCTATGACAATTCCCTCCCCTTCCCAATTCTCTCGTTCCTTTATTATTCCTTTTAAAAAGATTGACTTACTTTCACTTTATGTGTAAGGGCGTTCTGCTCTCGTGTACGTATGCTTGTGCACCACGGGCATGCAGTGATGTTGCAATACTTTACTTTTTAATTATGTGTATGTGCCTATGTGTGGGTATGCTCACTTCTATTCAGGTACCCTCAGAGGCTCAGGGCACTGGATCCCTCGAACTGGAGTTACAGATGGTTGTGAGCTGCCCAGTGTGGCCACTGGGAACTGAGCTCCGGTCTTTGCAAAAGCAGCACACGCTCTTAACTGCTGACATGTCACTCCAGCCTCTCCTGCAATGGCACGCTGACTTATTTAGTATGGCGAGGAAAAGGCAGGGGCAGGGAACACGTGGTTCTTTCCTTCTGCCACGTGAGTTCTGCAGACTGAACTCAGGTTCTCGGGCTTTGTGGCAAGCATCCACCTGCTGAGCTCTCTTGCCAGCCCTGAACCTCTGACCCCCGTTCCTCCACCTCTGAAGTGCTAGGACTACAGGTGTGCATCAGCTGAGCCGGGCACAGGTGTACGTGGTGCTGGGCACTGAACACAGGGTTTTGTTCATGCGAGGGAAGGACTCTACCAGCAGAGCTACATTCCTAGCCGGGATCTGCTTTTAGTGAGGGCACAAATCAAGGTGTTTTCTTCCCTAAAAATCTTTACTATTTTCCTGTTCCTACCCAGACCCAGACTCCGACATCTGGAATTTAAGGCTGCCTATATTTTGGCTCTATCATGCTTCTTCAGATGTATCTGTCATTCCCCGACACCCCTGCACCGTGGGCTTCGGATGTAACTCAGTAGTAGATTATTTGCTTGGCATTCTTAAAGACATTTACTGAAAGGAGTTAGAGAACCTTTCACATCACAGCTCAGATTCAGACAGATCTCTCTCTCTGAGCATTCGGACGGCATTGCTCGGTATCAAGTTTGTGTGTGTGTGTGTGTGTGTGTGTGTGTGTGTGTGTGTATGTGTGTGTGAAGACAGGGTCTCACACTGAAACTTAAGCTAGCCTGGAACTGTGTGGGCCAGCTGGCCTCTGACGTATGGCACTTCTCCTCCTCAGCCTTCCCGGGCCCTCCATGACCTGTCCTACTGGCAGACCAGGAGGGATGGCGTAGAATTCATCTTTGTTCATGTCATTTTACCTGACAGAGTGTGTTCAATAAATGTGCTGGACTAGGAAACCTTCATTTAAGCTGGCTGGTGTTGGCACATGCCTTTGGGTGGATTTCTATGAGTTCAAGGCCAGCCTAGTCTATAGACAGGACAGCCAGAGCTACACAGAGAAACCCTATTTCAGAAAAAATCAAATCAAAACAAACAAACAAAACAAAACACAAACAAAAAAAGAAGAGAAACCATTATTATTCATGGAAGAAAAAAAAATCACTTTTTTTTTCTTGTTTGGAGGCAGGGTCTCATTTAGCCCAGGCTAGCCTTGGACTCTTGATCCTCTTGCCTCACCCCAGAGATAACAGGCCTTTGTTGAATGAAGAAACTTTTATTAAAGACAAACAAAAAAACGACTGGGGATTTAGCTCAGTGATAGAGCGCTTGCCTAGCAAGCACAAGGTCCTGGGTTCGATCCTCAGCTCTGGAAAAAGAAAAAAAACAAAAACAAAAACAAAACAAAACAAATGGTGGTGCACATCTTTAATCCCAGCACTCGGGAGGCAGAGGCAGGCTGATCTCTGAGAGTTCGAGGCCAGCCTGGTCTACAGAGTGAGTTCCAGGACCGGCACACAAAACCTAAGGGTTTGCATTAGGTGAAGGTGCTCACTGCCAAGGCTGACAACCTGAGTTCAATCCCCTGATCCATATGGTAGAAGGACAGAAGTGACTCACAAATGGTCATCTGATCCCTACAGATGCGCTATGTGCTTACACACAGACACACACACACCCCTCCCTAAATAAATGTAAAAATAACAAAAAACTAAAAAACAACAAAAACCCACTAAAGTTACAATAAATCAGTATTTTTTTTTTTTTTTTTTTTTTGGTTTTTTCGAGACAGGGTTTCTCTGTGTAGCTTTGCGCCTTTCCTGGAGCTCACTTGGTAGCCCAGGCTGGCCTCGAACTCACAAAGATCCGCCTGGCTCTGCCTCCCGAGTGCTGGGATTAAAGGCGTGCGCCACCACGCCCGGCCCAAATCAGTATTTTTTAAGCTAGATTAGACAAAGATTAGTTTTACAAAGACTAGAAACACTAAGTTGTTCATTTGCTGGGAGCTTCAAACTATTCAAACTCAGAAGATCCTAGACACAAGGGGACATCATCTTACCGCTCTTCTTGAGAAGTTCGCCTCTCCGGGACTTATCCAGGTTTTCAAGAAATTGTTCAAACACTTTCACATATGGTGCTAGACTGGTCTTCTTGTAATCTAGAGTATAAAGGGTGTACGTCAGAGCTAGCACATTGGCAGAAGAGCACGAATATTTTAAAACAACCAGAGCTGGTTCTCTGACAAACCCTCAACCACCTTGATAAAAATCAAGAAAGAAAGGAGATACAAATGCCCTAAGTTAGAGAATAAAGGTGCCATTCCACCAGATTCCAAGGAAACAGCGTTATTAGAGAGAACTATGAAAACTTGTACTCTAAAAAGCTGGATAACTCAGAAGCAGGGTTTCTAAGTGCATATCATCTCCCATAAGTCTAGAAGATATAAATAACTAAACAGACCCACTATAAGATGGAAAGTATCATCAAAAGACACACACACATACACACACCCAGGACTGGACAGTCACTGTTGAATTGTTTTGTTTTGTTTGCTGTCCTGGAACTCACTCTGTTGACCAGGCTGGCCTAGAACTCTCAGAGATCTGCCTGCCTCTGCCTCCTGCTGGGATTAAAGGTATGTGCTACTCTGCCTGACCTATCCAACTTTCAAGGAAGATTTCATGCCAATTTTTAAAAAACAGAAAACGAAGGAACACTACCATACTCACTCTACAAAGCCAATCTTATCCTGGTAGCAAAGCCAGGCAAAGACACACCAACAAAAGAAACCACAGACCAATCTCTTTGATGAGCATAGCCGTAAACATTCTCTACAAAATACTTGCAAGCTGAATTCAGGAACACATTAAGAAGACTATGCACTATGAACAAATAGGCTTCGTGCCAGAGAGGCAAGGTTGGTTCGACATATATACATCAATAAAGGTAATACATCATATAAATAAACTTGAGACAAACCCCACACGCATTTCTATTAATGCTGAAAAGGCATCTGAAAAAGTTTAACATGCCTTCATGATAAAGTTCTGGAGATTTTAGGAATAGTTGAAACATACCTCAGCCGGGCGGTGGTGGCGCACGCCTTTAATCCCAGCACTGACAGGCAGAGGCAGGCGGATCTCTGTGCATTCAAGGCCAGCCTGGAGAGATATCTCAGCAGTAGAAAGCACTTGCTTCTCCTGCAGAGAACTCAGGTTCAATTTCCAGTTCCCCACCCCCAACCCCTAGTCACAGCTGGCTGTAACTCGAGTTCCAGGAGGATCCAATGTCCTTTCTGGCTCCCATGGGTACTACGTGTGTATGGTGTACAGATATAACAATTACATTCAGGCATACACTCATTCACATGAAATAAAAATAAATAAAACCTAAAAAGATACAAAACATAAAAAGAGTATGGACACCCTTGTCTTGTCTTGTTCTTGATTCTACAGGAAATGTCCTTGGTTTGTCTTCATTGACTATGGATTGGTTGTTTATAGTAGCCTTTATCATTTTGAGGTATGTTTCTTTTTTCTTTCTTTCTTTTTTTTTTTTTTTTTGGTTTTTCCAGACAGGGTTTCTCTGTGTAGCTTTGGAGCCTGTCCTGGATCTCGCTCGGTAGCCCAGGCTGGCCTCAAACTCACAGAGATCCACCTAGCTCTGCCTCCCAAGTGCTGGGATTAAAGGTATGTGCCACCACCACTGCCCAGTGATGACACAATTCTTTAAAGACTCCACAGGCTACACTAGAGAAGGGCAGAGCAGTGACAGCATCCGATGCCCCACCGTGGCCTGACTCTAAGAACTAGTTACAGGAGTGCGGACAGGTCTGTCAGAGCAGCTCCAGGTCACTAACTTACCTCTGACTCTGGGTTTGCTATCAGATCCGGCTTCATGCCCCTCGTTGTCCTTTTCATGAGTGGAAACCAGGTCCAATTCTCTGCAGATGGCGCTACAAGCAATAGAATACGGGAATTTTAAAGTTGGTTCCTAGACTCACATCACCCACTGACATTAGCACAGGAAGCTCAAACTCTCTGTGAAAAAACATCTGCCTGAGGGGTAGCTTGGTGGTGACTGACGGTCTTAGTATGTAAACGACCCCAGGCACCACTTCTGATACCAAACAATAAACAAACAACCTGTCAAGTAGATTTGAGGCTGCATCATCTCTTCTTGGAGTTTTTCCAGCACATTGTTAAGGATTAGGAAAGGCAGCAGCAGAGTGTGTGTGCTCAGGGCCTTGTACATACAAGTGCTCTCACACTCGGCAGGTCTCAATATGTAGCTCTAGGTGACTAGAATGTTTGTTTTAATTTTGAGAAAGAGTCTCACGTATTCCAGGGTGTTCTCAAACTGTCACACGGCCAAGGATGACCTTGAATTCTCTTGTTTCACCTCCGCCCTCCCCGCGCCTGCGATTACAGGTCTATTCCACATCACCCGTGATTATGTGCTAAACCACATTCCACGCCCTGACCTAGAACTGTGATCCTTCTGCCTCTGGATCCATGGTATATATGCCACTATGCCTGGCAAGATCTGTTTTTAGCACGGTTCTGGGGTCGAACCCAGTGCCTTGTATAAGCTATACGCCTGGCAAGTGCTGTCACTGCGCTACATCCGTATACATCTCTAGGCTAAAACTTTCGTGTATGCACATGTGTATGTGAGTTACAGTACACATACAGCCAAAGTTGACCCTCACCTCGACCTGTTGGGTGTTTTCTGGGCTAACTGGCCTGCGAGCTCCTGGGGATTGTCCTGTCTCTTGCTCCCATCTCACCACAGACACAGAGATCACAGATACGTGTCACTGTGCCTGGCTCTAAGAAGGTCTAGTGACTTCAACTCATGTCTTTTGTTTTTTTTTCGAGACAGGGTTTCTCTGTGTAGTTTTGGTGCCCGTTCTGAATCTCGCTCTGTAGACCAGGCTGGCCTCGAACTCACAGAGATCTGCCTGGCTATGCCTGTCGAGTGCTGGGATTGAAGGTGTGTGCCACCACTGCCCAGCTTCAACTCAGGTCTTAATGCTTGTACTTCACCCAGGGAGCCATCTTCCCAAGCGCCGCCTAAAACTTTTCATATGCTTGAATCAGTATTTCCCAGACTTACTATTTTTGATGCTGTGGACTGGACCCAATACTCTTGCTAATGAGCTGTGCCCCTTAGCCCTCAGAGGGTTATTTGATCTTAAAATGCTTTTCCCCACACAACAGCTAAAACCATGCATGGCCCTCCTAAAGTATCACCATATAATCCCTAGTACTAAGTACCTCCACAATCAAATAGGTCACCCCGTAAAGCTACATCTCTATCCAGGGATCTAGGATAATCTATTTAGAATTCAGGAGAATAGTTGTAAACAAGGAATGATCGATGATCTGGAACATACCTTACAGTTGGAACAGTAAATGGGTCGAACTGATCAACTTTCTGAAAATCAATCGGCACAGAAATGCGACCTGTAAGAACCAGAAGTTATAAACACATGATCATAGGCTGTTGTGTCTCTGGATTATTTTTGGTTAAATTTTTACAAAGCGCTGGGATATAGTTTAGTGGTAGAGTGTTTGATTTGCATGCATGAGGTTCTATATTCAATCCTTAGCGCGCGCGCGCGCGCGCGCGCGCGCGCACACACACACACACACACACACACACACACAATTTTTTTCCCAAAGGCTTTGCTATCATAGGGTTTTTGGAGACATATAGCTCCTACTATGTAGATCAGGCTGGTTTTGAACTTGCAACAGTCTTCCTGTCTCTGCCTGAGTACTGGGATGGATTATATGCATGAGCTATCATGCTCAGGCTGTTTGGAGCCAAGGCCTCACTACGTAGCCCAGGTTGGTCTTGAACTTATGAACCCCCTAAGTGCTGAGACCACAGGTATGCACCACCATATTTGACTACATCAGACCTCTTATTTTTAACTCTGTGTGTGTGTGTGTGTGTGTGTGTGTTCTGTGTACACAAGCTCAGGTGCCTGCAGAGGCCAGAGGCAGCAGATTCTCCTGGAGCTGGAGTTATAGGCGGTGGTGTTGGGATTTGAACTCAGGTCCTCTGGAAGAGCAGTGTGTGTTCTTAACCACTGAACCATCTATCCAGCCCCTGAACATCTTTTTTTTTTTTTTTAAAAGATTTATTTATTTATTATGTATACAGCGTTCTGCCTGCATATATGCCTGCAAGCCAGAAGAGGGCGCCAGATCTCATTACAGATGGTTGTGAGCTGCCATGTGGTTGGTTGCTGGGAATTGAACTCAGGACCTCTGGAAGAACGGTCAGTGCTCTTAACCTCTGAGCCATCTCTCCAGCCTGCCCCTGGACATCTTTAAACATTTTTTAAAAAAAGCATTTATTTATATGTGTGTGTATAAGTCAGAGTCCTCTTGTAGAAGCTGGTTTCCTCCTTCAACCATGTAGGTCCAGAAAATTGAACCTAGGTCATCAAGTGTGGTGGCAAGTGCCTCTTACCTGCCGCGATACCTCACCAGTTGCACGCTGGACATCTTTATGGAGCGTTTTGGAAATATACGGTCATGTGACCAGAAAGGTATTTTGGTCAACTGATGGGCTGCATACAGTGGTGACATTATAAGATATTGTCCAGCAATAAGCAGCTTAGTTTGTATAAAAATATACTGTGATGTTTGCACAATAATAAAGTAAATGATATTTCTCTAAAGGCATTTCTGTTGCTAAGCGACATACGACCTTTGATGACATCTTATAAATCTACACCTGGTTCGAGGCCAGCCTGGTCTAGAGAGTGAGTTCCAGGACAGCCAGGGCTACACAGAGAAACCCTGTCTCGAAAAAATAAACAAACAAACAAAAAACACAAAACAAAACAATCTACACCCAGGACAATACATAAAACTCACATCTAAGGGCTGAGGATATAATGATTTCTTTTGAAATGGGGTCCCACTATGGAGAGTACCTGACCTGGCCTGGAACTTGCTATGTAGCCAAGAATGGCTCTGGTCCTTCTGCTTCCCTCTGGCTTCTACATCCCGAGTGCGGGAAGCACAGGAGTATAAACAAACACTTTGTACTTGGCTCCAGTTTGCTTTTCCTAACAGTTTTTTTCTTTTTTTGAGACAAGGCTCCCATATTGCCTAGGCTGGCCTCCGACTCCATGTTGCTGACGATGACGTCAAACTTGTGATTCTCCTGATCGGGGGGATTATAGGCCTGTGCCATCACACACCTCTTATGGTTGCTGGGATGGAACCCAGGGCTTCTGTGCAGGCTAGGCAAGCACTTTACAAACCGAGCCTCACCCCCCACAACCCTCCAACTTTGACAGAGCAGCAGTTCACCTGGTAGCTGCTTAGCAGGCAAGGTCAGAGCATGCAGATACTAGCCAACAAGTTGGTCCTTCAACCTCAACTTCACAGACATATATATCTATTCACAATTAACGACATCCCCACTAACACCAAAAAGAACGAGCCAGGCGTGGTGGCACACGCCTTAATCCCAGCACTCTGAGGCAGAGGCAGGCAAATGTCTGTGAGGGAAGCCGCCAGGTCTACACAGTGAGACCCTGTCTCAAAACAGAAGAAAAGGGTCTTTCTTTTCGTCTTCCCCACTTTCCTCACACTGCACCTGTTTTAGGATGGACGCTAAAAGGGCTCTTCAGTAAATGATTGACGCCTTTGCTCACGTTGACATCCAGGCGTGGAAAACAGTACTGCAGCATGATCTCCCACTCCAGCCAGGGACCGCATTTATCACTCTTCATATTCTAGAAGCAGACGTAAGGCCGCCATGAGGGTCAGAAGGGACTTCTGAGGATTGCTTCAAAGATGGTTAAAAAAGATCTTCTTCAGCCATCTTTAACTGAATCATGAATTGTATTGTGATACTGGCAAAGACAGGTTTCAATACCTGGGAGGCGCTGATCACTTTCCTCAGATGGTCCCAGCGCTGAGACGAACTGTGAAGGCGTTGAAAGCCTTTCTGAAGCTCATCGTGAATCGGTGATACATCATTAAGGAACACGCTAACCTGGGGACCTCGGTGAGTCAGTCTGTGGTGTGTGCTGTTGCAAGGATGCTGAAGCCTCACACACTTGGACACTATCAGTGACTCCTAAAACGCAAATGCTGGGCACATACAGCAGCAAAAAAATTCCCTTATAGCCAGGTGGTGGTGATACATGTCTTTAATCCCAGCACTCGGGAGGCAGAGGCAGGTGGATCTCTGAGTTTGAGGCTAACCTGGGCTACAGAGTGAGTTCCAAGACAGCCAGAGCTACACAGAGAAACCCTGTCTTGAAAAAAAAAAAACAAAAAAAAAAAAAAAACAAAAAGAAAAAAACCCTTTATAAAAATTTAGTAGTGAAATGACAGAAAGATGCTAAAATAATTATAAGTTATTATAACATAATGAAGTTTTTCCCAGGTCTTGTACATATCCAGACTAAATGACTCCCTATTCTTTAACCATTAATTCTAGGAACAACTTACAAAATGAGAAAACTATTTTACAAAGTGGTCCCATTTCTTACTGCAGCCCAGTGATACAAAAATGTAGACGTGTAGAAACAAAAAGACTAAACTTCCAGAAACATAGGAGACTATGCAAGCAGTGTAAATCTGTAACGTCACAGGCTGACAGGACTGACCCCCACAGTAATCACAGGAAAGGATATTCTCAGGAACAAGGGCTAAAATCTTATCCCAGTTTTCTTTATTTTCAAGAATATCTTGGCCAACTAAGGCATACTCTTCAAAGTATTTTCTAATTATGTTTATAGATCTCCTGTAGGAATAACAGTAACAACAAAATCCCCACAGCATTAGCAACACGCAGGACACACAGGCACTCTCCTACTGGGCAAAGTTACTGTTTATTGAATTCCTAGAACTAGATGAATGGAATGAGACCTTTTAGTTAGTTAGTTAAAACTAGACACTTAAAAGGTAAATAACCTAGCACGTTACCTATCATAGGATGGGTAGGTATTGGGGAAAAGTTTGCTTTCTTTACAAATTTTTTATTTTATTTTGAGACAGCATTTCACTGTATAACTCTGGATCCCCGGAAACTCGCTCTGGAGACCTGGCAGGCCTCTGTAGAGATCGGACTTACAGAGAGAAACCCTGTCTTGAAAAAAACAGGTGTGTGCTGCCATGACTGGTCTAAATGATTACTTCTTAAATCCTACAATCTATACAGTTACTAACACCATAGAACACGCAACACTGGTATAAATAACCGACTTAGGACAACATATCAGTGTTACATGTAGGATCTAGTTTCTTGCTTTAAAATCACAACAGCTGCCTGGCAATGGTAGCGCACGCCTTAATCCCAGCACTTGGGAAACAGAGGCAGGTGGATCTCTACAGAGGCCAGCATGGTCCAATGAGTGAGTTCCAGGCCAGCCAGGGCCACAGAGACCCTCTCAAAAAAAAAAAATAAAAAACTGGCAACAGGGACATAATGCTTGGAATTTACAAATATTCTTCACACCTTGTTTCATTTGTTTTTGCCACAACTCTAGAGTTAAGTAGAGCAGGCCCAGCCCTCCACATCATCCACTTAGGGGAGTGGTGCCTCCATCATGAAGGGCACAGGGCAGAACAGGGGTAGAGGAAGCATGGGTTTTAGAAGTTGGTAAACTGGGGCCTGTGTGCTAGACGTTAACGGTGCCTTGTGGGATGGTAAGCAGCCCACATAATTCTCTAGAACCCACTCTTCTTATCTTTCAACCGAGACTGTCACATTTCTCATGAAGTCGTGAAGGTCGCTGAGAATCATGGTAGAACATAAACTAGGAGGCTGATAGCTGCAACAGTGACTACTCCTCGGGGGTGAAGACTGACAGCAAGAGACTTCTAGAAACACATGTAGCAAACCAGAGACGCTCAGGGAGTCTTTCCCAACAGACCTGACAAACGGATGAAGCTTTTCACTCAGGTGGACTTTCTTTTTAACGTCTTGACCACCCTGAAAAATAAACCACCGGAGGGGGGAAAAAGACCTTTATTTATGTATATTATAAAGCCTAAATAAAATTATTTAAAACCGGGGCTGAAGAGATGGCTCGGAGGTTAAGAGCACTGGCTGCTCTTCCAAAGGTCCTGAGTTCAATTCCCAGCAACCACATGGTGGCTCACAACCATCTGTAATGAGATCTGGCGCCCTCTTCTGGCCTGCAGGGATACGTGCAGACAGAACACTGTATACATAATAAATAAATAAATCTAAAAAAAAATTATTTAAAACCATCTTTAATATATTCTATTATCCCATTTAGAGCCATATAAAAACCAGAGACAGTGGCTAAATTTGGAAGTATAGCAGCTTGGATGCTATTTCATTACTAAAAAGGTTTTCTTTTTGTGTCTGTGTACCTGGGTGTTCGTGTGTGTGTGTACCACAAGAGAGTTGTAGCTGTGAAGGCCGTAAGATGGAGTCAGATCCCAGGAACTGGAGTCACAGGTGGTTGTGAGCTACCACGTCAGTGCGGAACCCGAGCCAGGGTCCTCTGCAAGAGCAGGAAGGGCCTCTAACCACTGAGCAACCAGCCCAGGATCTTCTCCAGATCTCCAACTTCCTCTTAACTTTATTTGACAAAGTTAACTAGAGAAGCAAACTAATTTCCCTGTTGCTACAGAGGAGGATACTTAGCAGAAAAAAAATTGGCATCATTTTTGTTGTTGGAGGCAGGGTCTCACTCTCAAGCCCAGGCTGGGCCTGGAGCTCATAGCCCCCTGCCTCAGTCCCTGGGTGCTATAATTAGGGACACGAGATGCCATATATATTTTAGAGATATAAATAATTTAGCTATTGTTTGAGTTTCACGTATTTACACGATGAATTCTAGTTATTTTCACACGGCCCCCTTCACCGAAACCCTTCTTCCCAACGGGTCTTCTCATTATCAGCTCTTTTGTGTGTGTGACTCCGAGTTAATTCAGGTTTCTTGCCCCAGTGTGGGTGAGAGGTTATTTCCTAGAGCCGGGAAACTTGTTCGTGGCTACATGTCGTCACCGACCTGTCCCACAGGAAGGGGCGGGGCCGCAGGGACCCGTCTTCCACCCATGAGACATGAATTGTTGACGGCCCCCATCACATGAAGAACTTGAGTGGGTGCAGACGGCTGCAGTGAGCTCACGAGTGAAGCATCTTTCAAAAACTAGTTACTATGACTTGGAACGATCTTTGCTAAGATTGCTTACTCTGAAACATGAATGCTATAAAGGTAATTTTCTGTGTTACTGAAAGTCCCGTGCTTGGTAGTATCTACTAGGTAAGGACACGGGAACTGCTATTTCAGAGAGGCTTACCTTGACAAGACTCAAGTACTCCACTATCCCAGAGCGCACGGCAGAGGACAGCTTTCTAACGGACTCGTCACAGACCCAACAATGAACTCCTCTCCTTCCCGAGTACACCCAGAGGCGGTGCTTGAATCCAAAGTCCTCTGGGGGGGGGGGCAGAAATAGTAGGCTTTAAGACAGTTTTTTTTTTTTTTTAAAGATTTATTTATTATGCATACAATGTTCTGCCTGCATGTGTCCCTGCAGGCCAGAAGAGGGCACCAGATCTCATTACAGATGGTTGTGAGCCACCATGTGGTTGAGCCATCTCTCCAGCCCCTTAAGACAGTTTTACAACCTAGCTTTTGCTTACTCATTTCTCATGTTTTCCATAAGTACTTTAATCTCCCCGCCCCCCACTTCCTGGGGGCTGTACTCTGAGACAAGGTCTTATGTTACCCAGGCTGGTTTTTTTGTTTGATTTTTTTTTTTTTTTTTAATTTTTGAGACAGGGTTTCTCTGTGTGGCTCTGGCTGTCCTGGAACTCACTTTGTAGACCTGGCTGGCCTCGAACTCAAGAGATCTACCTGCCTCTGTCTTCTGAGCGCTGGGATCAAAGGCGTGCGCCACCATCGCTCCGCTACTCAGGCTGGTTTTAAACTTGCTATATTGCCAAGGATGACCTTGAACTCCTGATTCTCCTAACTCCACCCCCCAAATTATTGGTATGCACCACCAGACTCGGCTTTCTCTTATTTTTACGTTTGTGTTTATGATATGTGGGTGTGTGTGCCCGTGCATACATGTGGGGAATTCAGAGGCTGACACTGTATGTCCTTCCATTCCTGTCCTCTTATTTTTTGAGGTCTCCCACTGAATCTGGAGCTTGCTGATTCAGCTGATGGCTGGCTGGGCAAGCCTCTGGAATCCTCTTGTTTCTACATCCCCAGGTTGTGGTTACAGGCGTGTGCTACCAAGCTTGGCTTTCACAACCAGGTGCTGGAAATCCAACTCCAGGTGTCATGCTCACAGTGTGGTGGTCTGAAAGAAAAGGACCCCCAAAAGAGAGTGGCACTATCAGGAGGTGTGGCCTTATTGGAGTAGGTGTGGCCTTGCTGGAGGAAGTGTGCCACTGTGGAGGCGGGCTGAGGTCTCATAGGCTCAAGTAATGCCCAGAGAGACAGATCTTTTCCTATTGCCTGCAAGATGTAGGACTCACAGCTCCAGCACCATGTCTGCCTGCACGCTGCCATGTCCCACCATGACGATAATAGGCCGAAACCTCTGGTTTATAAGTGAGCCACCCCAAACAAACGTTCTCCTTTATAAGGGTTGCGTGGTCATGGTATCTCTTCACAGCAATAGCTTTCTTGTTTTAATCACACCGACCTACATCAGCCTGCTGTGTCCTGAGCCTGAATCTCGCTCTGTAGCCCAGGCTGGCCTCGAACTCACAGAGATCCGCCTGCCTCTGCCTCCCGAGTGCTGGGATTAAAGACGTGCACCACCACTGTCTGGTGAGCTCTTGCTTTTTTTTTTTTTTTTTTAACTCATTCTCATTTTTCTGACAGGACTTCTTTCTTTCCTGACTTATTTTCTTTAATATTTATGTGCTCATGTGTGGTGTTACCCGCAGAAGCCAGTGGATGGTATTGGACCCCTTAGAGATGGAATTAGAAGCAGCTGTTAGCCAACCCACACAGTTGCTGGGAACCAGTTCAGAGGCACTGTAATTGCGGGGTGGCGGAGGGGGACAGGAGGATCGGGAGTTCAAAGTCATCCTTAGCACTATAGTAAGTTTAAAACCAGACTGGGTAAGAGTCTTCCTTTTGCTTTCTCACTTTTCCTGTGGGGAACAGTACCTAGCACACAGAGCTGCTCTAGTGGACTGTACTGGGGGAAGATACACTAGTGTGTCTGACACCTGTCTTAATGTTCTCACTACAAACGTTTCCCTTTTCTTTTTCTCTTATGCTTCAGGGGGAAACACCAGAAACGTAGGAGATCTGATCATGAAATACGGAGACTTAGGAAAGCAGACCTGACTGGCACGTACCTTTCAACGCTCGGTCTATGATTCGTATGGCCATTGTCATCAGAGTCCAGCACTTAGCACATATGTCTGCAGAACTGGAACACAGTCATCGTTACTCACTGTCAGTGACACCACCCACTCCAGGAGGAAGGTGCTTACCTGCAACATCTCCTTACGTCATCATAGTCTGTCATGTCAATGTCAAAGACCAGTTCTTTCTCCTGGGCCTGGAAAGCTCCTAGCTTCACTGTATTGTGTTGACTGGGCTACAAATACAAAATACCTATCAGTTTCCGTGAGAGTTGTCCATGTCTATTCATATGGAAAAATGAGTCACAGAAGTTGCATAATACAACGTCTATGGTACTTTGAGTCCATTACTTGGGATCTCACTCAATCTGAATTAATGGTAGTTTTATTTTTTTTAATCTACTTAGAATAGGGTTTAATGAATTCTCTATAAATATATGTTGCATGATAGAAATAATAAAGCTATTTTAGGCTCCTAACAAAGAAATTATGGGCTGGAATGATGGTTCAGTAGTTAAGAGCAACTGGCTGCTCTTCCAGAGGTCCTGAGTTCAATTCCCGGCAACCACATGACTCACAACCATCTGTAATGAGATCTGGTGCCCTCTTCTGGTGGGCAGAGGTACATGCAGACAGAACACAGTATACATAATAAAATAAATCTTTTTTTTAAATGTCTATACAAATAATTCCCTATTACAGGATGTTTCACAAATCTTTGTTACTGTACATACAAATAACAAATATCTACTTATTTTAGATTCCCATCAACAGATTAAAATATATGAGTCCTGGTTGTTGTTTTGAGACAGGGTTTCAGTAGCCTACGCTGACCTTGAACTCCCTATGTGGCCAAAGATAATCTTGGACTTCTCGTCCTCCTGCTGCCACCTGAGGCTGGAATTATTAGCATGTGCCCTGCACCCAGATGATGCAGAGCCGGAGCCAGAGCCCAGAGCCTCCATGCTAGGAAAACAATCGACTGAGCACGCCCCAGCCCTTGAAGCAGCCAGCTCTCCTCGAAGCACTTAGCTCTTCTGTAAATCTACAGAGCTAAGTGACTGCTCCTCCACTGCCCTCCCAGAAGGTACCCGATCTGTTACTTGGAAAACATAAAAGAGGGCCTTGGGACTTGGGGGGCAAAAGGCACAGTTGAAGAAGGGTATATTATATTGCTATCAGAGAGATGGATCGGGTATTTATACATGAAATGCTGAGATTCAGCCCTTTCTTTTAAATTGTGTTTAGTTTTATGTCTATGTATGAGAGAGAGAGAGAGAGAACGTGTTCAGGATGTTGGGTGTCCTGTTTGATTACTTCTCCTGCAGACAGGGTCTTTCACAGAACTTGAGCTTGGCGGGTTGCCAGGGAGCCCCAGTGATCCTCCTGCCTCTGCCTCCTAGCACGGAGGTTGTAGGTGCAAGTGCAGATACAACCTGCCTCTGCCTCCTAGCACGGAGGTTGTAGACACAACCAGCTTTTAGGTGGATGCTGGAGGTTTGAACTCGGGCCCAAAGCATGGTTCTTCCTGCTGAGCCATCTCCTTACGCAGAGATCCAGTCCTTTCCCCTCACGTCCGTTGCTTTCCACTGACAACTCAGGCAGGAAACTAGATTCCTTCCAGAAGAATCTGACCAGATGCGTCGGGCACTGTTCTAGGCTCTAGGGACAGGCCAGTGACTGAACGAAGATCTCTATGCTAGTGGAGATATTATTGTGAGAAAGACCCGAGAAACTTAGCTCAGAGTCCCTAAGAATACGGCTCAGCCAAATCACTTTCCAGTAAAAACATCACATCCATAGCTGGGTGCTTTGGTAAATTCAGCACCTCAGGAGGCAGAAGCAGGAAGATGATGAATGGGGTGGGGTGGGGTGGGTTTGAGTGTAAAAGAAGCGAGTTTAATAAACTATCATCGACATCCCCAGAAATAAGATATTTCAAAGAAAAAGGACAGGATGTTTACAAAAAGTGTAGCTCCCCCCACAAGTGAGGACCACAAGTATGGTAACGGTCTAGTCACTATCTCAGAACAGACGATAAAGGGACATACCAAGGCGCACAGTTGTATAGTTTTAGAACTAGGGAAAGAAAGGATTGACGGAAACTCCTAAGAGCTCCCAGGTCTCATGCATTAGAAAGAGCATTAGAATAGCATTAGTCCCCACCCCTGGGGCAACACGGATCAAATGCAGGGTTTCCCACAACACAGGCTCTGTGACTACTCTACATCCCAGCTCCTCTAATGAGAAACTTAATAAAAACTTCTATACTTATTGTGTGTGCAGGTGCACGTATGTACGCCAGAGGCTGAAGTTGGGTGTTTTCTTCAACCACCCTCCACCTTAGCGACACAGGGTCTCTTCCTGAAGCTGAAGCTCCCTGATGCCACTAGTCTGGCTGTCCAGCGAACTCCAGGGATCCCCCTGTCTCAGCCTTGGGACATGGGTACTGGGATTCTCAACTCAGGTCCTCAAGCACTTTACCAACTGAGTTATCTCTCAGCCTCAGGCTTACCGATTTCGAATATTGATTTACTTTTCTCTTTTAGTCAATCAAATCAAAGGTTTATTGTCCATTTGTTTTCAGGGACAGGGTTTCTCTTGCAGGCCCTGGCTGTCCTGGATCTCACTCTGTAGACGGGGCTGGCCTCGAACTCAGAGATCCACCTGCCTCTGGGGTTTAAGGAGTGTGTCACCACCCCAGCAAGAATTTTTTTTTTCTTTTAAAAGACATGGTCTCATGTATTTCGGACTGGCCTCCAACTCCTACGCAGCCGAGATGGCCTTGGACGTCTGATCCTCTGGCCTCCCCTACCTTTACACTGGGATTACAGGTAACGCACCAACACACCTGGTTTATGGACTCAAGGGTTCATGCATGCCAGGCAAAACCAGTGTGTTCCATCAACTATAACGAACTCTAAAACATTACCTTCAAAACTTGGGGGCACCAACCCACTCCAGCTTATGAAACAAAATACAGAAAAAGAAAAAAGACTCCTTACTCTGTGAGAATATACAGCACCGATATCAATCTTATACGGGTTCATTTTCTGCATCTCCTTTTCCAGATCACTCTGGTTGCTGAAGGACTGGTAGCGAATGTAAATGTCATCTTTCAGCGTGAATGAAAATTCACGGTGTTGAAAGTAATTCTTTGTCACTGCAAAACAATTTTAATGTGGTACTTTATTCAGTTTAGGGCATTATATAACCTCAACTAAGGGGAATATACATATATGGGTCTTACTGTATAGACTAGGCTGCCCTAGAACTTACTATGGAGCCCAGGTTGGCCTTGAACTCGTGAAAAAATTCACCGCCTCAGCCTCCCGAATGTAAGGATTACAGGTGTGAGTCACTAGGCCCTCTAGAATATTTTTCAGGAGTCCCCTTTAGGCCCAACACTGTTCTACTTAGCCTGTAATGTGAAGGGTCGTACTATTCCACATTTGCTAGGGAACAATAAACGGGAGGTGTAAATATTTTAAAGACGAAATGTCTGTCATCGGCGGGCACTGGCAGACCTGGTTGCAGGTCACACCCCCATGCTAACACCGTCTGCGGGCAGGACAGTTAGGTCCCCCTGTCTTTCTGTGTCTTTGCGGTGGTGGGGCGGGATGGGGATGGGGACGGGGATGGTGCAGGAATACCCTCCCCGCCGCTCCCGGCCCCGCCGCCCGTCCCGCTCCCCGCCTCCCTCACCTCCGCCGTAGTTGAGCCAACGATAGTACTGGGCGTAAGGAAAGAGCCTTCGGTAATACAGCTTGAGCAGCTCGGGCAGCTCCGCAGGGTCAAACGGCTCCATGAAGCCAGGAACTAGACTGACACGAGAATTGGCGGGAACGGCACAGGGCTCCACGGCTGCGCACGCATCGGGGGCGTGGCGCGCCGCCGCAGGGACTGCCGGGAATTGTAGTTCTTACGCGCTGTGCCGCAGGACTGCTCTTTCTGGAGACCGGTCTGACGCCCTCTTCTAGCTTCCGTGGGCACTGCATGCATGTGGTACAAAGACATGCATGCACACAAAAGGCCCATACACATAAAACAAAACAAATAAACCCAGTATCTATGAGTTTGAGGCCAGCCTGGTCTACAGGGCGAGTTCCAGGGCAGCCAGGGCTGGGATCAAAAATGTCAGCCACCACTGCCCAGCTTCCCCCTCTCCTTTTTGAAAGAAAGCTTCTTGCTGTGTAGCTCTGGCTAGCTCAACACATCTCAAATTTCATTAAAAATTTTAACTACATTTATTTATTTATTTTGTGGATGTGTGTTCATGTGCCACGTCGTGGGTATGGAGGATGACAATTTTCAGGAGTGGGTTCTCTCCTGCCGTCCTAGTCTGGGAGATAGAACTCAGGTCATCGGACTTGGTGGCTTGCACCCTTACCTGAGCAATTTCCCCAGCCACCTAATCCCCGTACTTTTCACAAGTTTTATTTTTTCAATAATATTGGAAGGGCGAGAAGAGGCAAAAAGGTTTTAGTAAATTAACAACCTAACTCCAAAAATGGACTCCCCACTCCGGTTGGCAAAGAGCTTTCTTATTTCCTTAGGGACCTGGTAACTTCCACAAAACACAGCTGATTTCCTGAACCCCTGCATATCCTATTTGTGTGAAGTGCGTTTTGTTGCTGACAGGGTTCTCACTCCAGCTGTCTTGTCAAGAGTAGTACATTGCAGTTTTTGATAAGTTTTTGCACCCCGATAAACCTCTCCACCGACGCAGCAATCCAAATCAAACCAAATCAGACTGAATTAGAAAAAGCCCCGGTTTGATGGGTAAAGCCTTCCAGGGTGATTCTCCAGCCTTGCAGAGACCAGAAAACCACCTGTCTGTTTTCTGGGATGCAGCTCAAATACCCGGTGGGAGTGGTCTCGAGACTCTCTGGGGGAGGAGCTGTGTTTGGCCGGCTTTGAAGGGGCGGGTTTGGGGAAAGAGACAGGGGAGGGGAGCTGAGGTGGATCTCCCACCAGAACATTCCAGACTCTTGGGTATAGGATGCCAGGGTGCCAGGGGCTGAGGTGGAGCTCCCACCCAGTTTTCTTTTCTGAAGCCACGTGTGCCACCTTCCCAGGACTGTTGTTGTTGTTTGTTTTTCCTTTCTTTTGAGATCTTGTCTCTAAACTAAGACCAGTCTAAACTGGCCTTGAGCTTCCAACCTTCCTGTATCAGCTTCTTGTGTGATACGATTACATGCCTTGTTATGTTCCTTGAGATTTTTTAATTAATTTTAAATTATTAAACTGAGATTTAAAAACAAACAGCCAGGTGTGGGTGGCGCCTGCCTTTAATCCCAGCACTTGGGAGACAAAGGCAGGGAGATCTCTGAGTTTGAGGCCAGCCTGGTCTACAAAGTGAGTTCCAGGATAGCCAAGACTGTTACCAAGAGAAACTCTGTCTTGAAAAACCAAAACCAACCAACCAACCAAACAGCTGGGTGGTGGCGCACACCTTTAAGCCTAGTACCCAGGAGGCAGAGTCAGAGAATTTCAGAGAATTCAAGACCAACATGGTCTATCAAGTGCCAGGCCAGCAGGGAGACCCTTGCCCAGGGAGACCCTGTCTCAAAACAAAACAAAAACCATACGAACAACAACAAAACAATTAGGAAAAAAAAAGCAATTAACACACTACTTTTTATACTCTAGGGTGTGCCCAGCGGGAATAGAAATGCCTGGGAAAGAGTGTCCCTACCCTCTTAGGAGTGGTCCAGTGAAGAGAGGCCGATAAAGGAGAAGGAACCCGGCAGAGACTTATGCAGACTCAGCATCAAGAGCTCTCTGGGGACCCAGGGCCTCTATATGTCAATCACCTAAGCAAGGGCTTTGGCAAGAGGGTTTGTTCTAGGGACAGGCAACATAAAGAGGTCGTAAGTCTCAAAGCTTTCTCCTCAAGGGTATGGTTGAAGGGGTATTTATGGGGTAAAGAAGCAGGGCAGTGTGAAGCAGGGGGTGGGAGGTGGAGGTCATAGACCGGATCCACCCCAGTGATTTATCTTACAAGGGCCCTGGGGTGGCGGCCTTTATGCCAAATGCCACTGGGAGGCAGTATTGCCACTTTTTTGGTTGTTGATTCCCATTGCGAGTTCATCCAGAAGTAGTAAAACCATTTCCCCCTTCAAGACTTATGCCGTCTGACTATACCATCCTCTCCTCTTCGAGAGCTAATATCTAATCAGTCCCAGCCTCTTCCCTCAAGCTCGGCAGAGCAGGACACCTATCATTTGGAATTTCTTTTTAGTTCAATTTCTAGCATTAGTTTGCAAGTTTTCGTGTTTTTTTTTTTTTTTGTTTTGTTTTTTTTTTGGCAGCTAAAAGAGTAATTTATTTTGTGAAGTATATTTTTTTTTAATCTTTTTTATTTCTCACATTGCTTTAAAATTATCAATATATTGGAGGTGATAGGAAGGAGACTCATTACATTGCCTAGATTGGTCTCAAACTTGCACCTTACTGCTCCCGTCTCCTAAACCTATTGGACTTTCTTTAATTTATTCACTTAGTCTGCAAATAATTAACGAATAAATGCACAATAGTTTTACATGCCACCTAGGATCAAGGAAGGCATACCTAGAATATTGACTGGTAAAACATTGCTTCTGGGTGTGCCTATGGGTGTTTAAAGAGCACATCAATGAATGAATTGTTAATCTGAATGGGAAGATCCGCCTTCCCTGTGGGCAGGACCCGTCCAATCAGCTAGGGGACCAGAAAGAACAAACAGCGCAGAAGAAAGGTGATTTACTCTTTCCCAACCTTGGAACACTTCAGTTCTGCCCTCAAGGGCAGACTGCTGGACTCCCAGGCCTTTGCGTTCCAGGAGTCAACCAGTGTCTCGCACAGCATCCTTTGGTTTTACTCTGAGAGTTAGACGGTCAGTTTCCCCGGTTCTGAAGACTCGGACTTGGACTGAGCCTCCCTATCGGCTCGACAGGGACTTCAGTTACAGACAGCCCGTTGGGAGACTTCTCAGCCTCTGCGATTATGTGAGCCAATGCCCCTAGTAATCCCCTTCCATATATCTATTTCTGTTTAGCTTGGTGGTTCTGCCTCTCAGATAATACTATTGTTGTGCCCATGTCTCGAGACCACCCCCCCTCCCCCCGTTCCCCCAGCAAGACCACCACAGAGCTGATACCCAATGCAAAACACACAGGGGTTTATTGATAACAAGCAAGCCAGGGCTTGGTCCGTGTCCAACAAGCTGACTAAGCAGGTGGATAAGGATGGCCCTGAGGGGTTTTTAAAGGAAAAAAAAACTGAAAGCAGGGTGGTACAAGCCTTTGCGTCATATGACTGGGTGAGGTATATAACCTTTGAATTTACTGGTTGGGGGTTATAGTTATCATTTTTGGGCAGGCCTGGACAAGTCCCAGGCTCTGTCCTTGAGCTGCCATGGAGGCTGGCTGGCCTAGCACGTACTGCCTGTGGGGGCTGTCTCAGTGTCCCCGGCTCTGTCCTTGACTCATACATGTAGCTCTAAGTTGGTGAGGGGTCCCAGACAGTAAACAACTGGCTGAACCTTGAGCAGTCAGAGTACGTGCCGAAAGGGAGCTACCATGAGGACTATGTCTTTTGTTCACAGCCCTCCCAGAGACTGCTTGCTCAAGTCTCAGGAAACTGAACTTGAGGCCTGATCTCTGAGAGAAGACTGACATCCTGTCATGGCGTCTGCTTGGTCCTTTCGCTATCACGATCTATGTTGGGCATGAAGGGAGGCTCTGGGGAGAAAAAGATTAATGATATGGTTTCTGCTTCCAAGGATCTGAAGGTCTAGCTGGGGCAATGGGCACAAACAAGGTTAATAAAGTGTTATAGGCGTAGTTAGAAATTTTAAAACTTTTGTTAAATGTATGTGTATGGATTTTTGTGTCTATCACGTATGTTCGGGTGTCTACAGAGGCCAGCAGAGGGCATCAAACCCTCTGGAACTCAAGTGTCAGGCACTTTTGAACTGCCCAATATGGGTGCTGGGATCTGAACTTGGCTCCTTAGGAAGAGCAACAAGTGTTCCTAACCCCTGAGCCGCCCTCTATTGACGCAACACAGTTCCTGAAGATAATGATTAAGACTGGCATAGAAATACAGACACAAACGTATAAAGGGCTTGGAATATGTTCAGGAATCTGTCAATAGTTCTACACGGACACAGTTCAAGCGATGGCAAAATGGGAAGCGGATCTAAAAAGGCCAGCAAGGTGTAAGCACTGCATCCAAGCCGAGGGCAGTGACATTAAAGGTATTCATCCTTCACTTTCATTCAGCTCGATCAAGAGGAAATAAGAATGCCTATCATGCCAATATTTGATGGGAAATTTGGGGAGTGAAAATATTATTGAAATGAGCAAGTTCTTTGACAACTCAAAGGACCTTTATGCCAGTTAATTTCCTTTTTGGTAAGATAAGAACAAGAGATAGGAGAATGTGTTTTGTTGGCACAGGACCATGATACCTAGATGTCTTAAATTTGATAAATTTAAAATCACAGCAAACTGGCAGAGTGTGTTTTTACCAACACCGTATTTTTTAATGAGAAAGTTTTAGTTTAATCCACAGGTTAAACTAGCATTTCCTTTAAGGCCAAAGCAAGTGATGGCCACAAAAGCTAATAAAACATTCATTATAGAACCTCGCAAGGGTTCTTTAATCTATATCACAGGTTTGGTATAGGAAATTGAAAAGTTTAAAGGTTACCTATAAATTTATGTACTAGACTTTTATCGACTGACTGGGTCCTTGTGCACATTTTCTTGTTATTCATAAAGCTACATATGCTTTGGATCTAGCCCTCTCCCTGAAGGCTGCCTACAAGAAAGGATTATTAGACTTCAACCGGAACATAACATCAAACTCTGCTCTTCCCATAGAAATTTGGATTTATCTGAAGACAGTGGGGGAGGGGCGTGCTGTTCTCCGTATGCTGCTTATGCTTGGCCTCGGACTCACGACTCACAGCCTCCTAAGAACAGAGGATGGTACCTATCACCTCATGGCTGGGTTTCACCACTGGAGAAACATAATCAGAATTGTGTTTCAGAAATAAATTCTGGAGCCACAGGCTGGCAAGTAGGAGGGAAGAAAAGCAAACAGAGATGGCGATTTTAGATGCGGTGGCTGGAAGCAGAGGACAAATCCACGACCTGAACTGAGGCAGTGATTGGAGATAGAGGTGGTGGGATGGGTACTAGAGGCGGAGTTAATATTGTCCACGTGTGGGGGAGGAGGAGGAAAGGGATTAAAATGATTGCCACATTGTGGACTAGGGCAACTGGGTAGAAGGGGATTTTCTTGAACCTTGTAAGTACTGATAAGTGTGTTAAATATTTATTGAGTAGATGTACAGATTGGAGATACATGTACAGACATAAAAACAGGAGGAAGACCAGACTGCCACAAATCTTGATTATTTCAGTTTTGAACAGGTTGAGTTCAAGGCATTAAGGTGATTGACCTTTAAAGTGGCCTTTGCTTTTCTTTCCTAGTCCTTACACAGTGTCCCTTGGTACAATGTATTAGTGGTGTATGCTGCATTTTGGGTTTGCTATCTGTTTTCTCTATTAAGACCATGGATTCTAGGGCTGGGGTATGCAGTTCAGTGGTAATGCTTAGCATGTATGAGGTCTTCCGTTTGAGACCAGCAAACAAACCACCAGAAAGCAAAGACTTAAATTCTGAGAGTTCAAATGGTACATCCACCTTATGAGCCTCTATTTTTAGTAGCCAGCACAGGGCCTGCTTATAAAGAAGGGGCTAGAAGTTTACAAAATATTAGATGGACCCAGGAGGCAAGTGTTCAGCAGGCAGTTGGAAATTATAGACTTGATGCCAGGAGAGAGATCTGGGTTGAAATCAGAGATTTGGGGTCACTTGAATTCAGGTCAGACTGATGACCGAGATCACCAAATAAGAATGTGTATAGTGAGAAGAGAGAAGGAGGCCAGGAGAAGACTCTTACAGGTATTCTCTTAACACTGAGTAGAGGAAAAGAAGCCAGTAAGGGCCAAAGAAAGCGAAGAACAGCAGAGCTAGGAATAATTTCACGGGAGCCACGAGAAGAGAGGAGAGAGCCAAGAGAGGGCCCAGCAGTTTGGGCAAGTAGGAAGTCATGGACACTCTCTGCCAGAGCTGTTTTATGGAATGGTTGGGACAGACAGACAGCTTCTCCAGTGGGCTGCAAAGCCAGCAGGCAGACCTGCTTCCTGCTTTCCCGGTCTTTCTAACTGTTCCATGCTAGACTATGAACCTGTTTGCCCAGGAGAAGAATGTGGGAGTCACTGTGAGTTTTCGACCTCTTCGCTCCCTCATCAAAGTCATCGATAGGCTGTGTTGTTCCTGGTTCCAGTATCTCTGGAATGTGCCCTTCCCTTCCGCCGTCACCCGGATTCAGATTACCACTGCTTTTGCCAGTCACTTCAAACAGTTTATTCTGGAGATGGGGGTATCACTAAGTTGTCTGGCCTGGCCTGGAACTTGTTATGTATCCCAGGCAGGCTTTGGACTTCGATCCTTTGGTCTGAGCTTTCTTACAAGGTTACAGGCTTGTGCCGCCACACGCAGCCCTTCCTCGATTCTTTTACTTCATACACCTTTGCTTTCTTTGAAGTTTGAACTTTGGTGGTGTAAATCAGTTTGTTTATTGATGTGCTGGGGATTGAACCCCGGGCTTTACACACAGGCTCTGCCAAGCTTTCTACCACTCACTGAGCCACAGTCCCCGGCCTTAAGCAGCCTGGAAGTAGTTTTTGGTTTTTAAAGATTTATTTATTTGTTATGTATACTGTGTTCTGCCTGCAGGCCAGAAGAGGGCACCAGATCTCATTACAGTTGGTTGTGAGCCACCATGTGGTTGCTGGAAATTGAACTCAGGACCTCTGGAAGAGCAGTCGGTGCTCTTAACCTCTGAGCCACCTCTCCAGGCCTTGAAGCATCTATGCTTTTGTACACAGGGTTCACAATAACTGGAAGCCACCCCCTCTTTTAAATTTCCCATTACTTCTTCCTCTTTTGTGAAGTTTTCCGGCTTCCAGGCGGGTCTTTCTGTATCTCCTACTCAGAACAAACAAAATAATAATTAACTATTACAACGTTATATGTCATTATGCTGTCTCTGTCACTGTTCTGTTGCTGTGAAGAGACACCATGACCACGCAACTCTTACAAGAGAAAGCCTTTAACTGGGGGCTTGTTTATAGTTTTGGAGGGTTAGTCCATTATCATCATGGCTGGAGCATGGCAGTGCACATGGTGCTGGAGAAGCAGCTAAGAGCTTAACATCCTGATCCACACAGGTAGGCAGACAGAGAGAGACAGAGACAGAGAGACAGAGACAGAAAGAGACAGAGAGACAGAGACAGAGAGAGACAGAGACAGAGAGAGAGACAGAGACAGAGAGAGACAGAGACAGAGAGAGACAGAGACACAGAGAGAGAGAGAGACAGAGAGAGAGACAGAGACAGAGACAGAGAGAGACTAGGCCTGGAATGGATTTTTGAAACATTCAAACCCACCCCAGTGACACACTTCCTCCAACAAGGCCATACCTCCTAATCCTTTCAAAAAGTTTCACTCCCTGGTGACCGAGCATTCAACTAAATGAGCCTATGGGGGCCAATTTTATTCAAACCATCACATATGTTTTCCATATTTTTCACAAGAATGTTTAAAGGTCCTGTGCATAAACACCTTTCTCCCTGAAGTTAGTCTGGATGTTAGCTTTTCCTATCTTTAGCATTTATGATTCCCACTTTTATGATTGCTATTTTTTATTCAAATCTATCTTGTCAACAATATGTGACTTTTTTGCATTTCTTTAGTTTTTATTATCGTATATTATGCACAATAATAGGTTTCATGTTTATCATGTATTTTGATCATATTTATTCTTGCATAACACTTTCCTGCCCCCTATTTTACAAGTTTAAAAATGTGTATTTATAAGGGCTAGAGAGATGGCTCAGCAGTTGAAAGCACTCATGAGCACACACACAATAACATATTTAAAAACCGTGTATGTATGGGCTGGGGACGCGGCTCAGTTGGTCACGTGTTTCCTTAGTGTGAAGCCCTGGGTTCAAGTCCCTACACTGCAGGATGTGGGTAAGATGGAACACGCTGAGACGTAGAGGGAGCAGGATCAGAAAGTGAAGGTCATCCTTAGCTACAGAACAAGTTTGAGGCCAGCCTGGGCTGTATGAGACCCTTTCTCAAAAGAAAAACAAAAACAAAAACCAAACAGAAACCAAGTATGTGTGTCTGAGCTACAGAGCGAGTTTAAGTCCAGCTTAGATCATTTGGTGGGATTCCACCTCAAAAGAGGAAGTGAAAGGAAGCTGGGATGTGACTCAGTGGCAGAGCACCTGACTAGTATGCATGGAACCCTAGGTTCATTCTCCAGCACCACGGGATAAATAAAAAATAAATAAAATGGATGCAAAATACTTGCTGTGTGTGAATAGAACCATATTGTAGATGCTACTTCTCTACTTACAATTTTTGCAGTATAACAGCATTTTGTATTAGTGTGTGTGTGTGTGTGTGTGTGTGTGTGTGTGTGTGTGTGTATGTGTGTTGATGAACACAGCTGTGAGTGTGCTTTTGGAAGCGGGAGGTTGAGGTCAGATGTCTTCCTTTATCAATCTCTATCTTAATTTTATTTATTTATTTTTGTTTTTTGTTTTTTGAGACTGTGTAAACACCCTGGCTGTCCTGGATCTCACTTTGTAGCCCAGGCTGGCCTCGAACTCATAGGGATCCGCCTGCCTTTGACTCCTGAGTGCTGGGATTAAAGGTGTGCGCCACCACTATCCAGCCTCTACCTTAATTTAAAAAAAAAAAAGATTTTTTTTTTAAAAATTTCATGTGTTTGGATGTTTGACCTCATATATATCTGTGAACCATGTGCCTGCAGTGACCACAGAGGACAGAGGTGGGTGTCAGATCTCTTGGAACTGGAGTTACAGACGGTTGTGAGCCATCCTGTGGGTGCTGGGAATCAAACCCCGGTTCTCTGCAAGAACAGCTGTGCTCTTAACCACTGAGCCATCTCTCCAGTCCCTGCTTAAATTTTTTTTTACAAACATTAATTTACTGCCCCCCCACTGTGTGTGTGTGTGTGTGTGTGTGTGTGTGTGTGTGTGTGTGTGTGGCCGTGATGTGTGTGTGGCTCCAGAAGAACCGTCCTTCACTAATACCGTAAGAAGCAGATTAGTGAGAGGAGCACAGTGTACTTGAAGAGCTTGGTTCCTGCTGTCCTCTCTATGCCAGACCTGACAGCGGGCACTGTGGCCGCTCATTGACTCAAAGCAATGGCTCTAATTGGATCATGGATCACAGAGTGTCAAGGGCCACGAGTCAGCACCAGAGAGGCAAGGTAAGTGTCCTTGCTGTGTGCACAGTGTAGGCAAAGCGATGTTCACAGCGGTCTGAGTCGACCTTTGGCTAATCCCACATTGGTTCCCAGAAGTGACACAGGTAGAAAGTTCAGTCTATACATGCAGAAAATTTCTAGAAAAGATTAATGAAAGGCTCTTGTCTTAGTCAGGGTTTCCATTACGGGGAAGAGACACCATGACCAGGGCAACTCTTATAAAGGAGAACAATTTTTTATTATTTTTTTCTGGAGCTGAGGACTGAATCCAGGGCCTTAAGCTTGCTAGGCAAGCACTCTACCACTGAACTAAATCCCCAACCCCAAAGGAAAATATTTAATTGTGGTGGCTGGCTTACAGTTCAGAGGTTCAGTCCGTTGTCATCATGGAAGGAAGCATGACAGGGTGCAGGCAGACGCTGGAACTGAGAGTCCTAACACCTTGATCCAAAAGTAACAGGAAGTGAACTGTCTCACTGGGCATGGCTTGAGCACATATAAGACCTTAAAGCCCATAAAGCACAGTGACACACTTCCTCCAACATGGCCGCACCTCCTAACAGTGCTATTTCCTTTGGGGGCCGTTTTCTTTCAAATCATTACAGCTACCTTGTGTAGCAGGAATCTTAAAAGTTCTTATTAATAAAATCAAACCTGTGAGCCAGGTATTGGGGTGAAGCTGGAAGATCAGAGATACAGAACAGGCCACAGCTAACCTCACCTGGCCAACTTCTCAGCTGGTCTTGTTTCCTCCGACTGGAAGCTTCTGTGTCCTCATCCAGAATGAATCTCAGCTGAACTGTGCTGCTCCAAAGCCTGAAAGCTTAACCAGGCAAATGCTTAAACAGCCAAATGCTTCTAGTTTCTGGTCCTCACACCTTATATACCTTTCTGCTTTCTACCACCACTCCCTGGGATTAAAGGCTCCTTTCTGGGATTAAAGGCGTGAGTCACCATGCTTGGCTGTATCCTTGAACAGATGGATTTCTGCCTCTGGAATGCTAGGATTGAAGGTATGAGTGCCACCATTTTCTAGCCTTTGTATCTAGTGGCTGTTCTGTCTTTGACCCCAGATAAGTTTATTAGGGTGTACAATATTTTGGGGAACACAATACCACTACAACCTTGAATTATAACAGCAGAGAATTAAGGCCCCTCAACTAATTTCCAGACTTGAGCCGGTTTAAAGACTCAGAGCTCCGAAAGGGGAGACCAGATCCGCTTGAGGAAGGACCTTGCTACAATACTGAAAAAGGTTTTCTTTTTATTGTTTGAGAATTCCACCCACGCATATAATGCGTTTTGGTCAAATCCACCGCCATTTTCAAATCCACTGCCATTTTCTCATCTCTAATGCGCCTCTATTTACCCTCATCACTTTCCCCTCCCAGTATGTAGTGGGTGTGGGACTGGAGCATGGGTAGCCAGCCCCTCAGGGGCCACAACCCTGGAGAAAACTGACTCTATTTCCATCTGCAGCCGTCAATGGCCAGTAGCTCCTAGCATAGGGGTGAAACTTTGTGACCACCCTCCCTCCTTGAAAATGCTTGTTATTAATCCTTCTCCCATCCTTCCCCAACTACAGTCACTTTTGAAGGAGGACGCTCAGTTGAAGAATTGCCTCTGTTAGACTGTACATTGACATGTATGGGTGTATGCATGCGCATGCTTTAAAGATTTTTTTTGTATATGTGTGTGTCTGCCTGAATGTATGAATGTATATGCACCACATGTGTGCTGATGGCCGTGGAGGCCTGAGGAGGATGTTGGAGCCTCTGGAACTGCAGTTACAAGCGGTTTTGAGCTGCTGTGCTGGTGCTGGGAATTGAACTGGGTCCTCTGGAAGTGTTCTTAACACGGAACCATCTCCCTATTGTTTTGGATAAGGATCACCAGAAGCAAGTTGCTTTCAGTTGGTGCCTTACTTTGGTTTCTGTTGCTGTGATAAACACGGTGACAAGAATCGATGCGGGAAGGGAGGTTATGTTTTTCTTTCTTTTTTTTTTTAAGATTTATTTATATAAATAAACTTTATAAAATTTATATAAATAAATAAATAAACACTGTATACAGTGTTCTGCCTATATGTTTGCCTGCAGGCCAGAAGAGGGAACCAGACCTCATTACAGATGGTTGTGAGCCACCATGTGGTTGCTGGGAATTGAACTCAGGACCTTTGGAAGAACAGCCAGTGCTCTTAACCACTGAGCCGTCTCTCCAGCCCCTCTTTTTCTTTTTTAAAGATTTATTTATTTGTTATGTATACCGAAGAGGGTGTCAGATCTCATTACAGATGGTTGTGGGTGCTGGGAATTGAACTCAGGACCTCTGGAAGAGCAGTCGGTGCTCTTAACCTCTGAGCCATCTCTCCAGCCCCGGGAGGGTATATTTTATCTTACAGCTTAGAGCCCATCATCGAGGGAAGCCAGGGCGGAAGCTCAAGGGGGAACCTGGAGGCAGGAACGCAAGCATAGACCGCAGGGGCATGCTGCTCACTGGCTTGCTCTCCACGACTTGCTCAGCCTGCTCCTTTATACAACCCAGGACCACCTGCTCATGGGTGGCACCACCCACGGTGGTCCCGGGCTCTCCCACACGCGTCACTAAACATGGGACTGTGTCATAGACATGCCAACAGGCCAATCTGACGGAGGAAACTCCTCAGTTGAGGAGTCCGTGCCACAAGCGACTCTAGTTTGTGTCAAAATGGCAAAAACTATCACCGACAGATGGCAAGGCCATCAGCACAATGTCACTCTACACTAGTTATCCAGCCCTGTGTCATAACTTTGTTGGTAGGATCTTAATCACCCATCTCTCCTACAAGGTCTCACGCTGGTCCATTCTATTGATGACATTATGTTGTTTGGACCAAGTGAGCAAGATTTAGCAACCACTCTGGAGTTGTTGGTAAAGCATTTATGTATCAGAGGACGGGAACTAAATGTAGCCGAAATCCAAGGGCTTTCTACCTTTCTAGGAGTCCAGTAATGTGGGCCATGTGAAGACATTCCTTCTGAGGTTACTGTACCTGGCCCCTCCTAATACCAAGAAAGAAGCACAATGCTTAGTAGACCTATTTTGATTTTGTAGGCAGCACATTCCTCACCTGGCTCATATACCAAGTGCCTCAAAAAGCTGTTAGTTTTGAATGGGGCCTGCAACCGGAGAAGTCTCTTCAACAGGTCCAGGCTGCGTTGCTGACGTTGCCACGTGGTCCAGCAGACCCGGCAGTGGCATACAAGGATGCTGTTGGAGCCTTTGCCAAGCCCCTCATAGATAATCAAAGCAGGGGTCCTTGGGATTTTTGAGCAAGGCTCTATTATCATATGGAGGCTCTTCTTCTTCTCCTTCTCCTCCTTCTCCTCCTTCTCCTCCTCCTCCTCCTCCTCCTTCGGTGTTTTTGCAGAGGCTGGCTATTTGAAAAACAAACAAAATTGGCTTATGAAAACATTCTGAATTAGATCACTCTCATGCAGAACTGTGCATGGGACACTCAGGCTCCAGGAGGTGGTGCTGTGCTTGGCAATGCAGATCAAGCACATTTTGCACCACCTTTCCAGGCATCCAGTACATGATACTAGTCAGGCTCCCAATCCGGCATCTGTATTCTGTTGATGGGACATGGACTTCTGCTTCCAGGATAATTTCAGAATCTTCAACAAGCTTCCACTTGGACACATTTCACTAAACTGTATAAAAACTTTATCTCAAGTGTCCTCATGTCAACTTTGTGATGTATTTCTTTTTTCCAATTTTTGAAGTGTATTCCAGTTTTCCAATTATGAAGTGCAGTGTATCAAGAATCTTTCTTGCCAGGAGTTGGTGGCGCATGCCTTTAATCCCAGCACTCGAGAGGCAGAGCCAGGCGGATCTCTGTGAGTTCGAGGCCAGCCTGGGCTACCAAGTGAGTTCCAGGAAAGGTGCAAAGCTACACAGAGAAACCCTGTCTCGAAAAACCAAAAAAAAAAAAAAAAAAAAAATCTTTCTTGATGATGCAGTGTTCCACAAGGATGTTAGGTGCAAGAGCTGAGGAATTGCCCAGTCTTCCCTCCTCTTTTTGTGTTTCAATGATCTCACCTCTCTCTCTCTCTCTCTCTCTCTCTCTCTCTTTCTCTCTCTCTCTCTTCAAGACAGCGTTTCTCTGTGTAGCTTTGGAGCCTGTCCTGGATCTCACTCTGTAGCCCAGGCTGGCCTTGAACTCTCAGAGATCCGCCTGGTTCTGCCTTTAGAGTACTGGGATTAAAGAGGTGCACCACCACCACCACCACCGCCCGACTATTCTCCTTTTGAGAGACAGCTTTCTCGGTCTGCTCTTGGGCCTTAATAGAAATTGGACATTTGACAATGGGCCCAAGGTACCACGCAACCTGAGCTGCCCAATATGAACTGGGTGTTGCCTGACACACCCGGCTGTAAAGTTGGATGTGAACAGCACCAATCAACCCGTCAAATGGATGCAGTGTATGTGTGATTGGGCCTGAACAGGTAGGTCCTGAGGGCACAAGTCAGTTACATGAAGAAGTTACCCAAGTGTACATGGGTCTTGCACCTGTTACCACATCATCTGTCCCAAACAAGCACCTTTGGCTTCTTGGGTGTGCCCGATGATTGACTGAGGAAGGGCAGGTGCTAGGGCCTGGTTTAGGGGTGGTTCTGCACACTATGCAGGCATCACCCAGAAGTGGACAGTCGCAGTACTACAGCTCCTTTCTGAGACAATCCTCAAGGTCACCATTGAAGGCAGTTCTTCCCAGTGGGCAGAACTTGAGGTAAATCAGATGGGTGAGCATTTTGCTTTGAAGGAAAAATGGCCAGATGTGCAAATATACTGATTCATGGGTTGTGGCCACCGGAATGGATAAATGGTCAGGGGCACAGAAGGAACACGATTGGAAAATTCGGTGAGAAAGATGTTTGAAGAAGTATGTGGGTAGATCTGGAATGCCGAGGATTCTTGAGGGCATCTCTTGGTGTAACCACATCCTGTGAAAGATTAAAGTCAATGGGAAACTACAATACCATCCAGGCAGGATAATAAATGGTCCAAACATTTCAGGATTGAAAAGATGAGCTTCCCCTTCAGGTAAAGAACTGAGACCCCTGAGGTCCTTGCTGAGGGTAGAGGAAACACAGAGCAGGTATTATAAACACCAGTTAAGGCCACAAGACCCATTACAGAAATGAGACTGGTCATCACTGTCAATGCTTCTGTCCTGTTTTTTTTTCTTTTTTTTTTTTTTAAGATTTATTTATTTATTATGTATACAGAAGAGGGCGCCAGATCTCATTACAGATGGTTGTGAGCCACCATGTGGTTGCTGGGAATTGAACTCAGGACCTCTGGAAGAGCAGTCGGTGCTCTTAACCTCTGAGCCATCTCTCCAGCCCCTGTCCTGTTTTGTTAAGAATACATCTTCAGAAACTCACGGCTGGTCAAAGTGCAGAGGGAAAAAAAAGTGTCTTGGCCATAAATGAGACATCTATATCAGACCTTTCTCCAAGGATCAGGAAATATCTTGGAAGAGGAGGCTGGAAGACGTCGTGAGATCCCGGACAAAACAGTGACACCTGGACATGACAGGATATCTGCCCTCGGGAACTTACAGTGTCTGTGGTTGCTTGAACAAGTCAGGCGCAAATTCAAGGCAGTCAGCATTCCAGCCTGGAGCCATGGAGGGGTTCACCAGCCCCTACTCCTAGTGGAGGAGCTGTTGATACTAGACAACTGCTTGGGAAGAAAGAGGAATTTTTTTTTAAGGGTGTGGCTCTCAAAGATGGTAGGATGACCATCCTCTGGGGAGTGACCCTACACTGTATGCATATGGCCAGCACTAACTGGATTCAGTGAGCTATTAAAAAAGAAAACTGGGGAGCAGGAGAGAGATGCCTTAGCAGTTAAGAGTGCTTACTGCCCTCTAGAAGACCTGGGTTCGATTCCCAGCACCCACTGTCTAACACAACTGTAACTCCAGTTCCAGGGGATCTGATGCCCTCTTCTGACTTCTGCAGGCGCCAGGCACGTTCACTCACACAAATATAGAAACATATTTTTTAAAAAGGACATAAGTTTGGAGGAGGGTCAGGAGGTGGGGAGTGGATCTGGGAGGAGTTAGGGGGGACAGGTGAGGCGTGACTACGATCAAAACACATAGGTGCCTGCATGGCATTCTCAAAGAACCAAAAATCCTACTTAAAAAAGGATAGCAGCCAGGTGTGGTGGTGCGCGTGTTTAATCCCAGCACGTTGGAGGCAGAGAGGCAGGCTCTTGAACTCTGAATTCAAAGCCAGCTTGGTCTACATAATGAATTCTAAGTCAGCCAGAGTTACATAGCGAGACCCTGTTTCCAAAAAACTACAAAAGAAGAAAGTGTATTTTCAGTTGTATATAGGATAGTGAGATGGAATTATGACATTGTTGTCTTCATTTAGAAATCAGGTATGAAATGAAGTGTGATTGGTTGTCAAGTTGACAAAGAGGGAGGTTTTGATGCTTAATCTTTCGGGTTGCCAACTTGATCAGATCTGGAATCAACTAAGAAAAATACCTCTCGGCAGGTTTGTAAGAGTATTTCCTGGAAGGATTAGCTGAAGGAGGATGCCCCTTCCCCAGAGTGGGTGGCACCTTCTGGTGGAGGCCTAGACACGAAGTCTGAGGGAGAAGCAGTTGATTTTTTTTTTTTTTTTGCATGCCCACCTTAGACCCTCACCAGCGAGCATGTCGTCTGTGTTGACATCCTTCATTAACATCGGAACTCTGCTCTCTTGGCCAACATAGACTGAAAACCAGAGGCTCCCCCGGAATCCCCGAGGCCTTCCAGGACAGCCGGGACTGCTGAGGTGCAGGGTTCTAAGCCTCTCCAGTGTGGAGACAGTCATCACGGACAGTGAGTGCGTGCTGTGTAAGTAAATCTCCACATCCCCTCCGTAACGTCTGTTTTCATTCTCAGTTCTTTTCCTCTAGAGAACCCGAGTGCATGTGTGTAAATGCGTTTTGATCGTATTCCCTCCATTCAAATCTCTTATCCCTCTCCCACTCCCATAGAAGTCCCTTTCCCTAACAAGCTCCTGCTCCCACCGTCACAACTTTTTTGGGTGAGGGACCCTCCGAGTATCATTAGGGTTCCTTGCGTGAACATGGGTTGGGAGCTGTTGACCGCAACATTCACTGATTCAGTGGCTCCATCAGAGACTGCATTTTCTTGTCTGTTTGCACACTAAGACTGAAAATTCAACAGAGAATACACTGAGGTTTTGTTTGTTTGTTGTTGGTTCTTTAGTGCTGGGATTAAAGGTGTGCGCCACCACTGCCTGGTTATAAGTATTATTTTCTAAATAGATAAAGGTTGGGGAAAAAAGGAAGAAGTAGTGAGAGAAACATATGTAGAGGTAATGCAAAACCTGTATTTCTGCACACAGCAGCCAGTCCTTGGTTCCAGCTACACGGGAGGCTGATAACCATTTGAGCCCAAGTGTTCAAGGCCAACCTGGGCAACATAGTGATAGCATTGAAAACCAGAAAAACCTGTCTTCTCTGGCACACTGGAAACTACTTGCTAGGATTAAAGAGCAAGTTATAAGAAAGAGCATGGCACAGCCAGGTGTGGTGGCGCACACCTTTGATACTAGTACTCAGGAGACAAAGGCAGGCAGATCTCTGTGAGCTTAAAGCTAGCCTGATCTGCATAGTGAGTTCCCAGACAGCCAGGGCTATATAATGAGATCCTGTCTCCAAAAAAAAAAAAAAAAAAAAATTAAAGAGAGAGATAGAATGAACTAAGAGAGAGGAGGTTAGGGGCCAGGAATGGGGGGCTCTTTATGATGTACTAAGAAATGAATTGTGTAGGGTCCCCTCTTGCAGGCATTGTGGGAGAGGCCTCCTCAGGTCTTTGCACCTCCACAGTTATCTTTGATCTCTATTCATAGATTATATTGTTTAGCCAACACTTATAGACTGACAAAAAATGGTCAGCAGTTCTCCAGAACTCCATACAGAAACAGGCAACGTTGAACACTAATCTTTTCCTTTCTTTATTGTTTTGTAGTTAGCCTATAAAGCAATGTGCTACTGCATGGCATTTCATTTTGATATACACATATCATTACACTTTGTTATATGCCCCCCCCCACCGCTTTCTTACCACCCTTTGCTGGTCCTCTTTCTCTCTGAAATGTTTTTGCTTTCATGTCACATGTATTTCATTATCTTTTTTGAGACAGACTGTCCTGTAACCTCAAACTTTCTATGTAGTAATTGAGGGTGACTTCAAATGTCTGATCCTCCTGCCTCCACCTCCAGAGTGCTGGGATTACGACTTGTGCCACCACACTTGGTTTGTAGGTTGCTGAGCATCTAACTCAAGGCCTGATGCAGGCACTCTACCAACAGAGATACATCCCAGCCCATGAAATCAATTTGAACAGCCATGCAGATTGGTCTATATTTATAAATTTCTCTGCATGTAATATCTCACACAAACTATTGGGTCTTCTAATTGATTTCCCCACAAACAAATCCCTGTTTAATCTACCCTCAACTGCCACTGTAAGATCTTTAAAACTTTGTTTAACCTTTATTTTATGTATTAGATGTTTTGTCTGCATGTATGTCTGTGAACCACATAATGCAGTGCCCTCAGAGACCAGAAGAGGGCGTCAGATCTGATCCCCTGGGACTGGGTTACAAACGGTTGTGGGCTGACGTGTGGGTGCTGGGAATTGAACTTGGGGCCTCTGGAAGAACAAGCAGTTCTTAACTGCTGAGCCACCTCTCCGGTCTCCCTCCATGCTTTCTTTTTTTCTTTCCTTCTTTCCTTCTTTCCTTCTTTCCTTCTTTCCTTCTTTCCTTCTTTCCTTCTTTCCTTCTTTCCTTCTTTCCTTCTTTCTTTCTTTCTTTCTTTCTTTCTTTCTTTCTTTCTTTCTTTCTTTCTTTCTTTCTTTCTTTCTTTCTTAGACAAATCTAGGAGTTTTTCTTTGTAGTATATGTAACTTTTCTTCTTCCCTCTTACATAGCATCTCATATAGCCTAGGATGGCCTAAAACTTGACATATGGTTAGTGCTCTGGCCTCCACCTTCCTGATACTGGGATCATGGGCATGTGCCACACACCTGGCAATGGGCGTATAACTTCTGCTAAGATATCTGTCACTGTATTGTACTCTACTGCACTCTCTCTGTTTTTCTTATTGGCAATCGAGCCCAGGGCTGGTGAAGAGCTCTTCCTTCTAACACGAATTGCTGAATGGTCTTATAACAAAAAACCCAGACCAGATATTGGTGTAAATGCTGAAAGATCAGAGAGACAAAGGAACAAACCACCTCTTACCTCTGGGACTCCTCAGCCTGAAAAAGCCTCTAGTTCCTGTCTCCTCACGTCTTATATACCTTTCTCTGCTCAGACTTCACTTCCTGTGAAGGTGTGTGCCACCACTGCCTGGCTCTGTTTCTCTCATAGACTGAGTCAATCTCATGTAGTCCAGGGTGGCTTTGAACTCACAGAGATCCAGACAGATCTCTGCCTCCCAAGTGCTAGGATTAAAGGTGTGTGCTACCACTGCCTGGCCTCTATGTTTAATCTAATGGCTTGTTCTGTCTTCTGATCTTCAGACAAATTTTATTAGGGTACACAATATATCACATTTCCCCTTTTTTTTGTCTAAAATAATAAAAGGTTATAACTAATATAAGAAAAACTATATACAATAAGTATATACAATATATACAGTCAAGAATTACATACACAATGTACAGTCCATAAACATTTGAAAAATTCAGAGAAAATACTCTATTATCTATCCTATTTTGGTGAGTTCAAAATGTTGTACCTAATTTACTTTCTATCCTAACTTGTATTACCAACTGAAAACTTCCTTTTGATGTCTTTCAAACTTATACACTTTATGCCTCTTTAGTGAGTTTCTTTTCTAAATTTGTTAACAAGGAAAACTATAACTATCTAGTCTTCAACTCCATCAGAGACCTGAGAAGGAAATAATATTTACTGAGTAAGCAGAATTACAAACAAATGACTTCCAAAAAAATGTGAGAAATGACAGAAACAGCCGGCTGCCTGGACAGTCACCCAAGGTTCCTCTGCAATGTTGGGGCATCCATCTTCAGCCTACAGGCCTAGAATATCTCACAGACTCATTTATGAAGCAGGGTTTTCTAAAGGGCCTTACTATCTTGTCTTAGCAAGGTTCGGCAGTCCTTTCTTTTGTGTCCTGCTTGTCCATTTGGACAGCATACTGTCAGCAGTTCATGTAAGGGTACTTTCTTGCCCAGTGGATAACTTTTGCCACAAAGAAAGTAAACTCCATATGGAGTTTCTTTGATGCCCATCATCTCTGAAGTAGATTGGTGCTACCAGGAGCAGACATGTCTCATTTTCATTTAAAAAAAGAACCTCCTCTGCCAGGCGGCGGTGGCGCACGCCTTTAATCCCAGCACTCGGGAGGCAGAGGCAGGCGGATCTCTGTGAGTTCGAGGCCAGCCTGGGCTACCAAGTGAGTTCCAGGAAAGGCACAAAGCTACACAGAGAAACCCTGTTTTGAAAAAACAAAAAAAAAAAAAAAAAAGAACCTCTGTTAATAAAACATCTTAAATGCCATAGTCTGTAGATCTCTGAAGTGTTTGAAGATGGCCTGTCTATCTAAAATATATCTCTGTTTGACCTTGAAAACATACCTAACCTGACTACAGGTTTGATTGTAATAGGTGACTAACTATTAACCTGCATTTCTTTATATCCTAATTAACTGGTAATAATAACTTTCAAGGACTAGAAATTTGCATTACATTGTTAAATGAACTATATAGGTACAATACCTTGAACAAGATTAAAAATATATATACAGTATTTTCTAACAAAATCAATCTCAAATTTGTATCAATACACATAATTTGAATACATATACAAAAATCCAATCCAATGTAAAATATTTAAAACTAGTAGTTGCTTTTTAAAGGTAGATTCAATAATCTATCTTTTTATCTTATCATATCCATATCCTCCCTTTTTTCTTTTCAGAGTATATTCAATAATCTATCCCTTTATCCCACCATTTCTATATCTTTCTTTTCCCATATTTAATAATCTACCTCTTATCTATATCTTCTTCTTTTTTTCTTTTTTCTCTTTTTTTTTAAACAAGAACCCTGAATCTAATTTCTTTTGTTTAGCTGTTTTTCCTGACCATTATCAATTGACACTGGTAACAAACCATTCTAAACAAACATCCATAATCTATTTTTTGGGAATGTGAGTGTAGTTTTCTAGGCTACTTCCTGCTGATTGGGGGCACTGGTAGTCTTTTGGGCACACAAAGAAAATTTAGGATTATGGTCAAGTCCTGACTGGAGTAGTCTGTGAAGCTGGGTCATCTCAGCTAGCCATCTTGATATGGTCTTGAGCAGTCTGTAGTCCAAAGCTGATCTTTGAGTGGTGTTTGTCAGCTTAGTGGATTATTATTGTCCCTGTGGAATTGTCACTGTGGGCCCCATCATCCTTTCAAAGACTTCATAGGTTGCTGTTAGGCATGGTCATGGTTCACTGCTTACATTGTGGGACTTTTTTTTCTGTATGATTTGTCCTTTTTCTTCAGATGTCTCATTTGTCCAGTGTTCTTCAGATTCCTTAGCCTTCATTCTCCTGAATGACAAAAACAAAACCCTTCCCCAATCCTAACTTTGGGGAGGTTCCCTTTTGGCAAGTTATATCTGACTAAATGAAAAGCATCTGTTAGTGGTATAAGTTAGTTTAAATTGAAGAGTCACGTTGGTTGATGAACTATCACCTCCTCTAATTAAGAGGTCTCATTTGTTCAGATCAAACCTTTATCAATTTTGTTGGTATCCATAGCTTTTCTTCTCCTGTGGAAACAAAAGCCAAACCTTTTCCCCAATATAATACATATCCTGGTTTCCATTCTGAGGTCAACACATCTTTAAAGTATACAGGCTGATTTAATTTGGTATTTTTTTCTATTATCCAATGTCTCTCTGCAGCTGTTGTTCCTTTCTCATTAGCATTGAGAAAATTCAAAGTTAATCGAACATTATGTAATCTATTTCTGGAGGTTTTCGGTACCCCTTTCTGTTTATTTAGCATATCTTTTAGAGTTTGATTTGATCTTTCTATGACTGCTTGGCCTGTAGGATTGTGTGGCATACCTCTGATCTTTCAGCATTTACATCAATATCTGGCTCCAAGTTTTTTATTATAAGACCATTTAGCAATTTGTGATACATATCCTCTAAGCCACATCCAAATCCATTTGCATGACAAAATCTATTCTCTTTCTATTCAAGGACATTCCCTCAAAATGTGGTTGTACCTGGTGACCCTTGTGGTCCTTTACCAACTTCTGCGTTGGTACCGTGAGAGGCAGGTGGTGAGCCATCTCCAAGACAAGTATGTCTTCATCACTGGCTGTGACTCGGGCTTTGGGAACCTGCTGGCCAGACAGCTGGACATGAGAGGCATGAGGGTGCTGGCTGCATGTCTGACTGAGAAGGGAGCCGAGGAGTTGAGAAGGAAGACATCAAACAGGCTGGAGACGGTGATCCTCGATGTCACCAAGACAGAGAGTATTGTGGCAGCCACTCAGTGGGTGAAGGAGCGTGTTGGGAACAAAGGTACAAAGAAATACTTTCACTATTAATTTTTCTTTATCTCTTTTTAAATATTCAATATAGTGGTATTTATCTATTTTCATTTTAAAATTCATTCTTCGATAATTTCATGCAACACTTTTTTTTTTGTATTCTTTTCTGTCCCCCAACTCCTCCCAGCCCCTTCCCCAACCCAATTTCATATTCTTTCTCTCTCTTAAAAATAAAAACAAAAAGCCGGGCATGGTGGTACACGCCTTTAATCCCAGCACTCAGGAGGTAGAGGTGGATGGATCTCTGTGAGTTCAAGGCCAGCCTGGTCTACAAAGTGGGTTCCAGGACAGCCAGGGCTGTTACATAGAGAAACCCTGTCTCTATGGGGGAAAAAAACAAAGCAAGCAAACAAAAAGAAAACCACTACAAGGAGTCTGATCTGTGCTGCCTGACTACTCCTGAGCGTGGGCCCTGCCCTAGAATGTGTTGATATATCTAGTGTCATTCCCCTGGAGAAAACGGATTTTCCCTCATAGAGCATTGTTTTGTTTTTTTTTTTTTTTTTTTTTTTTTTTTTTAGAGACAGGGTTTCTCTGTGTAGCTTTGTGCCTTTCCTGGAACTCACTTGGTAGCCCAGGCTGGCCTCGAACTCACAGAGATCCGCCTGCCTCTGCCTCCCAAGTACTGGGACTAAAGGCATGTGCCACCACCGCCCAGCTAAAATTTTTTTCTAAAGACTTTATTTTATGTGTTATAGGTTTTTGCCTCCATGAATGTCTGTGTACCCCTTGTGTGCCTGGTGCCCATGGAATCTAGAAGGAGGTATTGGATACCCTGAGACTAGAGTAAGAGAGTTGTAAGCATCTGTGGGTGCTGGGAATTGAACCCAGGTCCTCTGGAAGAACAGCCAGTGATCTTAACTCCTGAGCCATCTCTCCAGCCCCAAGAAACAATTCTTTATGTTCGGGAGATTTTTAGATTCCATTTCTTCTTTGAAACCCATGCTGTGACTATAAGCAACCACACTTGACTTCCCTGACCAAAGTTTTTGTTCCACATTCTCCACTACCAAACTTTACAATACACATGGTTTTCACTTCAGTTCTTCCAAAGTTTGTTAATCTAGTTTATCAAGTACAATTTTTTCCTTTAAAATACATGATTTGTTATTATTATATGGGGCATGCACGTGCCGTGGTGTGCATGTGCGGATCAGAGAACTACTTCATGGAGTTTATTCTCTCCTTCCCTCTTATCTGGGTTCCAGGGATCAAACTCAGGTCATCAAGCCTTGCCTGGCAACCTTGCTGAACCATCTCATCAGTCCAAGATTTTTCTTGTGTTGTTGTTATTATTACCATTATTATTATTATTATTATTATTATTATTATTATTATTATTGAAACAGTCTCACTATGTAGCCTTGACTAGCTAGGAACTCCTATGTAGACCAGGCTGGCCTTGAACTAACAGCAATTCTCCTGCCTCTGCCTCCTGAGTGCTCGGATAACAGGCATGTGCGTCTGTGTCTATGGCCAGTTCCATCATTCTTTCTTGAGAATCTTCCATCTAAAATGACTTTCTTCTGACTGAAGACATTTCTTAGGATTTAAAGTCCAGAAGGTATTGTGGAAACCTGCCACCTCTAGAATTACTAAAGTTAAAGTTCACAGTGGTTGACAAATTCCCTTAAAAATCAAAACCAGAAATCCTCGTTCTATTTATTTTCTCTAGATTATTGCATTCCTTAGCATTTGGTCTGACTTTTTTTTTTTTTTTAAGATTTATTTATTTATTACACATACAGTGTTCTGTCTACAAACCAGAAGAGGGCACCAGATCTCATTATAAATGGTTGTGAGCCACCATGTGGTTGCTGGGGATTGAACTCAGGACCTCTGGAAGAACAGCCAGTGCTCTTAACCTCTGAGCCACCTCTCCAGCCCTGGTCTGACTTTTAATAATTTTTTTATTGATAGGATCGAGTGGCGGTGCACACCTTTAATCCCAGCATTTGGGAGGCAGAGGCAGGTGGAGAAGTGAGTCTACATAGTGAGTTTCAGGATAGCCAGGGCCACATAGAAAGAACCTGTCTCAAACACACACACACACACACACACACACACACACACACACACACACACACACACACCAGAAACAAAACAAAACAACAACAAAAATAAACCTGTCTTAGGGTTACTATTGCTGTGCGACACTATGACCAAAGCAGCTTTTGGGGAGAAAAGGGTTTATTTGACTTACACTTAAATATCATTGTTCAGCATCAAAGGAAGTTAGGACAGGAACTCAAACAGAGCAGGATCCTGGAGGCACAAGCTGATGCAGAGGCCATGAAGGGGTACTGCTTACTGGCTTGTTCCTTATGACTTGCTCAGCCTGCTTTCTTATAGAACCCAGGACCACCAGTTTAGGAATGGCACCACCCACCATGATTGATGGCTGGGCCCTCCCCCAACAATCTCTAATTAAGAAAATGCTCCACGGCTGCAGCCTATGAACACATTTTCTCAACCGAGGCTCCTTCCTTTCACATAACCCTAGCTTGTATCATGTTGACATAAAACCAGGCAGCACAAAACCCCCAAGCCAAAAGCCCCTGTCTACTGATATATTTAAGATACATATTTCCAGCTGGGCGATGGTGGCACACGCCTTTAATCCCAGCACTCGGGAGGCAGAGCCAGGCGGATCTCTGTGAGTTCGAGGCCAGCCTGGGCTACCAAGTGAGCTCCAGGAAAGGCGCAAAGCTACACAGAGAAACCCTGTCTCGAAAAACCAAAAAAAAAAAAAAAAAAAAAAAAAAAAAAAAAAAAGATACGTATTTCCAGACATGGTAGTTTACAGTTGTAGTCCCAGCGCTTGGGAGGTGGAAGGAGGAGAATCGTTAGTTATAGGTCAGCCTAGGCTATGGAAGGAGATCTCATCTCAATTTTATCTATCATCTGTCTATCTCTCTATCATCTATCTATCTATCTATCTATCTATCTATCTATCTATCTATCTATCTATCTATCTATCTATCTGAGACAGGGTTTCTCTGTGTAGCTTTGCACCTTTCCTGGATCTCACTCTATAGCCCAGGCTCACAGAGATTCACCTGGCTCTGCCTCCCAAGTGCTGGGATTAAAGGCATGTGCCACCACCGCCGGGCTAAAACTTGATTTTTTTTCTCTAGCATTTTTAGTTGTTTATTAGCAGGAAAACTGGCCAGCATAAGTCACTGTTATTTTCATCAGAAATTCAAGTCTTGATTTACATTCTGTTGTTTCAGGACTCTGGGGTTTGGTTAACAACGCAGGCGTTTTCCCACCATTTGCTTACATGGAGTGGCTGAAACCCAAGGACTGCATGGATGTCTTTCAAGTGAACCTGTTTGGTTTGATCCAGGTGACTTTGAGCATGCTTCCCCTGGTGAAGAAGGCTCGGGGCAGGATCGTCAATGTCTCCAGTGCTTTGGGAAGGATTGCTTTTTGTGCAGGATTCTACAGTTGCTCCAAGTATGGCGTCGAAGCGTTTTCAGATGTACTGAGGTAACTGACTCCATTAGGATCAAAATCAAAAGTCCCAAATACGTCACTGCCGCGGACATTGTGCTTTGAGCTTTCTCGGGCTATGTGTTTGGTCACTCCCCATATCTGTGGTACTGATTGACACAGGACCTCACTCTGTAGCCCAGTCTGGCCTGGATCTCTCTCTCTAGGTCTTGTTGGCCTCAAGCTTAGGCCCTCCTCCTGCCTCGGCTTCCTGCATGCTGAGATTACGGACATGAGCCACCTAAAATCCTTTGTTGGTTGTTTTGAAACAGGGTTGTCGTTGTAGGTAGCCCAGGCTGACCTCTGCCTTGCTTTTCTCAGGTAGCTGAGGCTGGCCTTGAACTCCTGAGCATCCTACTCCAACTTTTCCAGGGCTGGGGTTACAGGTGTATCATCTATCTAAAAACCAATCAACCAACCAATCAATCAATCAATCAATCTTTTTTTCAGACAGGATCTTACCAAGTGCCCCTGGCAGGCCCCCTAACTCAAAGAGATCTGTCTGCCTTGCCTCCCAAGTGCTGGGATTAAAAGCATGCATTACCACACTGGTCTGGATCAAAAATCCCATATGTGGGTATTATTACTAATTCATGGAAACTGAGACCCAAACTTAAGTTTTTTTCCAAAATTCAGCTGTCAGTCAAGGTTTGGCAGAATGGTGTTCTAGCCCAAAGTCCTTATCTTCTGTCGCTACATCACAGTTAGTTCTCAAGATTCATCCCTTCCAAGATTCCCCTTCTGCAGGGAGGATGGCTTTTGCTTTTCTTCCTGGAAGACAGTCTGTGTCTTTGGGAACTGCAGAGAGGAGGTTAAATATTTGCCTATGTCATATGTAATAATAGACAGAGCCACTGTCTAGACCTAAGACCGGCTGTCCTCCAGTCAAGCAAGTACCGTGGTCCAATCAGCTGTGGACGTAGGAACATGTGTAGCAGTCCACCCCCTGGTACAACATATTTTTGTACAAACTCCCTTTAGCAGGGCTTGATCTTGGGAAAAGAGGCTTGAATATGATCTTGTAGTAATCATTCACTTCCCATGGCTCCTATAATACATTATCACAAGGAATTTAAAGTTTGTGGTGTTTTAAAACAACAGTTATCCCCTCAGAGTTCTTCAGAGTCAAAAATCTGGTGAGGTTGTTGACAGAGCCTCATTCTGTCTGAGGCTCCAGTGGAGAGTCTGTTGCTCACCATCTTCCTTCTCTGGATGTGGGCTCTTTACTCACTGTGAAATTTTTGAGGTGAGGAACTCAGTATTAACATGTTCAGTTCATGCATATAAAACACCTAGCGGCCGGGCGGTGGTGGCGCACGCCTTTAATCCCAGCACTCAGGAGGCAGAGGCAGGTGGATCTCTGTGAGTTCGAGGCCAGCCTGGTCTACAGAGTGAGATCCAGGAAAGGTGCAAAGCTACACAGGGAAACCTGTCTCGAAAAACAAAACAAAACAAAAACAAAAACCAAACACCTAGCACAGCACCATCACAATCAATGCTGTTTTCTTCATTACTGGTCTTCCGTTCCCCTCCTGGGTACTTAACACTTTTATTTTACGTGTATGAGTGCACATCTGCATGTGGGTGTCTGCACCGTGTCCATCTTCTGTGTACAAGGGTTTCTCTGAATGCAGATGTGTGTACCACGTTCATCTCTGGTGCTTGTAGAGCTCAGAAGACTGTGTCAGATGCCCTGGGACTTGAGTTATGGCCAGTTGTAAGGCGCCATCTGGGTGCTGGTAAACAAACCTTTGTCCTCTGGAAGAGCAGCCTGTGCTCTTGTTAAAAGAGCCACGTAGGGGTTGGTGGGGTGGCTCAGTGAGCACAGGCATGTGCTGCTGAGCCTGACCAGCTGAGGTCATCCTGAATACCTGCGAGCAGGGGGAGAGGGCTGACTCCTCCCAGTCGGACTCTGACCTCCTACAGGAACGGTGTGTAAACACACACACATACACACACACACACACACACACACACACACACACACACACACACCTGCCAGTGGGACTCTGACCTCCTACAGGTATGATGTGGTAAACACATACACGCAGAGTAAAATAAAATTCAAATAAAGCAAAAGAACGGTTCGGATGATCAGATTAATGGTTATAGGGGTTGGTGTAATCACGTTCCAATTATTGAATGTTTAAATTATTATTTTTCCTATTTCTCTGTCCTTTATTTTATGCTTTTGAGACAGGGTCTCACTATGTAGCCATGGCTGGCCTGGAACTCACTCTGTAGACCAGACTGGCCTCAAATCACAGAGATCCACCTGTCTCTGCCTCCTAAGTGCTGGGATAAAGGTGTGCCACTACACTTGGCTCTCTGTCCTTTAAAATCTGCAGTAAAGCTATTGTTATAGGTGTGTGTGTGTGTGTGTGTGTGTGTGTGTGTGTGTGAGAGAGAGAGAGAGAGAGAGAGAGAGAGAGAGAGAGAGAGAGAGAGAAGGAGAGGGAGAGGAGAGAGACTTAGTTTGGGTTTTTATTGCTGTGAAGAGACACCATGACCACAGCAACTCTTACAAAGAAAACATTTAATTGAGACTGGCTCACTTACAGTTTCAGAGTTTCAGTCCATTTATGAGCAATGATGGGGGAGCATGGCGGCGTGCAGACAGATGTGGTGCTGGAGCTGACAGTCCTACATCTTGACTCAGAGGCAACAGGAAGCCGACTGTCATACTGAGTAAAGAAAAAGACCTCACAGCCTGTCCCCACAGTGATACACTTTGAAAAGAAGGTGTGGGCCAGATTAAAGGTGTGCCCTCCAGCCTCAAGATGTGGATTAAAGGCATGTGTCATCCATCCATCCATCCGTCCATCCGTCCGTCCGTCCGTCCGTCCGCCTGTCTGTCCGTCCGCCCGCCTGTCTGTCCATCCATCCATCCATCCATCCTCCTCCAACAAGACCACACCTCCTAATAGAGCCACTCCCTATGAGATTATGGGGGTTATGGGAGTCAATTACATTCAAACTAACACACACACACACACACACACACACACACACACACACACAGAGAGAGAGAAAGAGAGAGAGAGAGAGAGAGAGAGAGAGAGAGAGAGAGAGAGAACTGAAAATAGTGATTATTTTCATCAAAGGAGGTAATTTAAGTACTTTTATTTCAGGTGTGAGATTCAAGATTTTGGGGTGAAAGTCAGCATAATTGAACCTGGGAGCTTCAGAACTAGAATGACCGATGCAGACTTAATCGTTGAGAGAAGCAAGAAAGTCTGGGAAGCAGCCCCCGAGCATGTCAAGGAAGCCTACGGACAGCAGTTTTTTGACCATTGTAAGTTACTCTGTGTGTATGTAGGTCTGTGTGTGTATGTGTGTGTGGGTTGCCTGTGTTTGCACATGTGGAGAGCAGAGGTGGACTTTGGGTGTCATCTCTCACTCCCCCACCTTAGTTTTTGAGACAAGGTCTCTGAATGAACAGTCTAGGAAGTCCCAGGACCTATATTTCCATCCTACCATGCTGGGATTACAGACATGGCCTGGCTTTTTATGTGGATTCTGGGGGTTTGTATGGCAAGCTTTATAGACAGACATTTCCTGTCCCAACTGCCCAGTCCCGAATACCCAAATAATGGACACAGAGGCTGAATATGAATTACAAATGCTTGGCCGATAGGTCAGGCTTGTTACTAGCTAACTCTTACATTTAAATTCACCCATATGTCTATTTATGCTTTGCCACATGGCTGGTGGCTTGTTACCTCATTTTCTACATGTCCTGCTTGCTCAGCGTCTGGCTGGTATTCTGCCTGACTCCACCCTTCTCCTTCCCATCATCCTTAGTTTGGTTGTCCCACGTATACTTCCTGTCCGGCCAATCAGCGTTGTATTAAACCAATTTGAGTGACAAATCTTTACAGTGTAAAAGAGGATTCTTCCACAGCAAAGCACTTTTCCTGCAGTGTCCCTAGCCCCAGAGTCTTTCTTTAGGTAGACTAGAGCATAGAGGTGGTGTGCGTGCCTGTATAAGAAAAAGAAAACACAGGTGACTTCTAAGAGCACTCTCTGGCATGCACCACATGCTACGATAATACACACAACCCACAACACACAACAATGAATACAATGCATTTATATAAAATGCCCAGGCAAATCCATAGAGACAGACAGATTAGATGTTGCCTTGGTTTGGATAGATTGGAGAGAGAAGAATGGCTTCAGGGTTGTGTGTGTGTGTGTGTGTGTGTGTGTGTGTGTGTGTTTGTATATAAGTGTATGTCTATGTATTGTGGTTTATGTTTTAAGTGTGTGTTCATATATGTGTGTGTATTTGTGTGTGTGTATGTATATGGGTGTATATACACGTATGTGTGTATATGTGTGTGTATGTATGTGGGTGTATATATGTATGTGTGTATATGTGTGTGTGGTGTCATGTGGTGATCAATCCCAGGGCCACGCATGTTCTAGCCAAGAACTCTGCCACTGAGCTGCATGCCCATCCTGCAGGGTTTATTCTAAGAATGTAGAAAATGTTCTAAAGTTCAAATGTGGTGATGGTTGTACAACTCTAAGCACACTAAAACCCATGGTCGGTACATTTTAACTGGCTGGATTTTATGATATGTAAGTTATAACTCAGCTAAAATGCACAAATTTATAGGTGAGGGCCAGCATTATAGCTTAGCTGGTAACAGTGTTGGCTACGTAAGCCCGATGACCTGTCTTCAATCTTCAGAACCCATATAAAGGTGTAGGACGGAACCAACCCCCAAGGCTGTCCCCCGACCCCCACACATGGGATGTATCATGTGCAGACATATATAAATGTACACATAATAAATAAATGAATAATAAAAATTTCAGTTGAAAAGAAAATCTTAGAGTTGAGTTTTAAAAATAACATTTACTGCTGGGCAGTGGTGGTACATACTTTAATCCCAGCACTTGGGTGGCAGAGGCAGGCACATTTCTGTGAGTTGGAGGCCAGCCTGGTCTACAGAGCGAGTTCCAGGTTAGCCAGGGCTACACAGAGAGACCCTGACTCACAAACAAACAAACAAACAAACAAACCCAATTCCTAGCATTAAATAAAAGCAAAGGTTTGATCTTCATGCGTGTGGCTAGTGACTACTATATCAGGACGCACAGGTCTGATCTGGAATCCTGGTCCTCATGTAGGTTAACCCTAGTTAGCCTTCTGTGACCACACGCACCTTTTAAATGATCCAGAGGAGAGACTGCTGACCTCCTTCCTCTGTTTTCCTTCAGTTTGCAGCAACGCCAAACGAAACTTCGAGAAGTGCAGTGCCGACCTGAGCCCAGTCACCGACTGCATGGAGCACGCGCTGACCTCCAGGCACCCGCGCACCCGATACCCCGCGGGCTGGGACGCCCAGTTTATCTTCATCCCTCTCGCTTACTTGCCTACGCCACTGAAGGACTACATATTCAGAGCTAGGTGCAAGCCAGCTCAAGCGGTCTGAAGGTTCCCGGGTCGGTGGCTCTTGGAGTGAAGAAATCATTTGTGTCTCTGTGATCGTTAGTTCGGACCCAAGCTATCCATGCTAACAAGCTTTCTTGCCTGAACCGTTTTCCTCTCCACCCTCACAGACACCGGGTCTCACTCTACAACCCTGGCTGGCCTGGAACTCCTAGAGATCTGCCTGTCTCACTCTTAGTCAAGATGTTCACATTACAAATACACCAGATTTACTACTATTTTAATCATTTTCTTGAGAATATCGCCATAGTGCGCCATCCTTTCTCGTCCAATTAAACAGAGCTGTGTAAGAACATTTTAACCTGTCTTTCCTTATGTACTTAGGTATGTTTGTGTGTGGGCATGTGTGTGAGAGTGCAGGTGTCCCAGGAGGTCAAAGGTGACAGAATATAGACGGTTGTGAGCCCCCCCCCAACGTGGGGGCTGGGAACCGAACCTGGGTCCTTAGCAAGAGCATCGCCTGCTTTTAACAACTGAGCCATCTCTCCAGCCCCCAACTGAGACTCTTTTTGCTTGTTTATTTGTCTTGGTTTTTATTTTTTTAAAGATTTATTTATTTATTATGTATACAGCAGGCCAGAAGAGGGCACCAGATCTCACTACAGATGGTTGTGAGCCACCATGTGGGTTCTGGGAACTGAACTCAGGACGTCTCGAAGAACAGCCAGTGCTCTTAACCTGAGCCATCTCTCCAGCCCCTTGTTTTTGTTTTTTCAAGACAGGGTTTCTGTGTGTAACAGCCCTGGCTGGCTGTCCTGGAGCTCACTTTGTTTGTTGTTTGTTTGTTTTTTGAGCTGGGTAGGTGCCAGCACACCCAACTATAACACACTAGATTTCTTCATTTATCACCTTCAGACATTCTTCATTTCCTCTTGTGAGAAATGAAAAGCATTTTTACATATTTTCTTTGTACTCATATTTCTTTTCTTTCTTTCTTTTTTGGTTTTTCGAGACAGGGTTTCTCTGTGTAGCTTTGGAGCCTGTCTTAGAACTCACTCTGTAGCCCAGGCTGGCCTCGAACTCACAGAGATCTGCCTGGCTCTGCCTCCCGAGTGCTGGGATTACAGGCGTGTGGCACCGCTGCCCGGCTCATCAGGCTCTGGGATCATTGCTGAAGAGGAAGCAGAGGGAGTAAGAGCCAGCGGATAAGGGAGTTTGCGGTGACGCTGTGTCTCCTTGTCATGTTAGTAGCTACACTCCAAGTCCCACCAACATGGCTGCCTGAACATGAGCCGAACAAAGACAACAACCACCATGCTGACACGGACCGGGGAAAGTGAGGGGCGTTTACCCACCACCCCCACAGCTCCCTAGAGTTTTCTTGAGTGCGAGCTGCAGGAAATGTTAGATAGAAGGATTTATATGGCGGAGATAAACAGATAGAAAATAAAGGATAGCCTCGGGAGGGCCTGGAACCTATTCCAACGGCCCCCGACTGTCTCTGGTCCAGGGTTTTTATAGAGACGCCAAGGGGTGGAGCAAAAGACCTCCTCCCCCAGCACAGCCAAGTGCAGGCCATCTCAGACACCTGCACTCAGGCCCGTGGTCCTAATCATCCTCTATGCGGACCTGCTGGGTAAAGCCACGAGGAACCCGAAAACCGGCTCCCACAGGAAAGCCCAGGGGGCCTCAACTCTACACGAAGAACTCCAGGTAACTAAGGAAGGCTGAGAGTGGGAGAAACCGTCTTCCTCAGGGAAGAGCACACCCACTGTTTATCTAGTACCAAAGGGTCAGCCCTGAAAATGACAGAGTGACATTATGTAGATGGAGCAGGTTATATTAGGAATATATACATAGACACACGTAACAACAATAAACGAAAAAAGAAGCCATGAATTTGAGCAAGAACAAGGAGGTACTGGCATATGGCCTAGAGCTCAAAGATCTACCTGCCTCCACCTTCCAAGTGCTTGCATCAAAGGTGTGCGTCACTTTGCCTGTCAATTTGAAAATTTAATTCCACATCAACATTATTATTTGTGCAGGTGTGTGTGTGCATCTGTGCCACAGTGCTGATGTGGAGGTCAGAGAGACAACCTGCAGGAGCTGATTTCTCCTCCCACCAAACCCAAGTTAGGCATCATGCATCTTTACCCACGGAGCCATCCTGTCAGTCCTATTGAATTAAACAAGTCCTTTACTTATATTTTACGTGTGTGTGAGTGTCTGCATGTACGTGTGTGCATCATGTATATGCCTGGTACACGCAGAGGCTGGAAGAAGGTATAAGATATCCTGGAACTGGGTTCTGTGCCCGGGTGGGTGCAGCGGCCACATGGGTGCAGCGAACTGGACCCAGGTTCTTGCATTGCTGTTGTTATTTTTAATTGCTAAGATTTCTGGGCGATATTAGAGCTGGAACCCAGGGCCTTGTTTACGTTAGGCAAGTGCTCTGCCTTGGAGCCTCACCCCCAGCCTGAAAAGGCATTGCTTTGTGACTAAGGTCTCACAGTATAGCCTGGGTGATGCTCAAACTCTTGACCTTCCTGTCTCTTGCCCCCAGAGAGCAATAGTGACCCTAAGACAGACTGTGTAAGAGAGAAGGGTGGTGGCATCTACCTCTGTCACTTTTGGAAGAGAGGCAAGCCAGTATGAAGGGCTTACAGAGGGACACCAGCTAGTACTGCCCTGAGTGAGTTGGGGCGTCTCATTGTATTAAATCACATCACACAAACCATTTGTCTCTTTATGTGCTTCCATTAGAATTCCTGTAAAAATGCCATGATGAAAAAGGAACCTAGTAGTTAGAGTTCCATATTCATCTGTAGTTCTGATACTAGACAAAACAGTCAACATAACTTCTTCTGGAGGTCAAGTCCTTGTTCTGTGCCAATCACTGTGTTTTAAATTACTCCTTTTGAAACCCCGCTGGGTTCCTGTGTTTCTTTAGTGGTTTGCTCCCCATACCACAGGCTGTTGATTTAACTTTTTTTTTTTTTAGATTTATTTATTTATTTATTATGTATACAGCGTGTATGAATGCAGTCCAGAAGAGGGCACCAGATCTCATTACAGATGGCTGTGAGCCACCATGAGGTTGCTGGGAATTGAACTCAGGACCTCTGGGAGAGCAATCAGTGCTCTTAACCTCTGAGCCATCTCTCCAGTCCCTGATTTAACTTTTTTATCAAATGATGTCATGGCTCTGAAGTCCAACCTAGACCATTCTGGAGTGAACCTTAGACCTTGTCCAGCCTAAGGACTTTAAAACTGATACAGAAAAAAAAAAAAAAAAAAAAAAAAAAAAAAAAAAAAAAAAACTGATACAGACTCACAAAAATAGAAAGTGCTTAGTACTGACTCTGATGATGAGCAAAATCTCCCCTAAAATAAATACCAGGAGGTTTTATGGAAAGAGCTTGGAGAAAGAATAAATCAATGTAAACATACACAATACTCACAAATAGGGGTCTCAGGGTCACAAAGCAATGCATAGCATCATTTTCACCCCAAATAATTTATAAATTCAGTGTGACTACAGTCCAATCAAAAGTCCAGCAGCATTTTATTTTCAAATTGAGAATTTGACTTTAAAATTTAACGCAAGAGCAAAAAGGCAGGAGAAGCCAAGAGAATTTTGACGAGTAGGTGGGGGAGACTCACTTTCCCCGAATGTGGAGACCTAGCCTGCAGTTTGCTCGTGCTTATTACGCCCCATTAACTCAGAGACGGAAGGCAAGACTGGACAAGATGCGCAGACCGAGGGAAGAGCTCTGGGTGGAAGCTTGATGCCGCAGAGGAAGCTTTATGAGAAGTGGGGAAATGGTGGGAGGGCAAGTTCTTTCTTTCAGAGAACAGCAACCTTGGATGTCGGCCGCCTGTCGCGCACAGAAGCCTTGTCCAGCGGAGCAATTGTGAAAAGCAAACACTTCAAACCTTCAGGACAGTCCTTTAGGGATGGAGGAGAGGTGTCACTAGAGATGGAAGTGAAGTGACGTATTTCCTAAGCTATGTGCTAAGTACATAAGGGTAGGGGCCAACTAAACATTATATAGTGTTTGACTCAAATGTTTCCTATTTTTAGTTCCTCATTATTAGTAGTATTTTGGGTTTATTGGGGGGGGGGTATGGTTTGTTTGTTTGTTTTTTTCCTGAGACAGGGTTTCTCTGCATAACAACCCTGGTACTCACTCTGTAGACCAGGCTGGCCTCCAACTCACAGAGATCCTCCTGTTTCTGTCTCCTGAGTCCTGGGATTAAGAGCATGTGCCGCCATCGCCCCGTTTTAGTTTATTATGAATGTGTGTGTGTGTGTGTGTGTGTGTGTGTGTGTGTGTGTGTGTGTGCTCATGTACAGATGCATGCCACAGTACTTGTGTCCAGGTCATCAGAGGGTAATTTTTAGAAGTGGGTTCTCTCCTTCCAGCATTCATTCTGATGTTCAAACCCAAGCCATCAGGCTTTCATGGCAAGTGCTGTTAGTTACTGAGCCATCTGGTCAACCTTCAAATAGTAATAAAATAAATATAGAAGCTATTCCTCTCTTGGAGCTCTTCCAAATTTTGGGAGTTATTTCTCACTTTCCTTGGTAACTCTTAATAAATCTATATTTTCATTACTCAGCACAAACACACACACACACATGCAAATGTGCACATGTGCACACAACACTTTACAGAAAGGTTAGTTTCTGCAATATTATACTACAAGAACTACCTTGGTGTGTTCCTAGTACCTCGCTTAGTGAGCCACCATGTGGTTGCTTGGAATTGAACTCAGGACCTCTGGAAGAGCAGTCGGTGCTCTTAACCTCTGAGCCATCTCTCCAGCCCCAGTACCTCGCTTAGTGTAAATAGTATTTGTTGAATATAATAAGCCACATACTGTATATATTATAGTTATGTAGTTAATGTGTGTTTGTGGGGGGGCATGTGTCATGGCTTGCATGTGTCGGTGAGAGGACACCTTGTAGAAGTTGGTCTCCTTCCAATATGTGGATGCCAGAGATTGAACTAAGATTGTCAGACTTGGTAGCTAACGTCCTTACCTGACAAGCCATCTCACTAGCACCATATAATATATGTATTTATAAATATATATGTGTATATATATTGACATGTGTATGTATGTGTACACACACACACACATATATAAAATAGCATATTTTTGTTGTTGTTTGTTTATTTTTTGAGACACAGTTTCTCTGTGTAGTCCTGGCTGTCCTAGATCTCACTCTGTAGCCCAGGCTGGCCTCAAACTCACTGAGATCCGCCTGCCTCTGCCTCCTGAGTGCTGGGATTAAAGGCATGGGCCATCACTGCCTGGTTAAAATAGAGCACTTTTATTTATTCTTCCCCCCAACTTCATGTCTCCTTTTTTTCATAAGCCCCTGGGTCTAATTAGGGCTGTCTGTGTGTGCAAGGGTGTTACGTCATCTGCTGGAGCATGAACAACCTACTAGTGGCCACATCCCTAATTAAAAATTACTTTCCCTTGCTGGAGAGATGGCTCAGCGGTTAAGACCCCTGGCTGCTCTTCCAGAGGACCCAGGTTCAATTCCCAGCATCCACATGGCAGCTCACAACTGTCTGTAATTCAAGTTCCAATGGATCTGACTCCCTCACAAAGACATACAGGTCAAACACCAATGCATATAAAAAATTAAAATAAATTAAATAAGATTTATTAAAAAATAAATTACTTTTCCTCTTCCAGCCACAATCAGTTGCCAATAGTTCCTCAGCTAGGGGCGGGGCCTCATGAGCTCCGCCCCCATGCATGCTCCTCAGCTAGGGGTGTGGCCTCATGAGCCTCGCCCCCATGCAGGTTGGAATATTGACAGCTTGATCTTGTGCAGGGAACCACGGCCGCTGAGAGTTAATAAATGCAACAGTTGTGCCATGTCCAGAAAATAACACTTTACAGCTCTCGTTCCCAGCTCTTATGTTCTTCCTGCCTCCTCTTCTGCAATGTCCCCTGAGCCACGGTGGCCTCTAGTTATGGTAGGTAGCCAAGAGCAACGGCAACGGCCTGTGTTGTTTTGAGGGCCTCTGCAGCCGCCCCAATCAATGACTTGCAGGGAGGCATTCCGTGGCACTAAGATTTTGTTGTTTTTTTTTTTGGGGGGGGGGCAGGGTCTTACTATGTAGTAATGCATGTGTGTTTGTACATGCGTTAGGATAATCATTTGCTGAAAACAACAAACATAGATTGAAAGCATCCTTTTAAAATGAGTGTACACCCGACATGGGTGTTGCTGATGTTAGCACTGGTTCGTTATTGGCACAGCCATGTCTGAATGGAACGGCAGAAGTCATAAAGTCAGCACAGCTGCTTGACAAAGATCCAGCAGAGCTGAGCCACATGATGGCTGCCATGCCACCTTTTCATCTCCACCTGTTACATACTTGCGGCATTTTTAATATTTGTACAATTTGGGGATGTTGGATTGATAAAAAAAATTCCTTATAAATCATTTGTGCCTTCTCCCAGGAATGCTGCTTCTAAGCTTACCCAGGAAAGTCCTGAACATACTACCCCACCCCACTTTGAGGGAGATATCCTTATCTACTTGAAGGTCTTCCTTATGCCTTGGAGGTTGTGACACATAAAAAAGAAGCCAGAGGTCTCTTCATGAGGCTATGTGACATTCTTGAAACATCTGTCTCTGTACTTACACTGGAACAAGATATTCAAAACAAAGTAAATTAAAAAGGTCAACAAGATTCGGTGGGCTAGAGGAGTTGGCCACAGCTCAGATTACAAGCCTCTTCCCACTGTACACTCAGACAGTTACGTGGCATACAACCCTGCCCTACATAGAAACATATTGATCAAGTACAGAGTGAAAAGATGATAAAAGTGTGAGGTGTCAGGACCTTCCTCTCTTAGAAGTTAGCTCATGCAGAGCCACTATAATGTCATATGGCCAAGGAACAACAGAATGCCAGGATTAGACATATAGACAAATTCTATAAGGATATAATATAAACATTGATTGTATTATGGCAGAATTTGAATAATAACTGCAACAGTTTTGGCCTAAAGATTTTTCCTGGGTACTCTGACCACTAAGAGTTAATAATACACTGCCTGAGACATGGCAAAATGCCCAGGGTGACTTGAAGATTTTGTTTTGGTCTAATGTCCCTAAAGCAACCAAAACAACCAGCCTGACCACAGGCTGTCATATGCCTCTAGATTCTCAAAAATTGGGTTATGGGTTTATGAGTAAGAATGATAACTCTGTTTATTAATGATATCAAAACTTGAGGGAAATGATTAAAAATGATAACTCTGTTCTGTCATAATTTATTAATGATGACTAAGATGAACAAAAAAAGTAAAACACATGTCCAAAACAAAAATGATATGATCTATGTTTTAAAACATCATAAATGTATTCCTGCTAACTAAATTCTGTATAAATAAAGAAACACTCTGGCTGCTAGTCAGTCAGGCTGCAAGATTCTCCCGACCACCATGGCCACTGCTGGGGAATGGCTCCCAGCACGTTATCTGGGTCAGAGCCAGAGATTTCATCCCTTGTTAAACACGGTCAATGATTCCTGCAAAATTTCCCTCATTCCTTTCCTGTGTGAGGCTGTCTGTGCTGCTCAGTAAGAGAGAGCGTGAAGCCTTTTGTCAGAGGTGACACACGGGCACAGAGACAAATTCACAGGACAGCCTTCAGGCAGGCACAGATTCAGACTCAAGCAGCAGAAGGAAGACACAGGGAGAGTGGAGGAGAGAACTCACATCTGGGGTTGCTCCTGGCCAAATGACACCAGGGGGAGTGCTTTATTGATTTCTGTCCTTAATGCAACACCAGTGTGTTATTGGTGACTCTGAGTTTATTACTAATGAGTTCAAATGACTGAAGTTAATGAATTGTATTTGAAAATGTTCTAAGTGATCAACTTCTTATCTACATGTAAAGTTGTGTCTAATACATATATATATGAATAATATATATAAATAATATATATGACATATATTATATATATATTAAAAGGGACTTTCAATTTGCCTAGCCACATCTCAAGCTCCTGACCACAAAATCCTGCTTCCTTAGCCCCTTGAGTTGAAATCTGCGACTCACAGATTTGTACCATGCTTGACTTGTCTAAGAAAAGGTTAAAAAAAAAGATGGAGTATCACACATAGCACTAAAACTCTTAAGAATATAAATAGTTATATACAGATACAGGTAGACAGGTCATACACAAGTATGTGTGAGAGAAGTCTCCATGTCCTACGACACAGGCATAGGGTGTCTTCTGCAACAGGGTCTTTCTGTCAAGCTCCTGAGGGTAACCAAGAGCAATGGCAGCAGCTGTAATGTTTGGGAGGGAGTCTATGGGACCTTGCTGAGCAACAGCTGGACAAAAGGTAACCCATACCTGGCACTGGGCTTTTTAGATGATAGCCCCTGGTGTATGGGAGAGGCATTCCACCCACTCTATTATAGGGTAACACTGTTAAACTCCCTTTATCACACACACACACACACACACACACACACACACACCACACATAAACACCACAGACACACACACACACAACCACACACAGACATATCACACACACATACACAACACACACACACACACACAACACACACACACTCTACGAAACTCTACAGTAGTAGGTGTCCATATGGCTTTTTCAAAGATCTCTGGTGTTAGTTATCCCTCCTTATCCCCCCACAACCCCCACTACCTTAATGTTTATTTTTTAACATCGACATGACCATATCAACTTACAGTTTAGCTACTTTATAAATGAAAAGTTGGTAACTTTTGACAGAGACAGGTTCAAATTTGATTGGTGGAAGGTCACAGCTTATTTAAAAGAGAACACCTGAGCTCAAGTACATGTCACCGCTACAGATTTGTTTTGTTTCATTCAAGACAAGGCTCTGTGGAGCTGTGGCCATCCTGGAATTTGCTCTATAGACCTGCCTGGCCTCCAACTCACAGAGATCCGCCTGCTTCTGCCTCCCAAGTTCTGGGACTAAGTCTCTTTAAAGAGGGCACCCGTGGTGTGTCTCCAGACTCCTCCATCTCACCCTCACCTTATTATCTACACAAAACCAACTCTGTAAACCAATGTATCAGGAGGTCTGCAACAAACTCCCACTTCTGCACACCTCAGTTTTAAGAGGAAGAACAGCATACTTTGCTGCCCCGTGACTCTAAAAGCACGCTTCACTCTCACGCACCGTGATCGCTTCTCATTAGGTGTAGGAGCTGTCGTGAAGAACAAACTTTTCCTCAACTTTATCGTCCTGATTTTAAAAGTTGTTTCTAGATGATGTGTGCCACCGTGACAGCTCAAGTTATAAAAGTTTAAAAGGCACAGGGAAGGCTGGGGTGGCTGTAATGATGCTGGAAGCATGAGTTACAGAAGGAAGGCTGGATGTCCTCTCAGCCATCATTATTCTGCATCTGGCTGTGCAGTTACAATAGTACCATTATTTGTCTCTTGCAAGCGGGTCTCAAGGGGGCTCCAAAAGAGATTGTTTCTTGAACAGAACAGTTGCTTAATAAATATTCATTGGATTTGAAAGTAGAGGTCGTCATTTAAGATCCCTGCCAACACGAAGAATAGCTCATTGGGATGTGCTGTGGATTCCTGGTGTGGGTGGAAGTGATAACAGGAAGATGGTTTATGTGGTACATCCAGGACTCAGAGGCAACTGGATACAAAGTACCTGGAACAACTTCTGATGTGATTTTATAATGAAGTTCCCTGGAGCTGAGGAGCTGAGGCGGCATCAGTCTAGACCCAAGGAAATATGAATTCTCCTACACACTTCTCAGGTCATTTTCTTTTAAAATTAACAGTACTTTTTGTTGTTGTTGTTTTTCGAGACAGAGTTTCTCTGTGTAGCCCTGGCTGTCTCGGAACTCATTCTGTAGCCCAGGCTGGTCTCGAACTCACAGAGATCTGCCTGTCTCTGCCTCTTGAGTGCCGAGACTGCCAGCTTTAACAATACATTTTGTTACAGAGAAAGATTAACTGGAGAGGGAAACTCCATTTTCGTGGCTGCAGGGAAGCTGTCATCCATGCTGGGTGAAGAATTTCTACTCAGGCTACCTTGGGGTTACCCATGCTTCTGTAAGTAACCCTTCATCATGCTCCAAAGTCAGTCAAGAAACTCATGCACTCCTCAGGATGAACTTTGGTGGGATTGATCTTGGGTTTATCAGCTGAGTTCTTTTTTTTTTTTTTTTTTTTTGGTTTTTTGAGACAGGGTTTCCCTGTGTAGCTTTGGACCCTGTCCTGGAACTCACTCTGTAGCCCAGGCTGGACTCAACTCACAGAGATCCGCCTGGCTCTGCCTCCCAAGTGCTGGGATTAAAGGCGTGCGCCGCCGCCGCCGCCGCCGCCGCCGCCGCCGCCGCCGCCGCCGCCGCCGCCGCCACCACCACCACCACTGGCCAGCTGAGTTCTTATAAGGAGGAGCGGACATGGCTTACATTGCCCCAGGGAAGGAATTCTCAGAACAACTACTTTGGTCTCCTTGGGTGTGCATGCGTGGGCCCGTGCGCTCAGGAACACACACACACAGGCGCACACACCTTCACTCTCAGAAAGGAAGCAAGCAAGCAAGCAAGCAAGCAAGAGACAGACAGACAGACAGGAAAGAAAGAATTCAGGATGATGTAGTTAGCCATGAGGGTGGGCGACGCCTCGGGGCACACAGGGGACATCGATAATATCCACCCTATTCGAGTTCCCCGACTGGTGGGAAGTTTGTGTCTGTTTAGAAATCTGCTTCAGAACTTACTTATGGACAAAAAGTACTGTTAATTTTAAAAGAAAATTTAAAAGAAAATGATCTAAGAAGTGTGTGGGAGAATTCGTATTTCCTTGGGTCTAGACTGAAGACGCCTCAGCTCCAGGGAACTTTATTATAAAATCACATCAGAAGTTGTTCCAGGTACTTTGTATCCAGTTGCCTCTGAGTCCTGGATGTACCACATAATATTTACACACATTCTTGTGTATGTGTAAATGATTCTAATTTTGAAGTTGGAGCAAGTCCCTGGCAGGAGTCGGCCTGTTTCTGCCTGCCTGACTCAAGGCTGAGCGGAGTACTGATGCCGAACTTCAGAGCTCGGAACAGATCCAGGGTGAGAGGCGGCGACAGCCGAGGGGCCAGACTAAGGCCGCGAAGAGGCCTGGGCACTGCCGTGCTGAGTCCCGGCGGTGGGGGAGGCCTGTGGCTTTCAGAGGGGCTTGGGAGCAGGTGTTTGCGCCTTCTCTGACCCCCCTGACTGAGCCCGCATGGCTGACCGAGCCATAGGCACCTGGCTCCTTTATCCAGCTTCCCTCCTACTCTTGGACAACCTTTGTTCTAAAGAGCAAGGTCCTCTGGCTCTCCCTGCGAGTGCCAGCTCGTTCTTTCCCAGAACTTTGTTCATGTCTCCCCCTTTGAACAGTTTCCTTTTTATTATCCTGTTCACTTTTGGGGGGGCCAGGAGGATAGGGTGTTATGTGTCTTCAAACTTGGTTTGTAGCAGAGGACAGTCTCGAGCTTTTGGACCCCTTGCCTCTACCTCCATGGCGGGATTACAGGTAGTGTGGGCCACTACACCAGGTTTATGCAGTGTTGGGGATTTGACCCAGGGCTTCACACATGCTAGGCATGCTGTCTGACTTCTGAGCCACATTCTTCGCTCACTCGAAAGCCTTATCTGACTCTTCTAATCCAAACTTCTTTCTTATTCTGCGCCCGGTGGAACTCAGTCTGTACCACACATCTTGACACTGGGCTAGGATTAAAGCTGTGTATGGATTCCTGGGGGAACCTCCTGGCCCAGGGGTTAGCATGTATATATATATATATGTAGTCCATTTGCAAAGGGTTGGATTTGTAGCCTAACCCAGATACAGGTTTTCCATGTGCTGGTGCTGGTAGCCCTAGCTGTGGTTCTGGCACATCTTCCCACCCCTGAAGCTGAGGCCAGCTCCGGTTCTGGCGGCTCAGCTGTTTCTGCCTAGGGCCTCTCAAGTGTAAGCCCTTTTGATCTTTAATCCACGAGGTGGATGAACTGTTCCGTGTGGTTAAACCTCATGTTTTACTTTGGGCTTTGGGACCCAAATTCTAAGAGTCCTGGGAAGAAAATCTCATATGGAAGATTATTAGTGGTTGGCACAGACCTTTTCGTGTTATGTCATCTGTTGGCTTGTCTGCTCTGAGGCAATTGTTAAATTCTCTGAGTCACCCTTGGGGTCACTTCCAAAAGTCTGTCCCCTTCCCCCTGAGAACTCAAGGGTCTTACGAAGTCGCCCATTTCTGCCACCCACGACCTTCAATGGACTCTGGTTCCAACTCAGCAGTTTCCAGAAACTCAGCAGCCGAGTTTTCTGCAAGTGCAAATAAAGACAAATTAAAGAAACGAATTCTAGTTGAACTCGTGCCTGGGGAGGCAATAAATTCAGAGACGGAAGGAGGGCTGCTGGAATAGGCTTTTCACAGAACCATGATTGTGTTCCTTGGACAAAAACACGAAAACTTGACGGCAGGCTGGAGAACGTTTTGCCTAACCTCGATATTGAAAGCAAAGTCACGGACCGTGTTTTGTTAAAATGAGATGAAGGCGTCTGAGGTGGAGGCGAGTGGACTGAAGGGATGCAGAGGTCTCTGACCGCAACACGGGAAGAAAGGCGAGGCAATTACCAGAAACACTGAATGATATATTTTAACTACATCTCATTAATTAACTTCTTTTGAGAAAAATAGAGATTTTTTTTCTAGCCTATTGGTAAATATTTTAAAAAATGATTTTTCCGCATAAAGGATTGAATCATGAATTTCCACCTGTGTTCTTAGGGGAAGGGATGCGATGAAGAGAGAGAGAGAGGGGCAGATGTAGGAGTCTTCTAGGTGACTGGAGATAAGAACTTCCTGAGTTGGGGGCTAAACAGATCCTGAGCAGAAAGAGGAGCTGAGCAGGGTGTTCTCTAATGGGAGAAGATTAGCACAGCCCGGTTGGCCGTGATGTGAAATCTGAGTTCCCTCTGCAATCCGCAGACAGTGTGAATTCCAGCAGAGCAGGAATTTCAATACTTGGCCAAGAGAGAGTTAAGAGGATTAGCTACCTCAGATATGGGCGTTGGAGGCAGGAGGACACCCCGGGAGGAGAAGTCTCACCTGGTTGTTTTGTTTTTACGCAGGAGTTTGAGGTCCCCAGGAGGTCACAGGAGTAGACTGTGGGGAGACTCTCTGAGAGTCACCCCTCCGGGACAGCATAGAGTCGACCCCTATCTGCAAGTGCGGGGTGAGATGCCTCTGCAGCTTTAACCTGGAAACTGAATCCAAGAGCTGAGCTCTTAGTGGTGGTGGAGGTGTGAGGAGGGGTCCTGACCCACAGGCAGGTTCGAAGGTTGGGGTTTTGACTAGACTCACCCTCTGCGTGGATTTTGAGAGCCATAACTCAGAGGGAGACTTTGGTAGGAACTTATTTGCAGCTTAGTGAAATTCCAGGTGTGGGGGGAAGCCAAGATTAAATCATTTAGGATTATAGAAACCAGGGAAAAAAACCTCCTAAAGGGCTGTCTTACTGTTCTATTGCTGTGAAGCGACACCATGTGCAATGCGTTTAACTGGGGGCCTTGCCTGCAGTTTCAGAAGCTTAGTCCACTGATCATCATGGTGGGGAGCAGGGCAGCATGCATGGTGATAAAATCGTAGCTGAGAGCCACAGCCTGAGAGAACTGGGCCTAGCATGGCCTTTTGAAACCCGCAATCCCATCCTCTTCCTCCAACAAGGCCACGCCTCCTAATCCTTCTCAATCAGTGCCGTCACCAGACGACTGGGCATTCACAGATGTGGGCCTGTGGGGGCCGTTCTCTTCCAACAGTGAGGTTGTTGTCGGGGTTTTGACTACAATGGGACTTGAGGGAATAGAGTGCCAGGCATTCAAGTTACCAAACCCTGACCTGGGATATTAGCTCAGAGTTCATCGTCTCAGGCTCGTGAAGATTCAAGCTGTGGACACTTGAGGGAGCATGCAAAGTGGTAGGGAGGAGCCAGGTGAGAAAGCGTTTATAGAAGGGGTGAAGAAATGCACGAGGGCTTTTTGAAGCAAGGAGAGGGGGTGAACTACTTGCTATTCAGCCTCTGAAGAGCAGAATTCCACCTTAGCCTTTAAATCTTGAGTTCTTTAGAAGGGGAGGGTTTAGTTAAGTTCTCTTTGTAGCTTTGCAAGAGTTGGAGCCTGAGGGAACAGATTTCCCTCTGGCTATGGCCCCTTTTGGCCTAACTGCTGCTGATAAGCACGGAGTTGCAGTTGCTGATTCAGACAGCTGTGACTTAACGGGCAGCTACCATCTAAAAAAGGGACAACACTTCTCCTCATAGGAACCCTTTAAAAAGGTGGGAGCTGGCCTCCCGCAGATGGTGCCCTGAACAAGGACTTAGGTTCAGGGACCCCCACTGTCCTCTGTAGGAGCAGTGAATGTTCTTAACCGCTAAGCCATCTCTCCAGCACCATATCTGGTCTTTTTTAACAGTGTCATACGGGCAAGTCCATCTGCAAGTCATTCCAGGAATTGCCCTTTTGCTTGGGAGGTTGGAAAGGGCCGTGTCCTGATTTACCCTCGGGAAGAACTTTAGCCAGGAACTCACTACATAGACGAAGCTGGCCTGGCACTCACCAAGATCCACCACACCTGGTAGAGGCAGGTGGCTTTCTAGTTCTAGGAAAAGTTGTAATACACAGTGAGACCATATCGTAAAAACCAAAACAACCCTCTCCAATTCAGGTCGTTAGTTTTAGAGTTCATATAGTCAATTTGTTCCTTAACCCCTGAGTTAGATTTCTGTTCAATCTGCAGAAAGCCACATTAATCAGTTAGGAAATGTTTGACTAAAACTGATAAACAAGACTGACTACCCTCATCTAACCTTTCTCCTCCCTCTTCAAAGCTGAGGGTATCAACAGAAGACTAAGGTTTTTAGCCTGGCAATGGTGACGCACACCTTTAATCCCAGCACTCAGGAGGCAGAGGTGGGCAGATCTCTGTGAGTTCCGGGACAGCCTGGTTTACTGAGTGAGTTCCAGACCTGTCAGGGCTACACAGAGAAATCCTGTCTCGAAAAACAAAAACAATCAAACAAAAAACCAAACAAACAAAGACTAGGGTATTAAAAAAAATAATTACTTATTAATTTTATTTTATGTGTGTTAGTATTTTGTCTGCATGTATGTACGTGTACCACATGCATGCTAGCACCCATGGAGGTCAGAGAAAGGTGTCAGATCCCCTGGAACTGGAGTTACAGATGGTTACACATGGGTGCTGGGAACTGAACTCTGCAAGAGCGGCCGGTGTGCTTAACTGCTGAGCCATCTCTGAAGTCCTGTCCAAGGTATTTTTAATATTTATGAGAGTATCGGGATTAGAAGGTTTCCAACCAGTTTCCAATGCAGTTTTCACAGCAGCCTTTTCCAGGCAGACAGGAGCAGCACCTGGAAGGTTCTAATCATCAGTCCTTCCCAACTCAAGCCTCCCTCCCCCTTCCTCCATTCCCAAGCATAAAGGAAGCTTGGGTGGGGCTGGAGAGATGGCTCAGCGGTTAAGAGCACTGGCTGCTCCCCCAGAGGTCCTGAGTTCAATTCCCAGCACCCACATGGTGGCTCACAACCATCTGTAATGAGATCTGGTGCCCTCTTCTGTCATGCAGGCATGCATGCAAATAGAGCACTCATATGAATAAATAAATCTTAAAAAAAAAAAAAACAATAAAAAAAAAAAAGGAGGCCGGGCGGTGGTGGTGCATGCCTTTAGTCCCAGCACTCGGGAGGCCTGGTCTACAAAGCGAGTTCCGGGAAAGGTGCAAAGCTACACAGAGAAACCCTGTCTTGAAAAACAACAACAACAACAACAACAACAACAACAACAAAAAGAGCTTGTAACCTAAGCTGAGTCAAGATGGTCAATCAATAGAATGAGGGACTATTGGGGAAGAAAGTGAATGAAGAAAGAATGAAGGGAGAGGAGAGAGAATAATGGAAAGGAATATCATAAAATACACCATATATAGGTATAACATGTCATTCTGAGATCCATTATTTTGTGCAAATAATATGCACTAATAAAAAAGATTTTAAAATAAGTAGTATTTTAATCTGGGTTTAGCAGCACATATTTATAATTCCAGTCCTGAGGAGGTAGAGGCAGGAAGTCCACAAGCTCATCCTTAGAGGCATATGAGTTCAAGGCCAGCCAGGGTTACACAAGACCCCTGAAAAAGAAGAAGTATATTTCAAGGATAAAGATGGATTTTTTAAAAAACATTCTATAGGATTCCAAATTCCTAGACAAAGAATATTAGGTTAAATGTAAAAGCAACCCTCTTTAAGTGAATACACAACTCCCTTCCATCTTCAGCTGATGGTCCCCCCAACCAGGAAAAAAGTTTTTTTAATCCTTGAAACATTGGGCTTTTCAAATGTCACATAGATGAACGTGGGTTTGGCAACATAATGAGACCATTTGATATTCTCACTAGAGGCCCAAAGCAATGTAGCTGGCCATTTGGGGACTGGAGCCTCTGAAACCATGAGCCAGGACTGAACATTGTTGTTTTAGTTTTTTTAGATAGGTCTTACTATGTAGCCCAGGCTGGCCTTCAGTCAGCAAGCCTGCTGCCTCTGGCCCACAGTGCTGTATGCATCAGCTGCATCCAGTTTCAGAAAGTTTCTTTTTAGCCTCACACATGATTTTCTACAGATTGTAGGAACCATATGAAATTTAAAAAAATTCGGGTGTAATTAAAATAGATTAGCTTTATTAGTTGATCAAATCTGTTCCTAAGCACGACTGAGAACAAGTCAATTTGTTATGACTTTAAATAAGTTATTGAACCTATGAGATAGAAGAGTTACAAGTAACTACCGGTTTAAGGGAATTAATAGTGATCAAATAATTTTCAATGAGTTAATAGTTTAAAATTTTTTGATTTTTCAAAACTATGACCCAATTCTTTCTGTGATGCAGTGAAGATTTCCAGGTGTTTGGTAGACGTGGACAGTGGGACTGGCTGGCTGCAGGAAGAACAAGGATTCTGTTTTCTGGGTTTTTTGCCTCTTTTTGCGGGGAGGGAGTTCTGGGTTTCTTGTCAAGTTGCTTAAAGAGGAATAAATGAAAGGTTTCCGTGTTATAAGTCTGAACTACAGGTCTCTGCTGCTATGAGGAGCCATGAAAAGGCTTTGCTTGCTCAAATCCCCAAAGGATGAAATTTCACTCTCTACAAACAGAAATGGCCCCCTGGAACCCAGGCCATTGGAGAGCAGAGGGCTGAAAGAACAGCAGGTATATGAACTCCATATGAATTTTGAAATCGGCGATGGGAGGGATATGGGCCACCTGCAAGTCCGGCAGCTTGGATTACAGCAAAAACCACAACTTAACCAAATCCTGGGCCTGCTGCCAACTAGGAGAACAAAGCTGGTTTGTCTTGGTGGCAGTGAGCACCTGAGATGCAGTCCTTTGGGATCTGCTGGTGTCTGAACACAGAGAGCCGTCTTTAAGTCCCTCCTCCCCCTCCACATCCACGGAGCAATCGGGAGGGTATGGCCTCACATGTTATTTAGGACTTATTCTCCCTGTCATTCCTGTGTCCTTTTCTCAGCAACAAAAGTGCATGGGGTTGTCTCTATATTTTACATCCTGTTTATTTCAAAGCTCTTGTTCTTAAGAAGTCCCTTCCCAGACTCATCAAGTGCTTCCAGGGCACTGACTCTTGACTGCCAAGAAGACATCAAAGGCTGAGGTCTGAAGGATGGGGACCAGCTTATCCTAGCTTGCAATCGATCAGTGGTGGGAAGGTGGACACTCAAGCTGTGCATCACCCACACGTGAGTCTCAGGAGGAGGCTGCCGGCTCCAGCTGCCTCCTTGATTAAGCCTGCCAATTGACCAAGGCCTCCAGGCCCCGGGCCTGGAACAGTAAGGAGAAAATGACATTGAGAGTTAGTAAATATGTTCTCTCTCTCAAGAGGTGTGGGGGGAGAGAGGGGATGGAGAGAACTGAGTCCAGGAGGTCATCATTCATCACTCTTTGTAGAGCGTGAACAGCTGCTTCCTATGACTCTCCTCCCCCGGCTCCGAGACGGGCTGTGTCCCCTGGAACCGTGAGCTGAAAACCCCTTCTTCCCGAGTTGCTCTGGCCGGGTATTTTGTGGCGGGAACTACATAGGTACGGAATACACCCTAAGTCGATTTTAGTTAACCTGCGAGTTTACTGGGGTTTCCTACAGAAACAGAGTGCGCGCGCGGGAGCGATGGTGACTCTGACCGCTGCCACCCAAAGCCAGCCCCAGGGTGAGTGATGAGTCATAAAAGATGCTGCACCCCTCAGTCACCCTTCTACCTCCTGCCTCCGCTAGCACCCCCCGACACCCGCACCAGGGGCGGGATGGCCTTCAGCTGGGCTGGGGGTGCGTAGGAGGGAGGGAGCGGCTGGTGTCTCAGCTGTGGGGATGAGGACTCTCCCTCCGCTCCTCCGGATGCTCCAGGCTGCTCTGGGCTCAGCACAGTGACACCAGTGCCATTCCTGGACCGCAGTCTTCCACGCATTGCCCCATATATTCCCCACAGCTCTGTGGCGTAACAGGCCTTGTCTCCGAGACGCCAACTGGTCCTTAAGCGGGTTAACTTGCTGGGAAGATGGATCAAGAAATCCCTCCTTCCTTGAGATCCCTTGCGCCACTTAACTCCACGCCGCCACCTAGTGGGCACACCCACAGACCAGCTCCCCGTCAGCCCACGATGGCGAGAACTGAGAACGTGCAGGTCGGTGGGTCACCCGGGTTTTTGACTGCTTTTGAGGAGCCCCAGGGAAACTACATCATGAAAGGTGATATGTACTATCAGCTGACATCCCCAGGGAACATTCCACCATACCACAGAACTCATAAAAAGAACAAAAGGTTACCATCAAGGTTAAGTAGATGGAATTTTACCGCTGAGCCTGTAAGACTGGGATCCAGTTCTCAGTCTCCTTCTGGAGTCAGGAGTCCAGTATTCATTGCCACAAGTAATAGGACTTTAGAAGTTGAGTTAGTGAAGCTCTCTATTCTTTCAATGTCCTTTTAAAATATTTATATTATCACGTAATACAATTAACTGTTGGTAAATAGTTCTATTTGTAATAGTTGAATTTGAACACACCAAGAGATGTAATTACCACCACAACCACGGTATAGAATAGTTTCATCCCCCTCCCACACGTCCCACCACACCTTTAAAGCCACACCTTACCACACCTACACCTATGCAGCCGCCGACCTGTTTCTCATCGCTGTGATTTTGTACCCATCCCACGCACAAAACCCATGTGCTCTCACACAACTTTCCAAAACAACATTCCAGCGTAGAGTTGGCTCAAAGCACACAAATCCTATCTACATCCCATCAAAACCCCAACGTTATCACACAGTCTAAATGAGGAGTGGAAAGAAATCAGGGCACAGCCTTTCTCCTGGGGCCCTGGGAGATTAAATGAACGAGTTATGCGTTCCCAGGACATGGTCGAGGTGTGTCTATGGGGCTGTAATTACAGACATTCTAGTTCAAATCAGGGAAAGGTCATAGAACAGAAGGTTAAAAAGGAGTCTCCAGACCAGAGTAGCTTGTAAACCTGGAGGCACATTTCAGGTTCCCAGACCCCAAGACGATCTCCCACTCTCAGCCCTGACTTCTACGCTTTTGTCAAGACCCTGCATGCTCCTGGGGCTGCCCTGTGGGCCGCCCATCCTGCTTCAGGGAAGCTAGCGTGCATATGCACCTGGCTAGGCATATTAGTTACCTTTCTCCTGGCTGTGACCTGATAACAGGAATTTAAGAGCTGGGTGTGGTGGTGTGAGCCTGTAATCTCAGTACTTGGGAGGTGAGACAGGAAAACCAGAAGTTCAGACCCAGGTCAGGCCTGGATGTTATGAGTTCAAGGGCAACTCAGGCTACTTGAAACCCTGTCTCTGTAAAAAAAAAGATAAACAAAAGCCATCTTAATGGAGGGAGGCATTACCTAGGCCAACAGAATGAGGGAGTGTGGTCAGTCATGGTGGGCAGCTCGTGGTGGTGGTGGGAAACGTGAGGCTGTGTGCTCATATCTGGGCAGGTTAAGGAGCAGAGGAATAAGGTTATTCACTTCAAGGCCAGTCCCAGTGAGTCTTCCTCCAGCAAGGTTCAGCCCCCTCGAGTCTCCACATTCTCCCAAACAGTACCGCCAGCTGGGAACCAACAGGAGCTGGGGGGCATTTCACAGTCAAACCGCCACAGACAGTAGAGGTTTTCGTCTTTACTCAGAGGCAGGGTTGGTCTTGAACTTCTGGGCTCAGGTGATGATCGTCGTGCCTGAGCTACCGAGTGGCTGGAACTACAAGGGCTGAGTAACTTTATTGGGCAGCTTCCCGACAGTTAACCTGTGAGGGTTTGCCAGCTGTCTTTCAATCATGTTACGTCTTTCGGCCCAAACAGGCAGTGTTTCTGCTGATAAAAATTATTAAGAAGTGTGGGTGTTTGGTTGGAACCTCCAGCTCACTCCTGCTTGATCGGGAAATTCCAGTCCTACATTCTTGGTGGCCCCTGCAGCCTTAAGCACTCAGCTTTTCACTCTTCTTGGGCACAAACCCAGCTTGTGGCGGACACATCATCACCCCTCGCCTACAACCTATATAATCTCTCTGCTTTAGTTCAGGCGGGTGGCTTCTCCAGCCTCCATCTCTGGGACTGGAGAACCTCCCTGGGTGTTGTTTTTCTCAAATAAACTTGTTATGCTTTTTCAATTGGGCTTGATCTGGCTGACTGCATGGGCGGAGAAACCTATTATTGGGGGGGGGGGGCAGAAAACCTGTTAGTGCAGAGCGGGTGAAGCCCTGAGTGAATGCACATCATCTGACATGGGTTGAGGACCGAGGTCTTGGACCCATGGGAATGCGAGTTTTACCCTATGCTGCCAGTCTCAGGAACAGCAAAGCCTTCCTCTAGTCTGAGTGTGAATGTTGGACGGCTAAAGCCTGTGACTGCTGCCTACAGACACCTCCTACTGAGACGAGCCAACTCCTCCCTCTGTGTAGCTGGGGTTCCAGGTTGTTGCTTTGTAGCTGGCCCCCTCCGTCAGGGCAGCCCACCAGACCCCAGGTTTTCTAGACATACGTCTGTGTGTCTGTCTTGTCTTCATTCCCTCAACAGCCCAGCCAGGTTTCTGGGACACAAGCTGTGCTGGATTGTGGGCTTTGATTAACTTTATCTCTGGTCCAATTAACTGAGACCAGAAGGACAAAATCATATAAATTCACTCACCCAGGATGAGCACATTTTGAATAGAAAAAGCGAATCTCCCAAGAGAGGGGGTAAGTGAAGTAGGTTCTAACAATGTCTTTTTTTCTTTCTACTGCATGCTTGGTATAAATATATGATTATAGGGCCAGTTAGATGTCTCAGCAAGTAACAGCACTTGCTAAATAATCCTGATGTCCTGGTTTAGTCCCTGGGATCCACAGTAAGAGGAAAGAAGCATCCTCTGACCTCCACATGTGTGCTGTGTGTGCCACTCACAGGGAGAAAAACAAACCTATTACTAATTCAAAACTCATAACTTTTAAAAATTATGTTTAAAATTGGAACATTACACATAAAACTAAAAGCTCCTTCTGCAGCTAATTAAGCCGACTAGGTTGCTCTTCGATGGGGGCCTGGTGTGCAAAAGCCATAAACAGCAGCTCATTTTGTATGTATACAGCCTGTTGCATGTATGAGTTCCCATCAGAGACTTGGGCCATTCTGTTTCTGATGAATCTTCGTGATTTCAAGGATTTCCCCCAAGCTTAGACAGGTGTGCAGGGTGATTTTAGGAAACCTTGGAGCTCAAACTAATTATATCATCGTGTCCACCTGCCCCAAGTTGCAGATTTGGTGTGACTGAAGTCCTGTCTAGAACCAAGTTTAAGTTCCCTGGCCGCTAGAAAAGCTGTATCTCAGACAGGCAGGTTTAACCAAATTTAAAGCAGATGACATGTGCTGTGGTTTGAATAAGAATGGCCCCTAGCTGGGCACTGGTGGCACACACGCCTTCAGTCCTAGCACTCGGGAGGCAGAGATCTGTCTGGATCTCTGTGAGTTCAAACCACCGCGGACTACATGAGATTGATTCAGTCTAGGAGAGAAACAGAGCCAGGCAGTGGTGGCACTTGAGATCTCATGCCTTTGCTACCAGTATTTGGGAAGCGCACACGCTATTAATCCCAGCACTAGGAAGGAAGGGATGGCTGGGCAGAGAAAGACATGTAAGGCCTGAGGAGACAGGAACTCGGCACCTTTTTGTTGAGGACTCAGAGGCTTTTAGTCACAGGATTCATGGAGATGGGGTCTCGCCTTCCATTGGGCCTGGGGTTCAGTGGTGGTGAGAAGTCTTTCTAGTACGTGTTCCTTTGTCTGATCTTTCAGCATTTACCCCAATATCTGGCTACGGGTTTGTTTTTTTTTAAAACCTGTTAGGTTTCAAGCAACAGTGGAAGGAGAGGCCGACTCTCAAAAGTTGTCCTCAGAGCACAGTGTCTGTGCCTTCACATGCACGCTCTGTACACACACATTTAAAAATAATATTTTCATGTTTATATATGTGTGTGTTCCCAAAGGAAAAAGAATATACATCTAAATGTTTACTCTTCATTTTAGGAAAGGTCATTGAGGCTTTTGATCACGGTTAACTAGAGCCTTGTTTGCTGATGGCAAAAATCTGGCCCAAAGTGGCTTTAGGCAAACAGGGAATGGACTGGTTCAGAAAATAGGTTTGGGCTGGAGAGATGGCTCAGCAGGTAAGAGCACTGGCTGCCCTTCCACAGGTCCTGATTTCGATTCCTAGCAACCACATGGAGGCTCACAACCATCTGTAATGAGATCTGGTGCCCTCTTCTGGCCTGCAGACATACATGAAGACAGAACACAACGCATAATAAATAAATAAATAAATAAATAAATAAATAAATAAATAAATAAAAGAAAATAGGTTCAAGGTGCAGAATAGGTAGGAAGGAGCATGCACACATGTCCCAGAGCACACGTGTGGGTCAGCAGTCAGTACCGTCTACCCAGAGCCACAAAGCAAAGAGCCCAGGCCCAGGCTGTCACCTGCTGCCACTTTGCAATCGTGTAGAAGGAGACCAGGACAAACACTTGTCAGAGAGAAGGTTTTCACATTACCTAGTATTACTCAGAACAGTTTTTCGGTTCACTAAATTGCACATCACACAGTTTCTAGTTAGCAATTCAAATCCACATTCCCAGCTCTATCCAGGGATCATTCCCATAGAGCCAGGATAAAGAACCCAGGAAGAGATGGCAAAGGGTTAACATTTTGGTGTACAAGGTTATTTTCAAAGACATCACCATCTGCCAAAACAGAGACCTGATTCGTCAAAGTCCATATAGTCTGGGAAAGTCCCTGAAGGTACTAACTTTGATTTTGGGCTTCTGTAGTTCTGCCTCACCCAACCTGCTGACCTAAGTGTGTCAACCAGGATGTAGTTTTGGTGTTTAAAAGCCCACCCTGAGAAAGGCTCTGTTTTTTTTTTCTTTTATTTTATAATTTAATTTAATTTTACATATCAGCCACCGATTCCCTTGTGTCCCCCCACCCCCAGCTTTCCCCAGCCCACTCCCCCCATTCCTACCTTCTCCAGGGCAAAGCCTCCCCCGAGGACTGAGATCAACCTGGTAGACTCAGTCCAGGCAGGTCCAGTCCCCTCCTCCCAGGCTGAGCCAAGCGTCCCTGCATAAGCCCCAGGTTCCAAACAGGCAACTCATGCAACCAGCACAGGACCTGGTCCCACTGCCTAGATGCCTCCCAAACAGATCAAGCCAGTCAACTGTCTCACCTATTCAGAGGGCCAGATCCAGTTGGGGACCCCTCAGCCTTTGGTTCACAGTTCATGTGTTTCCATTCGTTTGGCTATTTGTTCCTGTGCTTTATCCAACCTTGGTCTCAACAACTCTCGCTCATATAAACCCTCCTCTTTCTCGCCAATTGGACTCCCGGAGCTCCACCTGGGGCCTGGCAGTGGATCTCTGCATCTGGTTCCCTCAGTCATTGGATAGGGTTTCTAGTACGACAATTAGGGTGTTTGGCCATCCTATCAAGAGAGTAGGTCAGTTCTGGCTGTCTCTCGACCATTTGCCAGCAGTCTATTGTGGGGGTATCTTTGTGGATTTCTGTGGACCTCTCTAGCACCTCGCTTCTTCCTATTCCCATGTGGTCTTCATTTACCATGGTCTCCTATTCCTTGTTCTCCCCCTCTGTTCTTGATCCAGCTGGGATCTCCCGCTTCCCCAAGCTCTCTTTCCCTCGACCCTTGCCCTTCATTACCCCCACTCACGCCCAGGTTGTCCATGTAGATCTCATCCATTTCTCCGTCATTGGGTGATCCCTGTGTGAGAAAGGCTCTGCTCTTGGGTCCCAAACATCCAGTGTAGTCGCCAGCCCGCTAATAAAGATTCTGTTTTGGCTTGAACCTGTGTCTGAGTGGTCTTCTCTGGTGGATACCCCACAACACTGCCAGACCGCAGAATTACGGTTGCAATGAACACACACACACACACACACACACACACACACACACACACACACACACAGAAAACGTCTGTCATGTGACCCAGTCTCTTCTCTGTACAACTGCCAAAGCGTTCAGCAGGTCTTTGACACCACGGATTCAGACAGATCATTGCATTTATTGGTATGGTACATACCTGAAAACCAAGGCACTTCCCTCGAAAATTTGGTATTTCATCATATGAAGAGGTATACATTCCCCAGTCTTTATTAGTTTTCAGTTTTATTTCTAAAGTAGCTAGCTATTTTTCCTTTTGAAGGCTAAGTGACCCCGATGTCACAGTCCCAATTCTACCTCCCAAGTGCTGGTCTCTTGACACTTTTCCTTCCCATTTATTTTTAAATGACGTTTGGGATTAAGCTAAGAGTTTACACACTCATGACGAACCAATGCTTTGCCCCAGGGTCACACCTCCGGACCATTGTTGTTTACTTTTTAAAGTTGGGGTTTATCTCACATTCCATAAAATCTACCCTTTCAGGGATGCAATTTATGGCTTCAGCACATCTGAATGGCTATGAAATGGTCACTTCTGTCTAGTTCCAGAACATTCTATCTGCCCTTAAAGGGTTCCGCCCTTAAAGGGACTCTGTAGCTATGAGCCTTTTGGACTGTTCCCCACAGCCAGGCTCAAAGGACTTTCTACTCACAGCCAGGCAAAAGGATGCCAGCTCTTTCAGGATCAAGAAGAACAGGGGTGACATTCAAGGTTCACCGCAGCAGGTAAGGTGTACACGGGCGGGTGAGGAGAAGGCAGAGAAGCCGAAGCAGGTCCCTGTCCCCGCTGGCTTGACAGTGAAGGAGCGGAAATGATCCAGACACTCTCCTTCTGGCTGGACTGTATCGAAACCCCGAAAAACAACAAAGAGGAATGAAAAGGACTCTGTGCCCACCAGCAGACATTCCCATCAGCTCCAGGCCACAACGAACCCAGAACCTAGTCCCTGTTACTGTGCATTGACGCAGTATGTGTATTTCATATAATTGGAATCACACTGTCACAGACAGGCAGCTGGGACTCTTTGCTTTGTCTGCACAGGAACCGTGGAAGGAAAAGGACCAAGCGCCCCTAGGGCCGACAGCCCTGAGTTACAGACTCACAAGTTGGGCTTCCAAACCCAGAGTTAGAGGCCTGTGTCTCCAAGCTTTCAAAGCCACTCAAGGCAGAAGTTTACCGTGCTCAGCTTTTAGTAACAGAATCAGGTGGCTGGGGTTACAGTTCCTGAGCTTTGGGCGTTGGGACCCTTGGCTCCATAACTCTTGTCTGCTAGCTTTAACACTTCTGACAGCTGGGGCTCTCAATATTAGCACATCAAGCTCCTGTCTTTAGCTATTCACAATATTTCTCCTTCTTAACGCTCAATCATCCTTTGCAGTCTTACCTTCTTTCAGTGTTAATTTTTTTTAAGACAGTGTTTCGCGATGGCTCCTTGTAGTGTCCGTCCTTGGTTATCTCTTGGATTCTTTTTTTGTTTGTTTGTTTTTTGTTTTTTGAGACAGGGTTTCTCTGTGTAGCTTTGTGCTTTTCCTGGATCTCACTCTGTAGACCAGGCTGGCCTCGAACTCACAGAGATCCGAATGGCTCTGCCTCCCTAGTACTGGGATCAAAGACACACGCCACCACTGGCCAGCTGATCTCCGGGATTCTTGGTGGCAATCTAGAGTTATAGTTACTTTTTTGGGGGGCAGAGGTGATGGGGCAAGATCTTATACGACCCAGGCTGGCCATGAACTGGCTATACAGCCACAGGTGACCTTGAACTCCTGACTCTCCCACCTCCCTATTTCCAGTGCTTGGTGGACTAGCTGGTGTCACAGTTCTGAGGCGTCAGTCTAGAGACCCTAGCTCTTGGTAACTCGGCTGCTTCTCAGTGTCGATATTATTATCTTCACCAGAAGTGGAAGCCAGAGTCCTGTCTGTTCTTTGTTTCCCCCTGCTCAACTCATGATAAACTTCATCAAGAGACCATCTGGGAGACTCCTGAGCGTAATGCTGCCGCACTGGGGTGGGGGTGGAACACAGGTGAGGGGCCTCCTAGACTAACCTGGAAACAGCGGAAAACAGCCCTCGACGAGAGGGACATAGCATGCTTGTCTGTGGAGTCTCATCCCACCAACCACAGCCCTGCACGAGCACAGCTCTCTTCTCCACCAATCACAGGCTTTGTCATAGGTCAAGTTTACCAATGAACCCCAAGTCTGGCATCGTACCAATCACAGGCTTTTTTCCCCACTGAATCACAGGGGAAGTGCGCCACCTTCTGTCATAAATGAGAATAGCTGCAGCTGTGTGTGGGGGGCATTTAAAGTACTTGAATGATTGTCTTTGTTGTGTGTGTAGGAGACCTCTGGTGCCAAGGCAAGGTCATGAGGACAGCCAGGCTGGTCTCCAAAAGAGGGGCTGTTCAGTTGGCAGCTCAGCTTACTTAAAGGAAAAGTAAACACTAAACGGTGCTTCCAATAAAGAACCAACATTAACTTTTTTTTTTCTTTCTTTTTTTTTTTTTTTTTTTTTTTTGAGACGGGGGCCTGGCCTGGAACTCACTCTGTGGACCAGGCTGGCCTGTGGACCAGACACCTGCCTGCCTTTGCTGCTGGAGAGCTGGATCAAAGGCAAACACCACCACCCACTCTTCTGTTCATTTTCACGGCTGCGTCCCATACACTGTATGGACATGGCACGTGTTGCTTTCCCATTCATTAGCTGACAGACGTTTCTGTGGCTTTTATTTTTTAGCTGTTATGAATGTGTACCTGCCAACAGTGGTGTCCAAGCTTTGTGTGAACATGTTTTCAGTCCCCTATCAGACTCACTGCTGAGTCATACGGTGAGTCTAAGTTTACCTTTCTAGGAAATTATCAGTAGGTTTTCCAAAGCAGCTGTCTCACTGGGCAGAGTTAGCTTTACTATATGTCATATTTGGGCCAAATTTTATGTGTGTGGCACTTAATTTTTCCTAAGTTTTTTTTTTGTTTGTTTTGTGTTTAATTCCTTACTAGATGGTTAAGATAATATTTCAATATTTTCTATCTAGGTATGATGGCGCACACTATAATCTTACTGCCCTAGAGAGGGAGGCAGGAGGATCATGAATTCAAGGCCATCCTCAGCTACATAGTAAACTGGAGGCTAGCCTGGGCTACATGAGAACCGGTCTTAAAAACAACAACAACAACAAAAAAAAACCCAAAAAACAACCCATAAAGTCTGGGTGCAGCTGTTAGTAGATGCTTAACACACAGGAAGCACTAGGTTTGATCCCCATCACTCCAGAAACTGGGCACAGTGGCCCATGCCTGTAATCCTAGCCCCGGGGGATGGGGGGGGGGCGAAGGCAGGAGGTTTACAAGTTCAAGGTCATCCGTGGCTGTGTAGAAAATCTGAAGCCAGCCTGGGATACAAGAGACTCTTAAACTCAGCATTTGTGGTGGGGGATTTTCTTACTTTGGTCTCTTCATTTTGAGGCAAGAGACAAGAAAATTCCAGGCCTTTAAACTTCTAGTGCATCTTGGTATCTTAGGATATTATCAGCTTAAGGGTTAGTCATATAATATGGAAAAGAGCTGGATTTTCTTTATCCAATTTGTCAGTTGTTTATTATAATATCCAACGTACGAACCCAAGGCTAAAAAGACCTAAGAAGTAAATTCTTCCTTAAAATTCTGTTTACCGGGCTCGGGAGAGGGCTCAGTCAGCCAAGTGCCTGGTGTGCAAGTGTGAGGATCGGAGTGTGGCTCCCCAGCAGCCACACTTAAAACATTCTGGGCAGTGGGCTGGAGAGATGGCTCAGAGGTTAAAGAGCACTGGCTGTTCTTCCAGAGGTCCTGAGTTCAATTGGCAGCAACCACATGGTGGCTCACAACCATCTGTAATGAGATCTGGTGCCCTCTTCTGGCCTGCAGGCATACATGCAGACAGAACACTGTATACATAATAAGTAAATAAATCTTAAAAAAAAAATTCTAGGCAAGTCTGTAACTTCAGCTCCAGGGGTGTCAGGGCCCAAACAGAAGGGTCCTCCGGGGCTCACTGTGTAGCCGGCATAGCCAATCAGTGAACTCCAGACTCAGTGATAGCTCCTGTCTCAACCAATAATGCAGAGAGTGATGTAGGAAGACACCAGACACCGGTCAGTATGTGTATACTACACACACACACACACACACACACACACACACACACACACAGCGTGTACATCTCACACACACACTCTGTTTACTAAGTACATTTTTTTTTTTTTGAGACGGAGTTTCCCAGTGTATCCCTGGCTGTCCTTGAGCTCACTCTGTAGCCCAGGCTGGCCTCGAACTCACAGATCCATCTGCCTCTGCCTCTTGAGCGCTGGGATTAAATGGGTGCACTGCCACCACCCAGCAAGCACCAGTTTTCATAATCAAACACCAACATCTATAATTGTATCACATCTTTGCCTATCCGTTTCTTCTCATTCTTTATTTTTGCCCTTATCTAGCCTGTTTTCCTTCTTAGTTTCACTGAAATTTGAAACTACAATGATAATACTTGATTTTCTTAAATATAATGCTGATGTGATCTTACATCTCCTTTTCTTCATTCTTAAAATATTTTTTCTTTTGAGACAAGGTCTCACTATGTATCCTTCTGGCCTTGAATGTGTTATTATCATTTTTTTTTTTTTTACATTTTTCTTGTGTGTGTGTGTGTGCGCTCCTGTCATAAAGTGCACGTGGAGGTCAGAGGACAACTTGCAGGAGTCAGTTCTCTCCTTCCACTCTGTGGGTTCCTGGAGGTCAAACCCAGGCCATCAGTCTCCATAGTTAACACCCTTACCCACGGAGCCCCCAACCGGCTCAAAGTGTGGGTGATTTTCTTTTTAGTTTCATTTTATTCCTTAGAGGTACTGAGGATTGAACCTGGGGCCTTGTGTATGCTAGGCGAGTGCTCTGCCTCTCAGCTGTCCCTCCAGCCTTGTGATTCTCATCCTGAGTGCTGGGGTAACAGGGGCGTCGTTGTCGTGCTGACTGACCTCATGAAGCTCTTTGAAGTTTGTCCAGGGTATTTAGGGACCACAGGAAATCAACCCTTCGAGTCTTTTGCCCTACGCCAGTCTCTCCCACTGCTCCCGATGTTGGTTGCACACTCTGTTGCTGTGGGATGTTAATGTATGTCCTGTGGGAGCCCTTCTTGGGTTCCTTGTGGCGTTACCCAGCAGGTTTGCATAGAGGATGATTAGGACCATGGGCCTGAGTGCAGGTGTCTGAGATGGTCTGCACTTGGCTGTACTGGGGGATGGTCTGTATGTCAAGTTGCTCTGATTGGTTAATAAATAAAACCTGATTGGTCGTGGCTAGGCAGGAAGTATAGGCGGGACTAACAGAGGAGAAATAAAAGAACAGGAAGGCAGAAGGAGACGATGCCAGCCACCGCCAGGACAAGCAGCATGTGAAGATGCCGGTAAGCCACGAGCCACGTGGCAAGGTATAGATTTGTAGAAATGCGTTACTTTAAGATATAAGAACAGTTAACAAGAAGCCTGCCACGGCCATACAGTTTGTATGCAATATAAGTCTCTGTGTTTACTTGGTTGGGTCTGAGCGGCTGTGGGACTGGCGGGTGACAGAGATTTGTCCTGACTGTGGGCAAGGCAGGAAAACTCTAGCTACACTCTGTCCTGTGGCCTCAAGCCTCCCCCTCCCCTGCTAGCCTTTACCAGTTTGCTGGGATGCACCCTAGAGTCACATCTGGGACTTAACACCTTCGAGTGAAGGGTTATCTTTCTGTTTCTGAGATCTCTGCTGGGGCCAGCCCAGGACGGGGACCGCTGACTCTGCAGGTTCAGGCATTATCCCGGGGCTCCAAGTCACACAATAACACCCCTCCCCCACATACTCTCCTGCTCCCATTTTCCACTCTGATCCTATACACAAGCTTACCTTTAATCTCTCCTGCAGCCATGGCTGGCAATGATTGACCCGAGGCGTGAACGCTCTCTGTGAGTTCTTCCTTGTGTCTTACTGCAGGCAGCTGGCCAGTCCCACTGTCCTCTGGTGCAGTGAAGCGAGGCTTGTTCATTTACTGACCGCGCAGCCTCTTTATAGTTCCTCGAGAGTGCCTGGAACATCTCCCTTCCCTCCCCTTCCACTGACTGGCCGCATTCCAACCCAAGAGCTTTCCCCCTAAGCGTTAATATCTTCAGTCTGGAAGACACTGGGATTTGGGAGAATAGACTTCATTCTAGAGGCAGTAAATGCTTTGCACAAGTGTGTGTGTGCATGTGTGTGTGTGTGTGTGTCCGTCTGTCTGTCTGTCTGTGACTCTGTGTGTGTGTACATGTTCACACGGGTATGGATGCACTTGTAAATGTGTGTGTGGAGGCCAGAGGACAATCTTGAGAGCCATCCTCAGGAATGCTGTTCCTCTTTTTTTTTTTAAATTTAAGATTTATTTATTTATTTATTTATTTATTATATACAGAAGAGGGTGCCAGATCTCACTACAGATGGCTGTGAGCCACCATGTGGATGCTGGGAATTGAACTCAGGACCTCGGGAAGAGCAGTCAGTGCTCTTAACCTCTGAGCCATCTCTCCAGCCCTGTTCCTCTCTTTTGAGACATGGTTTCTCATTGGCTTGGATCTCACCAATGAGGCTGGGCTGACGGGCCAGGAATTCTTAGGAATCCTCCTGCCTCTGCTTTCCCAGCACTGCGATTACAAACACCTGCTACTGTGCCTAGGGCTTCTATGTGGGTTCTGGGGTTGAACTCGGGTCCTTAAGTTTGCAAGGCAAGTGAATTACTGATCGAGCTCTGTCCCCAGCCCAATGGAGGCTTCTTGTTAAGTTTAAAAAGATTTATTTAAAATTTTTTTTTATGTGTACGAGTTATGAATGTTTTGTCTGTCTGTGTGTCTCTAATCCTGCGAGGCTGGGACCGTCAGATCTCTGAGTTCAAGCTCTAGCCCAGCAAAGGCTAGTGAGGCCTTATCTCTAAAAAGAAACGCTAGTGTTCTTAACAGGGTTCTACTCCTAGCCAGGCACCCTCAGGGGGAGTCAAGTCGTCTTTGCTTCTCACGATACTACATGGACTTTGTACTTCGTTCCTTCCACTGTCAGGACCCAGCCATGTGGTAGTGTGCAGAAGAGACCAGCAGAGGGCATCAGATGCCCTGGAACTGGAGCTGCAGACAGTTTTCAGCTGCTATGTGGTTTCTGGGAACTGAATCCCAGTCCTCTACAAGGGCAACACATGCTCCTAACTGCTGAGCCATCTCTCCAGCCCCTTCTTTTTAATTCTTTGAGGTCAAAGTGTTAGCAAAGGCAATAAATTAGACTGTTTTAATTTTTCTTTTCTTTTTTGTTTGTTTGTTTGTTTTGTTTTGGAGATAGGGTTTCTCTGTGTAGCGCTGGTTGTCCTAGAACTCCCTCTGTAGACCAGGCTGGCCTGGAACTCAGAGATCCGCCTGCCTCAGGTGACTATACTGCCCCCTTACCTTTATTCTGTAATATTCAGCCGAGTGCTGGGATTAAAGGCGTGTGCCGCCGCCGCCGCCGCCGCCGCCGCCGCCGCCGCCGCCGCCACCACCACCACCACTGCCTGGCGACTGCTCTAATTTCTGTTAATGTCACTTACGGATCAGTGGTTCACTTCCTTGTTGTCTTGGAACTTATACTAGGAAGCAACTATTCTTTTCTGATTTGGGCCCCAGCGCGAGGGCTAAGATATTCTTTGTCCTCGATGGAGCGTAAGAAGAGCAATGAGCAAGAACAGGAAGGTCAATCTAAGTGACAAGGACATTCAAAAACCGAGCAAATAAAAACAATTATTAACTCTAGGAAAAACAAAACGTGGAACTTGGAATGATGGCACAATCATCGTAACGCTGCATATCCTTCTGTTCAGTTTTTAACCTCTCTAGTTTGGAGGGGAGGAGCTGATCGATGAATCAGACTGAAGTCTAATGGTCCACAGGAAGAATCAACAGAAAATGATACCCCAATCAGAAACACGTCGATAAATAGGTTGTTTAACTATGTGGCGATAAATAAAAATAGTCAGCTGAAGAACTCAAAGCGTAGTCCTGTGTGGGCGGAAGTGGAGAGGGAAGGGAGCGAATCTTGGGGTCGTCTCCATGTCTTTACAGGACAACAGACACATGTCACTTAATTAAGGAGACACATTCAGAGAAACCTGTCAGTGGGAGGTCATCCTTGCACTAAAGTCACGGAGTGAATTATGCACACTTAGATGGCCAGGACGTCGCGAGGTGATGCCATCCTATGGAACCACCATCATATGGGCGTGCAACAGTGTTTGGCTGTCTGTGTGGCCCTGTGAGATTTGTAAAAACAAACAAACAAACAAACAAACAAACAAACAAACAAACAAACAAACACACTTTCCGATTCAATGAGAGAGAAGGGTTTCATCATGTCTAGAAGCAGTCTTGGGCTGCAAAAACTTGAATTTGTGGTTTGGGGAAACCACCAGATGTATAAAGAAGAAAAGAACAGCGAGTGCCTCACTCCCCAAAGATAATCGCTGCTGAGATTGCAGCGAAGAACGCTTCCTCCAGTCCAGCGCTTCACCTGGCACATTTCTTTCGAAGCTCAGGATTCAGTTGGACTCACTCAGCTCTCGATGATTACACCCAGCGACAGTGTTAGGTGCTAAGAAGGAGACCCAGCTCTGTCCTTTCATCCTGTGACAGGTTAGACTTACCACAGGAGAAGCGATACAACTTTCTGATTGCCTCAAGACATCTTTGGACGATTTTTTTAATTACATTTTTTTTTTTTTAAATTGAGAAGAACAGGGGTACCACGGTGTGCATGTAGAGGCTAGAGGACAGCTTGTGGAAGTCAGATCGCTCCTTCCCACCAGGTGGGTTCAGGTAATTGAATCAGGTCGTCTGGCTTGGCTGCCAGCGGGCAAACCTCTTTACCCTAGTCATGGCTTCAGAATAAAGGTAGGGGGCAGTATAGTCACCTGATGCAGCTTTATAATCCTAATAATAACAACAATTAAATGATAGGCTGAGCGTGGTGGTAAATGCCTGTTATCCCATCACTTGGAAAACTGAGGCAGGAGGGTTGTAAGTTTGAGGCCATGGGAATAAATAGCAGGACTTTGTCTTTGAACAATTAAAACGGAGAAAGGCAGATTATGTACATTTTGAGGCTAGTTTGGATCAAGAAAGCCGTAATTTTTCCTTTTATAGAAACCCGGTGAAGGGCACACATTAGAGAAGGCAAAGAGACCGAGAGAGCGCTTTGCATCTGAGCTACTTCCTGGGCTCTGCAACCGCTCAGCGCCGCACTCGCGAGACGTACGAAGGGCAGATGGTACAGGGGCTTGGCACAGGGCCCTGGAGATGACCACTCAGCTCTCCCCCTGGTCAATTCCTTGTTCCTAGGAGGTGGTTACTGCTGCGGGTGGGGCAGATTTAGGGCCACAGGAACTAGGTAGTTTAAAATACTATGTCCACAGCGTCCCTGCGTAAAATGTCCTCTCCCACTAGGAGCATGGGGTCCTGCGGGTCAGCAGCAGCGGCGTCTCTCCTGGGCAGGGCAGCTGACCCCTTGGCACGGCCCTTCTCTTCGGCAGGAAGTCCACCCCCCATCCCAGCCCTCCCTACTCACCTCAGTGTGTTGAGCACACGTATGACATGTGTACGCATCACGTTCCAGGCCTGCTTCCCCGGGGATTTGCCTTGCCCTGCTGAACACAGTGTTTGTAACACTTACCCGTGACACTTGTCTCAGGTGGGGTGGCCTGTCATCGCTTAGCTGAGCGTCAGAAGCTGCCCGAGGGAGCCTCAGCTAGAGACTCAATAGGTGTGAGTGAAGTGATGACGTGTGACTGTGGCTGGCAGGAGAGAGAGAGAGAGAGAGAGAGAGAGAGAGAGAGAGAGAGAGAGAGAGAGAGAGAGAGAGAGAGAGAGAGCTCAAGGCTGGGGCAAGCCTAACCTGATGTCAGTGACTTCTACTCAGAACTTTGTGCTTGTTTTACTGTATTTACGCTGGCTCCAAACAATTCTTAAAAATGACCTTGTCATTAGAAAAAAACTCTAGAATTGTAACCTCAGAACCAAATCCAGACTTGGCAGAATCCAAACACATATCCTTTGAATATAAGAACTGCCCTTTCAGCCAGGCGCGGTAGCTCATGCCTGTAATCCCAGTCCTTGGAAAGTGGAGGCAGGAGGATCACCAAAAGTCCCAGGCCAGCCTTATCTCAAATAAAATTAACTGTGAACACACATTGGCACACATGCACACACATATACAAGTGCACACGTATACAGAGGCACATCAGGCAGACACAAGCACACATAAGCACAAACACACACATACACAAACACACACACACTCAAAACTAAAATCTTAGGTCTCTTGGCCACCCTGGAGGACAAGGTCAATTACTTGGAATGAAATAATTTTCTCCTTAGTGAATCTTAGATTTAGAACAGATTTTTTTTTTTTTTTTTGAGAAGATGAGGTCTCTTGTATCCCAGGTTAGATTTGAAGTTGCTATGTAGTTGAAAATGACTTTGAATTTCTCATCGTTACCGGTATATTCTACCATGCCAGGTTTATGTAGTGCTGGGGATCGAACCTAGGGCCTCTTGCATGCTAGCCAAGCAGTCAACACATGAGCCACATCCCCAGCCCCAAGAATAGTTGAGAGATGGTAAAGAACATAAATGGCCAGGAAAATCAAATTTAGAGTTATTACTATCTCAGACTAAATGTAGGAATACTCTAGAACGAGATAGTATGTAGTATATATTCTTAAAGCACGCAAGAAACTCTGGCACGGCAATAATTTTGCAGGATAGACTTAGAGATTCATATTTTGAGTCGACTCTAAATGAACGATGAATATTTGATTGACTTGGGATTTTAAGATTAAAAACTTTCTTCTACTCATAAAACATTTTAGGAAGTTAGATAACTTGATTCGCTGAATCTGTACCATTGGATTGATTAGGCTGTTTAAAGTTTAATCAGTCACACAGTTGATGTGCCTTCAAAGAAATGCGTTGGGTTAATGAACATGGTTTGCATTTTTCAAGGGAGTTTAATTAACAAAGGGAACTATTAATCCAAGTTTCCCTTATGACATTGATAAAAGACCAGGCCTAGCAGTCCATGCCTGGGATCCCAGTTGTCATCCGTGGGAGACTGAGGAAGGGTGAAGTTTAAGGCCAGTTGGGATACATAGTGAAAGCTATTAAAAAGCAAATAAACAGCCAGGCGGTGGTGGCACACGCCTTTAATCCCAGCACTCCTGAGGCAGAGGCAGGTGGATCTCTGAGAGTTCGAGGCCAGCCTGGGCTACAGAGCGAGTTCCAGGACAGCCAGGACTGTTAAAGAGAGAAACCCTGTCTTGAAAAACCATAAATAAATAAATAAATAAATAAATAAATAAATAAATAAATAAATAAAGTCCTGGAACATTTTACAAATGAAATAAACAAAGGAAAATTATTTTAACTTACAATGTAAACAAATTAACTATTAATCTTAATAGTTAAAGAAAGCCCTAGAAAACACCTTTTCATTCACAAATGCACCTTGTTCAAGAAAACAGACACAGATGAACTTCCAAAGCCTCACTTAGCATCTGTCATTGAGAAACTGAAAGTTGGAGGGATCCGGGAACCAGTGGAACTCCCTTGGCAAATAGTCCCTTAAGTGGTTCAGCGTCAGTGCTGTGTCGAGAGCTGCCAGCTTGCATTGTTAGGAAACAATGACAACAAAAGCATATGGATGTGTTCAGTATAGGTGCAAATTTCTCCCAAAATACTTTCTATCCATGACTGGCTGAATCCATAGACATGGAACCTAAAGATAGGGATGTTATTGTCCAACAATTAAAATAACCAACTAGTTGAGCGTTTATGTTCTACATAATTTTGTTACATTATCAACATAAGATATTCCTTTAGAAGTATATGGGAGGCCTAGAGGTTAAAGAGAATATGAAATGTCATAGGCAGATATGACCTATTTTTTCCCTCAACACACAGGCCATGAGACAGACAGACACTGGCAGGCACCCGGGCGACGCTGGCACTCACAGGCACACGTGCAGACAGGAACACAGACCACAGGTAGGCACACGCAGGCCTTCATGGGCTGGCAGGCAAAGGCAGAAGTCGAAAAGCATTCTCCTCTCACCCCAAGGTCATATTTGTATAGAATCACAGGAAAGTGTCATTTTACCAGGAACAGTTACATAATGGATTACATCACTGTTTACTTTGGGTTCCTGGGGCGTCCAGTGTAAGCTGTCATTCGTGGACTCAGGGTCCCCAGTATGTCCTGTGTCAACCACATTTTAGCTGACTCACACCAGATATTCATATCAGCATCGTGATATCTAAACGCAAACAAACTGACCCACAGGTCCTTCTGTTCTCTTCATTATGCACAGGTTACATGCAAACATTTCTCCATTTTGTATAAGGGACTTGAACACATACAGATTTTGAAACTACAGGGGTCTTGGAACCCAATCCCAATAGATACCAAGTGATTAAAGGTCTTTAATAAGCCGTATTCTGAGAGTCACTGGACAGACCAGTTTTTGATCTACTTTAAGGAAATAAAGTTCTTGTCAATAATTAGCCCATTTGTGCATGCTGAGTCTCACTGCAGACATGGAGGGAGACGTCTCCTGCCCGGGCTTTGAAGATTTCTGGTGAGGCCCTAATCACCGCATGCTATTTGCAGTAGGAGTCGGGTAATATCTTGCTCACTCTTAGTCAAGCCATGAAAGGCTTATTGGTTTGGGTATTGGAGAAATTATTTTGGCCACTCCACGTAGTTAAAAGGATATTTATTTAATGGCGTAACTCACAAATTAAGTAATGGGTAGGTCGCAGGGTCTGGGGAAGGTGTAATGCAGTCTATCGGTGTTCTCCGGAGCTCTGCACAGTCAATCTGCACTGGTCAGTGTCCCGGCACCGAGAGAGCACCCAGAGCGAGCGCTCGCCCATCCAGCTCTCAGGTCCCCAGGCGCCTCCCCTCGCCCCGCCTCCTGGGCGTGACAGTTGCCAGAGTCTCAATGGGGGTTGGAACTTCCAGAACCAAGCTGGAATGGCTACCCACTATATCGGGTTCTGAGTAACTTAGTGTTTTTGGCTTGAAAACAGGAAAGAAAGCAAAGAAGACAGTTAACTGCAACATCCTAAAATCCCTAAAGGCTAAACACCTATACTGAACTGCTCCTTATAAATAAGATCTGTCCTCTGTAGACTGCCCGACTCCTACTGGGCTGCGAGCATTACATGTGTGTAGTGGTTGGGCTGAGACTGGCCCCACAGGCTCAGATGTTTGATGGTCCCCAGATGTAGAACTATTTGGGAAGGCTTAGGAGGTATGGCCTTGTTGGAGGAAGTACGTCACTGTGGGCGGGCTTTGAGGTTTCAAAAGTCCACGCCATTCTGCATTAGTTCTTTCTGCCTCACGGTTATGGCAATTCCACATGTAAACTCTCAGTTACGGTTCCCGCACCATGACGGCTTGCCATGCCCCTAGCCATGATGGTCATGGACTCACTCCAAGACAAGATGGTAAGTAAACATTTTTTCACTGAGTTAGATCCCCAGCCTGGCCTTTCACTCACCCTGTAGCCCAGGCTAACCTCACACTTGTGATCCTTCTGCCTTTAAAGGACTGGAATTATATTTTATTTCCCATTTAAATGCTACTCTTTAATTTCTTCCATCTTTGTGAACAAAAAGGTGACTCTAAACCTCGTATCAATAATGTGCTGGTTGCTTTTGTCTTTTTTCCAGCTTGACTCAAGCTGAAGTCATTTGGGAAGAGGGAACCTCAACTGAGAAAATGCCCCTACCATACTGGCCTGTAGGCAAGTCTGTGGGGCCTTTTCTTGATTGATGATTGATGTGGGTGGGCCCGGCTCACTGTGGGCGGTGCTATCTCTGGGCAGGTCGGGGTCAGGTTATATAAAGAAGCAGGCTGAGCAAGGTGGGAGCAGCCAGTCAATAAACTGCATTCCTCCCCGGCCTCTGCTTCAGGTCCTGTCTTCAGGTTTGTGCCTTGAGTTCCTGTACTGACTTCCCTTCATGATGGACTGTAAGATGAAATAAGCCTTTTTCTCTCCAGGTTGCTTTGGTCATGGTGTTTTATCACAGCAACAGAAAGCCAACAAGGACAAATAACCGGAAATGTGCTAAATTTTAAGAAGCAGTTGCTGGACAGGAAGTCTATCCAGTACTACAGTTAAGAACACTAAAACAGCCTGAATGCCAGCGGGGCATGGTGGCCCGTGCCTGCAATCCCAGCACTTGAGAGCTAGAGAGAGAAGGAGCAGGGAACAGTATAAGAACACCCTTGGCTATGCATCTAGGCCAGCCTGGGTTGCTTAAGACCCTGTCTCCACAAAAACCCTCAGACAGGGCCGGTGAGACAGCTTATCGGGAAAGGGACCTGCTGCCAAACCTGGTGACCCACGTTTAATCACCAGAACCCACGTGCCAGGAGACATCTGACTCCAGTACGTTGCCCTTCGACCTCCACAGGCTTGTCGTGGTGCAAATGCGCTCACGCGTGCACACATGAGTAAATACACGTGAGTGCATAAATAATTAACTGGAGAGATGGCTCAGTGGATAAGACATTTGCCACACAAGCCTCAGGGTCAGGGTGCAGGTCTGGCACTCCCAGAACCCACGTAAATGCTGTGTGGGTGAGCAGACCTCCTGTAATGCCAGGCCTTGGAAGTTGGAGACAAGGGATCCCTGGAGCACTAGACTAGCTGGTGTCAATGAACTTGGGTGCCCTTGAGGTATCCTGCCTCAAAACAAGATTCCTGATGTCAGCCTCAGGCCTCCACATGCCTGTCACACACATGTGTACCCCTACACATGAATACAACATATACACACACATCACACACATACACGTATGTGAAAAGAAAATAAAAACCTCTGAATTCCTGTCTGGGTGAAAGTTGGACCCTAGCTCATCTTTCCTTCCGTTGAGTTCCTCACTTAGAAAGCCCAGGTGTTTTGGTCACGGTCCTCATCTGCATATGGCAGGTCAAACCGTAGGAAGCCTAAACAGCAACGTCCGATTCACATCCCATCAGGGCAGTGTTTTAAGTACCGTCTCATTTTTTTTCTGATGCTTTCCAATTGTAGAATGGCAGCCAGTGTACAGATCTGAGTTTTATAAAATAAGGATGTGCTTTGTCTCTACCCTAGACCCAGAAAGATTTGAATTACAAAAAAACGTATTTGTACAGTCACTAGCGGGTATTTAGCAATTGTGAGCGACGCCTCAAGATGCCATAGGAAGTGACTGGGAGGGAGGGTGCTCAGCCTTATGCAAGAAGCTCTAAGAAGAATGTTTGGAAAGACTCGAGGTAGTAGTCGTTGGCTAACAAAGTCACAATTTTGTAATGACATTTCACTTTCCTGTGAGTAGAATTAATCTTTATAAAAGTTTGGGCAGGGGGAGCGGGAACCCACTGCTTAATTAGAAAAACACACAAGACTAGCGTATGCACTTTACAGAAGAAAGAAGTATCAATAAACACACGAAACGTGGCCTCTCTGCTGATGAAGGAAATGCCAAGTAAAACAAGAAAGACTTTGCAATAACCAAGCGGCTGTTTGCTTTGTCAGCAGGAGTGTCCGGGGCTGGCAAGACCTCAAAGACCTGGTGCTCACACACTGGGGTGGGGTCATCCTCGGCCGCCTGTAGGGTAGCGTGTCCCCAGGGGCTGCAGCTGTGCGCTGAGCCCTAGCCCATCCTTAGCCATGGAAGTCTTACTGGCTTTATAGTGATTGTTTAGGGACGTGGTGTCACTATGCAGTCCAGGCTGGCCCCCAAACTCAGGCTCCTCCTTCTTCATCCTCCCAGGTGTAGAGATTACAGACATGTATCATGATGCCCAGCTACTTAAAGAGTTTTGGTTACCAATCATTTCATGAATATCTTTGGCTTGAAAGATAAAAACAAAACAAAACAAAAACAGAACCAGGAAGTGATTTGAAACTTTGGTTATTTCAGTTTTTGAAGAGCTTTGGAGTTAGCATTCAGCTTAATTAAAATAAGATATTCTGGTTCCTATTAATTTTTTTAGCACTATTTGTTCATTAGTGCTTCCCTCCATGAAAATTTCTGTCAACTGATCTTTCTTTCTTTCTTTCTTTCTTTCTTTCTTTCTTTCTCTCTCTCTCCTCTCTTTCCTTCCTTTCTTCCTTCCTTCCTTCCTTCCTTCCTTTCTTTCTTTCTTTCTTTCTTTCTTTCTTTCTTTCTTTCTTTCTTTCTTTCTTTCTTTCTTTCTTTCTTTCTTTCTTTCTTTCTTTCTTTCTTTCTGTCTTTCTTTCTTTCTTTCTTTCTTTCAACCATCTGCCAACTCCGTGCTTTGAGGTTCCAGAAGCTCAAACCAGGTCCAGTCCAGTCTCTTGATTGACTTCCTTTCTGGTTGACATGGTTTTGCCAAAGATAATATGGCCTCTTTGAAAAAAATCTCCCTCCCCACACAGGCCATTTCAGACCCAGTTTTCCCATTTGAGTCTGTTCTTTTGTAAGCCAGATACTCTTAGAGTTCACAAGAGCCACAGATCCCTTTCTCACGGCCAGTGCCAAGGCTGTATGCGTTGGGGCTCCTTTTGGGTCTGAATCTCCACCTTTTGAATTGAATTCCCTCATCTGCATGATGTTGCAAGTGCCCCATTCACGCTACGCCAGGGTTTCGGGTTAGCGGGAACTGAGGATTACTGGCAATGGCTGCAGTTTATTTTTAAGGTAATAGGCATGGCCTTCTGGAATTATCTAGATCAGTTCTTGAGTTCTATCATTCTTCTATTTCTTGGTTCATTTAGATGAGGGACAATTTTTTGTTGTTGTTTTTGTTTTTTGAGACAGGGTTTCTCTGTGTAGCCCTGGCTGCCTGGAACTCACACTGTAGCCCAGGTTGGCCTCGAACTCACAGAGATCCGCCTGGCTCTGCCTCCCGAGTGCTGGTTAAAGGCGTGTGCCACCACCGCCCAGCTTTCTTTTTCTACTTCTTTTTGGCTTTTCAAGAGAGACAGGGTTTCTCTGTGTAGCCCTGGCTGTCCTGGAACTCACTCTGTAGAGCAGGTTGGCCTCAAACTCACAGAAATCTTCCTGCCTCTGCCTCCTGAGTGCTGGGATTAAAGGACTGTACCACCACTGCCTGTTTTAAGGCTTCACTCTTATAGAAACATGATTTACTTGCAGAAAACAAAGGCTTTTCTTATTTTCCTATCATTCTTCCTTGGTATATAAGAATTAAGTCAGGATATGTTTGGATAAAAATGTGTTAGGATGTTTGATTTTAAAAATTATTATTTGAGTTCTTGATTTGGGCTTTATTATTCTCTAAAAACCACTGAGATCTGGGTTTATAGCCCAGTGGTGGAATATTTGCCCAACATATGTGAGGTCCTGCATTCAATCCACAGTACCATCACCACCACTCCCCTACAAAAAAAAAATCATGAAATGAATTTTATCTTGGGATTAGGACAGAATTTCCAACAATTTCTGAAATGTCCTTGTTTTAATTACTGTTCTATTGCTGTGAAGAGACGGCCGTGACCGAGTCAACTTATAACAGAGAGCATTTAATTAGGGGAGTCAACTTATAACAGAGAGCATTTAATTAGGGGCCTACTTACAATTCAGAGGGTTAATCCATGGCCGGCCATCACCGCAGGGAGCTCGGCGGCAGGCAGGCACCACAGCAGTAGGAGAGCGTATATCCTGGTTTATAGGCAGGAGGCAGAAAGAGTGTATGACTGGGCCTGACATTGCGACAAGCCACAAAGATATACAAAGTAGGATTTCAGGTGATTATGACAAAGTTAATACCTGGAAGGAGCCAAGGGCCTTCCAGAGGTCAAGCTGAGGCTTGGTGATATTTGGCTTTTGATTATCAGCCATTTCCTGCTATGAGTTTCTTGTGTGCTGTTGTAGCTTTTCCATCATTGATTGGGCACCATTTCCTCTCTGCTAAAGCAATATTTAGATAACCTTCTACGCTGACAGCTATGCTCAGCAAGAACCCTGGTTCAAGCCTCCCTGTAATTATGGTCATTGGCAGCATCCGGCCAGGACCATCCATGGAGGGATGAAAGAAAGTACCTTATCAGAGATACCTCTGCACTCTCTAAGAACAGACTTAAGCATCCAAGGCCAAATGAAACAACACCTGTCTCCTACCTAGGTCAGGAGGCTAGCTTTATTTCTTGTGCAATTTAGAGTGAGACCCTCCTTCCTTACAGCCTTACTAATAGACTCCTAATTTCTTACCTAACCACTTCTAGGAATGTAGATTGAGCACATAAATTCTCTTCTTGATATACTAACCAATTATTAGCTCTATTGACTTCCTCCTTTACCACTCTCCTTTTGGGTTGTAAAAGAAAGCCTGGTGGTTACTGCCTGAGGAAAATTTTTACCTGCCTTTATGACCCTGTAAGAATTCAAGCCTGGTGACTTTGCTCTGTGAGAGGATTGCTATTACTTGGGTTTATAACTGGATTCCCGAGAGACTTAGAGAAAATGGAGAGAATAAGGAGCCGGAGAGGAGGAGAGGGAGAGGAAAAAAGAGAATGGAAGAACTAGATGGGTAAGAGCTGGAGAGGAACAGACTAGATGGGAAGAACTAGATTGAAGGGCTAAAAGAGAGGACTAGAGGAACAAGATGGAAGATGAGGAAGAGCCAGATGGGGAAGAACAAGATGAGGAAAAATAAGAAGAGAAAGAAGGAGATGGGAGAGGAGCTGAGGTAGGAAGGACCTAGATGGGGCAGAATTAAGATGAGAGAATTAAGGTAGAACTTAGAGGACAGCAGATAAATGTAGAGAGAAATCAGGCAAGAAAGGAGCTAGACATGAGAGCAGAAGAGAAGCTGTGTAGAGAGAAAACTATCACAGAACAATAAAGTGTATGGACTAAGGAGTTTCATGTATATAGATTCATTTCTTATCCTCAAAGATTAAATTATCAGCTAGCTGTAGATTCTTCCTGGACCCTGGGAGGGGACTATGGAAGGGCTGGACCCCCCCCCCAGTCCCCAATGTGACATGGGTTTTTGAAACCTCAAAACCTACCCCCAGTGACATGCCCACTGGAACAAGGGTTCTGAATGGCAAGATGTTGAGTGGGTGGACAGAGGATGAGAAATACAGCAGGCAGATAACCAGGACTGGGAGGTCTTGCATAAGCTGATGTCTTGTGCCAAGCATGCTTATTAAGAAGTGTAGCATCCTAATATACTATTTGTAGGGGGAGAATGGGCCAAGGTCAGCAAAGAGCTGAATCAGACAACATTGGCAAAGAGAAGAAAGGATACTTGACACAGCTGCCTTTGGACTGATAACCACAGCTGTAGCGGTATTTGCTCCGCCCATGACCTTGAACTAGACCGTTGCATGTGACCTCTTATAAGGAATTGGAGAAGGGTCACATGCCCCTTCTCCCTGCTCCTGCCTGAGAGGTGGATTTGCTCCCGGTCAGATCAGAGGACAATTTCAGCTGTCTACTCCATTCTGTAATCGTGAGTGAATTTCCTCAATTTGTATCTTAATAAATTCTGTTATCCATTTAATAGACTCACTTGGATTGATCATAATAAATGGCACCCAATGTGGGGCACGGGTCCATGATCCTGAAACTAAGAGTCTCATGCTCTACTGACTGAGCTAGCTGGGTGTGAAGTGAGTCCCTAGGAACTGAAACCTTAACTTCTTCAAGGTCCAGGCCTCAGCCCCAGAATAGATCTTGCCAAGTCTGCTCCCGGACAATGACACAGAACTAATGTTCCCTTTGTCCTTTCATCGGGGCCTCTGAGAAAGTCTTGGGGATATCTGGCTCCCAATAGTCACACCTCCTCCAACAAGATCACACCTCTTGATCCAAACAATTCCACCAACTGGGAACCAAGAATTTAAATATATGAGCTTGTGGAGGCCATTCTTTTTCAAACCATCCCAGTCTCTAAACATACTTTTGACATTTTTGTACTCTGTATTTATCCAGGCAATAGTCTTAGCATTGACAATTATAAAATCAGAATATTGGTCAACTCTGAGAAAGGTTGAAGATGTCCTTCAATTTTTTTAATGTGAAAATAAATAAGCTCATCCATCTCATTAGTATGTAAATCTTCAATGAATGCTAAAATTACACATACGCCAAAGAATTGTTATAAAATAATTTTTTTTATAATTTACATCAGTGTATGTTTGTGTTGTGGTTTGAATGAAAATGTCCCCACAGGCTCATAGGGAGTGGCACTGTTAGCAGGTGTGGCCTTGTTAGAGGAAGTGTGTGTCACCGGGAGAGGGTTTTGATGTTTCAGAACTCAAACTTCTGAAAAGAGGTCCAGTCTCTCTTCCTGCTGCCTTCAGATTCAGACATAGAACTCCCAGCTACCTCTCCAGCACCATGTCTGCCTGCATGCTGCCTTGCTTCCCACCATGATGATAATGGACTAAACCTCTGAACTGTAAACCAACCCCAATTAAATATTTTCCTTCATAAGAGTGGTGTAACATGAATCTTAAAAGGTCTTATTAATAAAAACAAATCTGGAGCCAGGTATTGAAGTGAACACTGAAAGATCAGAGAAGCAGAACAAGCCACAGCTACCTCACCTTGCCAATTCCTCAGCTGATCCTGTTTCCTCAGACTAGAAGCCTCTGAGTCCTCACCTGAATGGATCTCAGCTGAACTGCTACTAAAAGCTAAAAGCTTAAAAAGCCTAGTTCCTAGTCCTCACACCTTATCTACCTTTCTGCTTCCTGCCATCACTTCCTGGGATTAAAGGCGTGTGTCACCATGCTTGTCTGTTTCCAGTGTGGTTTTGAACTCACAGAGATCCAGATAGATCTCTGCCTCCAGAATGCTAGGATTAAAGGTGTGTGTGTGCCACCATTTTCTGACCTCTATGTCTATCTAGTAGCTGTTCTGTTCTCTGACCCCAGATAAGTTTATTAGGGTGCACATTGGAGAACATAATATCACCACAGAGTGGCCATGGTCATGGTGTCTCATCACAGCAATAAAACCCTAACTGAGACAGTTTTGTTATGTAGCTAGGGTTTTGTAAAAATTTCTCTGGTGAAAAGGGGTTCTGAGTGGGGACAGTTTAAAAAGCCCAGGGGTAGACATTCAGACAAGCCTTTGGAGACGGACTGCTGCCACCTGTCTCCTCAATCGATAATATGAAATATAATTCACCCTGGGCTACATGTCAAGGCCTTGTCTCAAGAAAAACAAAATAACAACAACAACAAAGAGAATTTAAGTGTGCTCAGGCTCACCAAAATTAATTATTCTCTCCCCTCCCCCTGCCCCCGAGATAGGGTTTGTCTGTGTAGTCCTGGATATCCTGGAACTTACTCTGTAGACCAGGCTGGCCTCAAACTCACAGATATCAACCTGTCTCTGCTTTCTAAGTGCTGGGATTAAAGGTGTGTGCCATCACCATCAGGCCCAAATTGAAATTATTCTTAAGCTTTTCTAATGGGCCTATATCTAAAGTACATTCATCAAATCTATAGTCTACTTTTTTTGTTTTCTTATAATATTGATAAATGATAATGAAATATTTTTCTTCATCTTTTTAAATTAAGGGATCAGAAGAGGACATTGGTTCTGTGGATCTGTGTCAGAACATTGTGGTGGTATTGTTCACCAAAATATTGTGTACCTTAATAAACTTACCTGGGGTCAGAGAACAGACAAGCCACTAGTTAGTCAGTGATAGCACACGCCTTTAATCCTAGCATTCCAGAGATAGAAATCCCTCTGGATCTCTGTGAGTTCAAGGCCACATTGGAAATAGCCAAGCATGGTGACACACACCTTTAATCCCAGAAAGCCAGCCTTTAATCCCAGGGTGTGGTGGTAGAAAGTAGAAAGATATATAAGGTGTGAGGACCAGAAACTAGGGGCATTCGGCTGGTTAAGCATTTGGCCTGGTTAAGCTTTCAGGCTATGGAGCAGCACAGTACAGCTGAGATTCATTCTGGATGAGGACACAGAAGCTTCCAGTCTGAGGAAACAGGACCAGCTGAGGAACTGGTGAGATGAGATAGCTGTGGCTTATTCTGTCTCTCTGATCTACCAGCATTGACCCCAATAACTGGCCTCGGGTTTGATTTTATTAATAAGAACTTTTAAGATTCCTGCTACAGAACATGGTCCAGGAATGGAGTTGTGTGAGGAGAATTCTGAGTGCCTGTGAGAAAACTCCAATAAAACAGGAGTCTTGTGGCCTCAGTTTCTTCAAAACACAGACCTGTTCTTGGGTGTGTTTTCATGCTCCTCCCAGGGTAGCTGATGGGAGTGGATTTTCTTCAGGCTACTGTTGCCTGCTGCTGTTATTCAATGTTTAAACCGTCCTTTAGACGCCTTTATGGGGAAACATGTTTGTGCCAGGTGCAGTCTGTGCTTGTGATTGCACACAGCTTGAACTCATGAGAGCTTTACTCATGCAACCTTTTTTAACCCCCAGAGTATGTTTTCTGAGGCTCTGAATAAAGTTGGCCATCGCGGGAGACTTGAGTCTTCTTCATTTCTCAGCTCCATTCTCCAGGTCCCACTGTCTCTAGGGTGATGGCAGAGCTGGAGATACAGAAAAAGAGCACAGAGAAGGAGGAATAGACGAGATTTTGAGCGCCTCAAGTGTCTTCCTTCTTGGAAAAAGGAGTCTCTCCTGGATGAAACTTTCGGCTTTTGTTTGCTTTGTTTTGATAACTGCCTCTATTTGCTTTCGAAGTCTCTTTATTACCACTCTGGTTAAATGAATGATTTATTTCCATTGTCCCATGAGCTTACTTTTTTTTTTCCAATTAAAATGTATTTTATTTTATGCGAATGGGTGCTTCAGCTGCATGTATGTGCCCTCCTTGTGTGCCCTGTGCCATTGGAGGCCAGAAGTGGGCATCAGATCTGCTGGACTGTGAGTCACTGGGTGGGTGCTGGGAATTGAACCTGGGTCCTCTGGAAGAGCGGCCAGCATTCCCAACTGCTGAGCCGTCTCTCCAGCCCTGTGATCTCACTTTGATCAAGTTTTTTTTTTAAACCTTTGATATCTGACACGATTCTCACGAGTTAAAAATGTTGACTTGAAGAGAGGGCGTCGATAAAGAAGAAATGGTAGGTGCTTGGCCTCCCTTAAGTTGGGTGAGTCACTGATGTCTCCACATATGACCGGCATTCCAAACTCGTATGAGTTGCCGAGGCCCAGCCTAAGTTTGGTGAGAATGTTATATTATTGTAATTCTCATCTGATCTTTAATCTTGGCCATTCTAAGTCCACAATAAGTTGCTTTGTTCAGACGCTTTTTTTTTTTTTTTTTTCCTGGAGGTCTTTTATAAGCAGTTACAATGTAACTACGGTGTGTCCTCAGGAGGTTCACTAAAGGACAGAGTCACCTACTGTTCTAGGAGGGTTTCTTGGATTCTGAAGTTATACAGCTGAACAGTTTTCCAGCACTCTTAGGAAGAAACCAGCTCATAAAATCATTAGCCTGCCATCCAGGAGAATGAGAAATAACTACCTGAGTCTGAGCTGATGCAAGACTGTCATTTTTATGATTTTTTTTATGACATTTCTCCACCCTTATATTTTCCAGATTTAAAGGAACTTTCCCCTTCTTTTAAGCTAACTATAGCCTGCAGTAATTCTTGTAAACGTTATCTTTGTGAACAAAATTAAAGCATTTACTTTTCACCCTACATATCTGAGCCTGCGCGCGCATGCGCACGTGCATCGCACATGCTACTACGTCTGGCTTTATGCTCTGGGGATCTCAGCTCAGGTCCTCGCACTTGTATGGTGAATGCTTTATGCACTGAGTCATTTCCCCAGCTCTGTTCATGAATTCTCTTTTCTTCATTTCCTTCTTGACAGGGACTCATTGTGTAGCTCTGGCTGGCTCGGAACTCCTAGACATCCCACCCCCATGCCACCTGTTTGGGACAAATGGCTGAGGTGCCTTTTTAACATATCAAAGCAGACCTGGCCCCCAGATTCTCCCTGCATCCCTCAGCCCCTACCTGGTACAGTCCTCCTGGCTGGCACGCCCCGCCCCCGCCCTGAACCTCTCTGGCCCAGTGGCTGGGCTGCCCTTCCCTGTATAATCCAGCCCTTTTGGTTACCCACTCTTGTATCTTTGGGCCTCCTGGCTGCTGCAGCTGTTTCTCCCCTGTCTCTTCCCCTCCCCCTCTCCCCACGCGGCCCAGATCAGGGTCATGTCACTCTGGACTCTCCCAGAGGTACCTGCCTCTGGCTATGCTCTCCTATTTATCTACAATAAACCTCCTCCATCATACCTAGGAGCAGTCATGCTTCTTTACTTTTCTTTCTTTTTCTTTCTTTCTTTCTTTCTTTCTTTCTTTCTTTCTTTCTTTCTTTCTTTCTTTCTTTCTTTCTTTCTTTCTTTCTTTCTTTCTTTCTTTCTTTCTTCTTTCCTTCCTTCCTTCCTTCCTTCCTTCCTTTCTCTCTCTTTCTTTTCTTCCTTTTCTTTTCTTTCTTTCCTTCCTTCTCTCTCTCTCTCTCTCTCTCTCTCTCTCTCTCTTTCTTTCTTCATTCACCACCCAGTGCTGGGATTAAAGGCATGCACCACCATGCCTGGCAATATTCTTTTCATGGCAATATGTGTTGTTTTATTTTATTTTTTATGCATAGGTTCAATAAGAATCTGTTCTCTTTGTAATAGAAATGGTGGCCAACACTGCTCACACGACTTAGGCTCTGGCTAGAATGTCACATGGCCACATGTGACTGGCCTGCTTTAGGGAGTAGAGCTAATGCCCAGGTACCTAAAAGCCCCTCACTGGGAAAACTACCTGTTACCTAGTTTCTATGGTTCACTTACAGGGTTCTGTGGGTCAGGATGTAAAGAATGCCACTTCCTGGCTGGCCCAGAAACCTCAGGATATTAGGGGCCTTGAGGACAGAGGAATTCATCCCATGGTACAGGAACCACAGGCTCAGTCTGATGCCAAGTCCCTGGCTTGGCTTCCTAGCTTGGGGAGGCTTTCTCAAAGTCTAAAGGCCAGGCACAGTGGCACATGCCTGCACATGCCTGCACATGCCTAGCATTGGGAAAGTAGAGGCAGGAGGATCAGAAGCTCAAATTGGTCCTCAGCTACAAAGCGAGTTCAAAGTTGAACTACATGAAACTGTAACCTGTCTTGAAACAAACAAAACCCAGAAGTCTAACTCGAGATTCCTTACGCAAAGTTCAAACAGTGCTATAGATGTAACAGTCTTATTAAGTAAGAAACACAGCCAAAGGCAGAGTTAAAAGCCCAAGAGGTCAGAGCAGTAGCTAAGAACTGATACTAAAAACCCTTTCTTACCCCTGAGAAAGAGGCCTACTTCCTGTGCATCTGTCTTTTTATTGACTTTCTGTTCTGCTTTCTTATTGGTTGTAAACTCAACCATATGACCTCCTCGTCACTGCCTGTCTATACAGACCTCTATGGTTGGTATTAAGATTAAAGGTGAGTGTCTCCATGCTGGCTGTATCCTTGAACACACAGAGATCTGTCTGTCATGTGATTGGGACTAAAGGTGTGTGCCACCACTGCCCGGCTTCTGCTATGGCTTGCTATTAGCTCTGACCCCCAGGCAATTTTATTTATTAACATACAAATAAAATCACATTTCAGTACAAATGAAACAGTGCACATTTATTTATTAATTTATTTTGGTGCTTTGAGTCAAAGATTTGCTAAGTAGCCTGTTACTATTTTAATTAGTTAGTTGATTGTGTGTGTGGTCTATGTATTTGTGTGTATGTGTGTGTGTACATACGCATATGTGTGCACATTTATGCGGAGGCCACAGGGCCACATCAGATGTCATCCTCAGTCACTTTCTCCTTTATTTTTTTGAGAAAGGGTCTCTCACTGAAACCAGAGCTCACCAGGTGGCTAGAGGGTCCACTTGTCTCTGTCCCTTCCTCAGGCCACCTCCCCCAGCTTTTATGTGAATGCTAGGGATCCAAACTCTGGTCCCCACGCTTTCATGGCAGGCACTTTACTGACCAAGTAGTCCCCTCAGTCCCTAATACTTTTTTTTTTAAAACGTTATTTTATGTGCATTGGTGTCAGATCCCCGGGAACTGGAGTTACATGAGCTGCCATGTGAGAATTGAACCTGGGTCCTCTGGAAGAGCAGCCAGTGCTCTCAACTGCTGAGAGCTTTTTATTTATTTTTTTGCTGGGGTATGTTCTTTGAGACAGTATCTCTCTATGTAGCTCTGGCTGTCCTGGAGCTCACTATCTAGACCAAGCTGGTTTTGAACTCGCAGAGATCTGCATGCCTTTCTTTCCCAAGTGCTGGGGTTACAGGCTTACAACACCATTCCCAGTATACTTTTTATTTTTAACTGATCCATAAAAGCATAAAAATGGAATATATTAACGGGATATTATGTTGTGCTTGATGCATTGATTACATTGTGCATGTTTAAATCAGGTTAAATACATTTATCTCTTCAATCATTCTTCGTTGTGAAAACTTAAAAGATTATTTCTCACAGCTTTTTGTCATGTACAGTACATGATTGTCATAAATTGTCACCGCACTGCACGTGTGCCCTGCAGCTTCCTGCTCTTCCATCATTGTGGCTCAGAACCCATTTGGTTCTCACACAGTATGAGCTTAAGCAGCCGTGAGATCAGTCACTACTTCCACAGATCAGACTAAGTCTGAATGTGTTTTGTGGATCAGTCAGTCTTTCTGTCATAATCTCAGCAAATGGGGTGACTAGAGAAAGGAAAATTATTTAAAAATAAACGTACATGCATCTGTTCTTAGACTGCCTCATTGGTTTTGGAGTGTTGTATCTACCTGCCGTGTGGACTAGACCCCTTCCCCGACTCTCTTTTTGAGACCAGGGTCTCCCTGTGAAGTTCTGTCCGGACTGGAGCTCTCACTCTGTAGACCAGGCTGGCCTCGAACTCAGAGACCCATCTGCCTCCTAAGTTCTGGATTAAAGGGGTGTGCCACCATTCCGGGTTCAGACCCCAGTTATTGTCCTTTGCTCTGTGTCCAGCTGTGACTCTCCAAACTAACACTAGTGATTTTTCCTCCTCTTCCAGTTTGAAATCACTTACATCAAAACTGTCGAGTTTTAAAGTCCTGCAAGCTGATTGGTGGCCAGATGAAGAGTTATAAGAAATAACCATGAGAGCCCAGCAGTGGTGGTGCACACCTTTGATCCCAGCACTTGAGAGGCAGAGGCAGGCAGATCTCTGAGTTCAAGGCCAGCCTGGTCTATAGAGTGAGTCCCAGGACAGCCAGGGCTGTTTCACAGAGAAACCCTGTCTCGTAAAACCAAAAGGAAAACAAACAAAAACAAAAAGAAAGAAAAAGAAATAACCATGAGCTTTGCTGTCCTTCATGCCTGTGGCTGTATGGACCACCCAGGAACGGCACTGAAATCATCCTTCAAACACAAAACAGATTATAGATGAACATGCTGGAACCCAAATAGTACCCTTCTCCATTGGCAGTCCAGAGACTGAAAAACTGAGTCCACAGTTTGTCGGGACTCCTTGTTTTCTTTTGTTTCTATAGGAACAACTCTTATCGAAGGTCTGATTGCTTGAGTCCTACGGAGGTTCCCGTGAGGGGAGCCATCTGCACCCAGTGCCCTGAAACGAGATAGGCAGCTATAGAGTGGGTGACCGCACAGGCCTGTTTCAGGGAATTTGGTTCAGTGGTGGGGAGCAGGGATAGATTTCAGAGCAGAAAATGCTGATGCTCAGAAAACGACACCCCAGAGTGAAGGCCTCAGAAGCAAAAGTCCCCCCTACCCTCTCCTACCCTCTCGCCTCCTCCCTCCTTCTTTCCCACGGTGAGTCACCACAGAAACCACAAAGCCTCTTCTCCAAGCCAGTCCTAGAAACCAGAACCTCCTTTTCCCCCAGGCCAGCCATAAAAAAAATCCCTAGAGTTGATAGAAAAGAGATGAAGCCTTGCACTCCAGAGGGTTCTTCCTACCCTACCCCCAAGGATAAGATGCTACAAGGGGCCAAGAAGAATCTGAACAGATGTGCCCTGCAGGACCCCATCCCCCGCCCCTCAGTCTGTCTTCAGTGGCACACACACACACACACACACACACACACACACACACACACACACACACACACACACACCTGTGCTTCACTGAACCCAGGTGTGGAAATAGAGCTCACCTTGTAAGTCTTTGGGTCTTCAGTCTGCCGGCTCCGTGGTCATGTTTGTTGATGTCTATTGTTAACCTGTCTTTCATTATAAGGATATATGTCAGCTATAACTCTTAGAATAGGCAGACAGGTGTCACCTCTTTCCACCCTTGCAGTGTTTAAAGTCATTTGGCAGCTGACACAAAAAAATTAAACCACATAAAATAACCCTACTCATTAGGAAGCTATTTTAATAGCTCTCTATTGAGACCTGAGGCTGGAGAGATGGCTCAGCGCTTAATAGCACTGGCTGCTCTTCTAGAAGCCCCGGGTTTGAGTACCAGCATCCACGTGGTAGCTCACAACTGTCAGTAACTCCAGTCCCAGGAAATCGGAGGCACTCTTCTGACCTCCATGGGTCCTAGGCACACACATGGCACACAGACTTATGTGCAGGTAAAACAGCCAAACATATAAGATAAAACAAAGAAACTGAGAGAGAGAGAGAGAGAGAGAGAGAGAGAGAGAGAGAGAGAGAGAGAGAGAGAGAGCCAGAACATGGTTCTGTAGAGGAAGGAACAAGTGTGGGGATACCCAACAGCCAATGAGTGCCCCTTGCTGTCCGTCCCTAAGACAGATCTGATTGCCTTCAGTCAGTAGTGTTTGTGAGTGGATTGTTCACGTGTACACAATGCTTTCTTTAACCACACGGGTGAAAGAGACCTATGGGAGAGGACAGTAAGCCTGAGAGAGATGGTGGAGAGAGCCCCGAGACTCCAGCTGTATTCCTAAACTCCGCCCAAGCACAAGGCATGGTGGCACATGTCTGTGACTCCAGCCCCTTGTGGTGGCCCACAGAGGCTCTCTAGTGAGATCTTGCTCAGGGTCAGAGAATCTGAGCTTGCTTTACCTAGCAGGGCTGCATAAGGAGGTGATTTGGCCAGGGGCATGTTTACCAGGTGTTTGGAAGGGTCTACACTTGGCTGTATGGTGTGCTTTAATCTTGCAAGGGGGAGGTCTTTTACCTCTTCCTTTAGCATATTGTAAAAAGCTCTTTTGAATAAAGCTCTGGGCGGCTGGTTATTGACCCAGGGCCCTCCCAAAGTTATCCTGTGTCTCTGTCTTTCTTATCGTCTCTTTCTATCTTTCTATCTAATATTTCCTCATTTCTCTCTTCTCCACCCAAGAACCCTTTGTAAGGTGGGAGCAGGTCGGAGCTGGACTCCGGCAGACCCCACAGTCCCTGGGACACACAGGCTAGAAAGAGCATTCATTCAAGATCCCCCTCAACTATTTAGTGAGCTTGAGGCCGGCATGGGCTCCTCTGGCATGTTTCATAGAATCCCATTAATTTTAGCAAGGATCTCTGCTCTCTGTGGTACTTCCCACTCAAGAATCACTTCCACTTGGTTTTGAATTAAAAAAAAAAAGATTCCTTTTATCATACTAGAGGAAAAAGATGAGCTACAGGCTGACTTACTGTCCTCATCACCACCATTAACGAAGACGTGAAACCTAGACAGAATTTGACCCAGTTACTCAATAGTTGACCAGGGATTGGAAGTTAGGAGTCCCATATAATCCAGTCCCATAAGGTGCATGATGCCTGTCTAGAGAAACCCAGCCAACTGGTTTTACATGTCACACTCAGAAGCTGCCAGGAATCTCAGGGTTTCCTCCATCATTAGGTAAGGAATTTCTGGTGTCACCACATGCTCAGCTTTCTAAAACCCACCTGGTTTTAACAAATCTGAAAATGAGCCAGGGGTGGCGGCAGAGGCCTGTCATCCAGAGTAGAGACAAGGGCGTCAGGAGTTCAAGGTCCTCCTCAGTTACCTAGTGAGTTTGAGGCCAGCTTGGGCTACACAAAACAAAACAACGAAAAGAGTCATTGTTTCTAGAGCATCACACGTCGAACTTCCTAGAGGGTGAGGTAAGAAAGCCGAGGGAAGGCTCTGACCTATAATAGAGCGAGTAGATGAGAGGTTGGGTTAAACCCCCCTGGCTTGAACAGCCTTAGATAGATGTGCAGTGCCATCTGCCAGCTTTCCGGTCAGTGCTGACTCATTCGTTGCCTTGGATCCCCCGAGTCCGGACCGCCCGTCCCTGCTGCGCACCAGCTCTGTAACTGCCCGTTCTCTTTGCTCCACGGCATTTGCCGTCTGAGTAAGTGGTCACTCAACGGTATCCTTCCTTGGTATTGGAAGTTTCTCCAGTGGGAGATCTAGGGCAGGTTCAGCACGTCCCCAGCCCCAGCAGGCTGCTGGCTCCCAGCAGCTGGCGCCACCCAAGTCAGCTGAATGAAGACTCATTTTTGCCGTGGAGAATATTTTCAGCAGCCCCGTCTAGAACCTTTACCGGGGAACCTCGGATGTGGGTCACTGGTCTCACAGACGCCAGCGTTGGATTGCTTGAGCAAGCAACTCGCTAGTATACCTGCGTGTGCACCCAGGCGTGCTGGGTGCGGCAGAGGGCGTGAGAAATTCCTGGAGTTTAGCCTACTGGGAAGAGCTATCACAGCGCTAGACTTGGGAAGCCAGCTCCCTAGAGGCAGAAGCGGCCTGTGTCATAGCCTTGTTTGGGGCTCAGAGTCAGTTCTGAATGAAGGTCAAAGATATCCTGATCAGCCGATAGCGACCCAAGAACTTCTAAAAGCTATGCTTGGTAATATCTATAATCGCCAGCATTCGGGAGGCTGAGGCAGGGGGACCTTGCAATTGAGACCTTGAGTTTTTTACAGGCTGGGTACCATAGTGAGACTATGTCCCCAAAGAAACAAAACTAAATAAAAAAATTTAAGATTTCTCTAAAATCACTTTTAGTTGTTTTTTTTTTTTTTAAAGATTTATTTATTTATGTATTTTATGTTCATAGATGCTCTGTCTTCATGCACACCAGAAGAGGGCATCAGATCCCATTACAGAGCCACCATGTGGTTGCTGGGAATTGAACTCAGGACCTCTGGAAGAGCAGCCAGTGCTCTTAAGTGCTGAGCCATCTCTCCAGCCGCTGATTTTAGTTTTTTATTTTATTTTTATTTATTTATTTTTTTTTTTTAAAGAGAAATTCAGTTCCAAACTTCTTAATGACGCTGTTCAGCTTTTTCAAGGGTGAGGATGATGTCCTGAAGTGGGCAGGTTTTGTGACTTTACCTCAGTGGTAGGGGACGTCTGTGGAGGGAAGAAGCTGGCAAATGCTCTCTTTCAAAAACAAGCATGAGATTGGGGGGCTCCATCGAACACAGTGCTTTAGGGGGGCTGTTGACATGAGTCAAAGGTAAACAAGTTGACAATCCTGTCTTTGTGTAAACCTGCTGGATCTTCACATGAGAGCAGCAGGGATCTGCAGCATCCTGGACCCCTCCAGCTGATCAGGCAACATGTGGCAGGGGACAGAGCTCATGAGAGAAATGGACGCTTTGCCAAGGGGCAGGCTCCATTTCGGGCAGAAATGAAAACACGCCAAGGCGTTAGCTGTTAAAAAGGCAGCATTGATGGGACATGAATTGGGTGACCCCTAGTCTGAGCCTGTGGCCTTAGATGGGGCAAACTGCAGGCCAGTGAGGTTCAGAAGTGAGATGCACAGAAGGCCTCCACAGCAGCCTCCCTGGACCACTAGACACATGAAAGGAAGACCTGTCAGAGCCCTGCTGAAAGTCAAGGCAGGAATGACCAGAGACTTGACTGGATTCTCTGAATTCTACCCTGAACTGTAACTGAAAATGTCTCCAGTGTGTCCAAATGTCTTCTAGAGGAAGTCAGGGAAGCAATACCATCCTTAGCTGAGGACCTTTAGAAAACAATGTCCTAAGGGGCTGGAGAGGCGGCCCAGTGGCCGAGAGCACTTACTTACTGCTCTTGTAGAAAACACAGGTTTTGTTCCTTGTCCCCACATGGTGGCTCATAACCACATATAACTACAGTTCCAGGGGATCTGATGCCTTCCTCTGAACTCTGTGGGCACCAGGCTTGCATGGTGAGACAGAAAATAAAAAATAAAACGCTTACAAAGATTTTATTAAAATTTATTTTTAAAGGAAAACTTTTTAAAGTCAATAGAATTAAATTAGTGTACCAGGGGGCTGGAGAGATGGCTCAGTGGTTAAGAGCGCGGGCTGCTTTTCCAGAGGACCCGGGTTCAATTCTCAGCACCCACAAGGCATCTCTCATAACTGTAACTCCATTTCACTGGGATCTGGAGCCCTCTTCTGGCCTCTGCAAGCACCAGGCACACACTTCATACACAGACATACATGCAGGCAAAACACTCAAGCACATAAAGAAAAATAATTTAAAATGGTGAACTAAAATTTTAAACACCAATTAAAATATATAAAAATTCAAAACGTAAGCGGTGGTGGTAAATGAGGAACAGAAGAACAAAAATTACGTAAGACGTGTAGGAAACAAATATCAAAATAGAAAACATAAAGCCTAGCACACAATTCCGTTGGCATAGACGTACTGAACATCTGATCAAAAGGCAGAGGACGGTGAAAGTGGACATGAAATCAGGACCCACTTGTATAGCCTGCAAGAGAGACATTTCAGATTGAAACATAGAAACATATTGAAAGCAAAGCGTTTAAAACACATACAGAGGCAGGGAGATCTCTGTGAATTTGAGGTCAGGTTGGTCTACAAGTTCCAGGCAGGTCTGCGCTACACAGTGTGACCCTGTAAAAGAAATTTGCACTGTATCAAGCTGATAATACAATAAATAAATAAATAAATAAATAAATTTTAAAAAATAAAAAAAAATAAATTTGTGTGTGTCAGAGAGAGAGAGAGATATTCTCAGAGAGTTTCAATGGCTATATTAATGAATCTTATGAAAATAAATAATACTAGCAACAAAGAGGTACATTTTATATTGATAACAGTATTCAGGAATGAAAAAAGTATAATGGATATGCCTCTAATGCTAGAAACCTGGGGTATATAAAGTAAAATGAACAGAATTACAAGGAAAAGAGATAATTCAGCTATTACAGTTGGAGATTTCAATATTCCCTCTGGAGTTTTAACAGAACTATTAGAAAATGTAAAGGCTATAGGAGACTTGAACATTAACCAGCTTGACCTAACAGATACTGCTAGAACTCCCTACCTAACAATGTAAGAATGCGTTTTCTTTTCAAGCATATATAGAATATTTTCTTGAATAGCTGATACATGAGGTACTAAAATAAATCTCATTTTTTTTTGTGTGTGTGTGTGTTTTTTTTTTTTTTTTTTTTTTCAAGACACGGTTTCTCTGTGTAGCTCTGGCTGTCCTGGAACTCACTCTGTAGACCAGGCTGATTTTGCCTCCCAAGTGCTGGGATTAATGATGTGCTCCAGCACGCCCAGCTATAAATCTCAATTTTTAAAAGATTAACATTGTACCGAGATTGCCCTACAATCACAGAGAAATTAAATTAACATTCCATATCCACCAACAAGAAATTTGAAAACTCTCGAGTATTTGGAAGTTAATACCTACCTAAGCAGTCCTTGGATCAAAAAGAGCCACGTTAGAAATTAGAAAATGAGTCTGGAGAGATGGCTCAGTGGATAAGAGAACTTACCTCACAGCTGCGAGGACCTGAGTGTGAATCCCCACACCCGGGTAACAAGCTGGCTGCAGCCTTGTGTGTGTCTGAAACCCCAGTGCTGCGGGAGGTCGATGGGACGGCTGGCGGGCAGCCTGGCTGAAAAATGTGAGTTCCAGGTGCAAAGAGACACATTGCCTCAAAGGAATAAAGTGATACTCTCCTCTGGCCTTTGCATGCTCACAGACACACGCCTACATCTCTCTCTCTCTCTCTCTCTCTCTCTCTCTCTCTCTCTCTCTCTCTCTCTCACACACACACACACACACACACACACACACACACACCCCACTAGAATGGAAATGAAAATACGATACATAATAATTTGTTAGCTGAAATCAAAGCAGGTGCTTCAGTGGGATTTTGCAGCTTGTTACATATTCATATTGTTTCTTAGCAGGGAAATGCAAATTACAACCATCCGAAGATGCCACTCCTACGGGTGTGACTGTAGCCCGAAAGACTGGCAGTGTTCAGTGCTGGTGAGCACGTGGAGAAGTTAGAACAAGCATACACTGCTAGTGGGAATGCAAACTACAGCAGCTGCTTTGGAAAATTTGGAAAGTTTTAAGAAGTTAGGGACACTCCACGACCCAGTTGTACAACTCCCGGGTACCTACTTGAGAGGAACGAAAGCTGTGTTCATACAAACATAACATCTATTGTTCTTTGAGATGAGCTCTCACGTAGCCCAGGCTGGCCTTAAACTTTCGATGTCGCTAAGGCTGGCCTTGGAGTCCTGATCCTCCTGCCTCCACTTTCCAAGTGCTAGGATTACAGCTGTGTACCCCCACACCAGGCTCAAAGCTGGCTTTTCATGCTTCCAGTAACACCATTTATAGAAACTCTAAACTAGAAACTAGTGGATGCCCGTGCTGCTAAAAAGGTAAGCATGATGTGGTATTGCCATGCTACGGGACACAGCTCAGCAACTAAGAGAAGACCTTTAAAATATGAAAGAAGATGGCTAAATCTCCAGGCACTATTTATTCTAAGTAAAAAGCTAGACATAAAGGACTACCTACCATGTGATTTTGTTCATATGCAATTTCTAGTCATGGAAGCTCCCTGAGACAGGAGGAATTTCCCACAGTTTATTTAGTTGGTACAAGAGAATATTTTAGATGGAACAAATACTTTATTGCCGAGTTGTGTGATCTATAGAACATATAGTTATACCACTGCATAAGTTTAATTAAAATCATCAAACTAATCGCTTGCATTGAACACTGAGAGAATTTGATGATGCAAAAATTATACCTCAACAAAACTACTATAAAAAATAAAAATAGCCGGGTGGTGGTGGTGCATGCCTTTAATCCCAGCACTCGGAGGCAGAGGCAGGCAGATCTCTGTGAGTTCAAGGCCAGCCTGGTCTACAAAGTGAGTTCCAGGAAAGGCACAAAGCTACACAAAGAAACCCTGTTTCGAAAAACCAAAAATAAATAAATAAATAAATAAATAAGAAAGGAACTAAAAGACCACCAAGGACTTACCTGTGAAGGAAGAAGTACTTTGGCTGCCAGCTCACCCAAAGGCCTGACTTACTCTGTGGGGCAGAGACTGTCACCTGGACCATAACACACAGGAACCCTCTTCCCTGTAATAATGGCACTTCTGGTTGAGGACATGGCTGCCTAGAATGCACACCAGTTTTAGCCTTTCTCAAGGTGTGTCTGAGTTCCAGCCAGTGCTTGTGTGAACAAGTGAGTTGTGCAAAACGTGCCATGCCCTCAGGGAGCAGAAACCTGCCCTCCCTTTCCTCATTCCGGCTGGCCGGTGCCATCTTGGACCGTAGAATGGCAGATCGAAAAGACACAAGGCATCAGGTCTCTGGCAAATTAATAGTCAGAAAATGGCACATTTTCAGGTGAAGGAAAAAAAGTTGTCATTTGTGTTGTCCACTGGTAGTTTTGGTGCCGTGACATGCAGCCCGGGAACCCCTCGCTTTACACTGTTGGTCTGAAACAACATTTGCACCCTGTTTGTCTTTCTGGGAAACTCTCTTACCACATAGTCTATGTGAAAGATGCTATCATTTTGGAGATCCCCTCTGCTCCTAACCTGAAGAGATTAATCAGCAACCGGTCTCCCTCCCAGGCTAGACTAGTCCTGGAGCCCTGAACCACTGTGTATTGATCAGAATCAGTGGCTTCAGGTTTTGACACCTAACAAGAACTTTTTTGAACTTGGTTCTCATGGGGGCAAGTTTGGACTCCTGTATGATGATAAAGCTGTGAGGTGTGAGCTGGAAACTACCGTGGTTTGTCTGACCCTGAAGCTCACGGTGAATGTCATTAAGAGGTCAGACAGGGAACCTTGGTAACTAGGGCTCTTGCTCATTTGAATGGATTGGTCCATCCAGTGACTAATGGGTGAATGGATTAAGGATTGAATGGGCTACCTGGGAAGTGGGCTTGGTTAGTCTCTTGCCTGGGCATGCCCAGCACCACCCCAGGACTCCGAGGAGGCCATCATCAACGCTACCCTTTGACCTTGGGTTGGAGCTGTGAACCAACACAAACCTCTTTCTCTGGATCTTATCCAGTCTTTGATGGTCTTAAGGAGGGTTTCTCTTGCTGTGATAAGACAGCATGACCAAAAGGAACTGAGGAGGGAAGGTGTTATTTCAGCTTCCACTGCCGGGTAGGTCTCTCCCTGAGGGAAGTCAGGGCAGGAACTCAAGGCAGGAACCTGGAGGCAGGGATTGAAGTAGGAGCCGTGGGAGGATGTTGCTAAACGGCTTACTCAGTTTGCTCTTTTACACACCCCAGGACCACCTGCCCTGGAGGTGGCACTACCCACAGTGGGCTGGGCCCTCCCACACCAGTCATTAATCAAGAAAATGCCCTACATACTTGCTTATAGGCAATTTGGTATTTTTTCTCAATTAAGGTCCATCTTCCTAAATAACTCTAGTTCAAAACACACTGACAAAAAAACAATAAACAAACAAAAACAAACAAACAAAAAACTCAGCTAGAGTTTTGTGTTATTAGCAACAGAAAATGGATAAAGACCAAATCTGCTGTCTGGTGTTACTGTGAAGAGGCAATCAGTCTCAGAAGGAGGTTAAGGGGTGAACAGGAGCCTAAGTCCACACTTGTGACATTTCTTCCTACTCAAAAGTCTCTCCCATCTTTACAACAAATGGTCTGTCTGTCTGTCTGTCTGTCTGTCTGTCTCTCTCTCTCTCTCTCTGTCTGTTTCTCTCTCTGTCTCTGTGTGTCTCTCTCTGTGTCTCTCTCTGTGACTCTCTCTCTCTCTCTCTCTCTCTCTCTCTCTCTCTCTCTCTCTCTCTCTCTCTCTCTCTCTCTCTCCTCTCTCTCGTGCATGCCTGGATCTTTGTGTGTGTAGGTACACATGAGTGGAGGCCAGAGGACAACTTTGGGTTGTTCCTTGGGAGCCGCCCACCTTGTTTTTGGAACAATGTCTCTTATTGGCCCAGAACTCATCAAGTAGGCTGGCCAGCCAGACTCAGGGACCCATCCACCTGCCACCACCTTCCCAGCACTGGGGTTATCAGTAAGCATGAGTCTATATAGCCCTGGCTGTCCTGGCACTCACTTTGTAGACCAGGCTGGCCTTGAACTCACAGAGATCCATATGCCTCTGCCTCCTGAGTGCTGGGATTAAAGGTGTGCGCCACCATGTCTGGTTCACCCAGCTTTTTTAAATGATGGGTTCTGGAGCTTGAACTTGGGTCCTCATGCTGGGGAAGCATGCACTTCACCAGCAGCATGAGCTCCTCAGACCCACACTGTACAGAGTCTCTCGACTCCACTTTTCTTTCTCCGTTTCTTATCAGAGCAAAACTCCTTGAAGGAACTGTTCATGCTCAGGAACTCCAATTCTCCCATCCTTCCCCCAGCGAATAGACAGGCTGCGTTGAGTGAGTGGACGTAGAACAGAAATGATTTAATGTTGAGGAGAGATGAATTTTGGAGTCTAGGCTGGGCAGAAGTAAGAGGCACAGTGTGACAATCAAGTCAGTGGTGGGGTTGATGTGTCACTTTTGGGAGGATCTGTCCATCCATCCATAACCCCCGCCAGTGCCTTCTCAGCCACCCTGAGCCAATAAACAACACCTAACAGTGAGAGTTATAACCGCATATCATCATGGTGTAGAATTACCGCAGGCTATACCCTGTTCTATGTACTTTGCTCATTATTAACTCTTTTAATCTTTATAATGACCCTGTGAAATTGATACTGTTATTACCCTTGTTTGGCTTGTGAGAAAAACGAAACACAGAGCAGTTAATATTTTGCTCAAGGTCACTGTGACTAGATGGCAGAGAGAGACTTAAATCCAGGAAGTCTTACTCTGGGACTGTCATCTTAAAGTAGCCTTTGAAAGGCAAACGTGGCTTGCTCTGCCAAAGCAGTTCTAAGGCAAGAGTTTAGCCATGTAATCCTTGCCTCTCACAGCGGCCTCCTGTGAAGAAAGTCTGGGGCCACCGCCACGGCTCACAGCTTTCTTCCTCTTCTAATTCTCCATCTCACGCGCTGGATGCTGCCAGTGGGCGGAGGACCAGGTGCTCGATGACTTTAGGATGGATATGGAAACTGGTGTGTGTGTGTGTGTGTGTGTGTGTGTGTGTGATGAGACAGTTTTCTCTCCACATGTACTGAGACCCCTTTTGCACAGAAGAAAGGATTCTCTCTCTCTCTCTCTCTCTCTCTCTCTCTCTCTCTCTCTCTCTCTGTGTGTGTGTGTGTGTGTGTGTTGTGCACACGCATGTATAGTCCAAAGGTCCAGGGTCTTCCTTGATTGCTCATTTGAGATAGTCTCTCACTGAGCCTGGCCACTCACTGATTGACTAGACTTGGGCACTCACTAAATCTCTAGGGAGTCCTGGAGATCTGCCTGCTTCTGTTCACCCCTGTGTTGAGGGTCACAGATGCATGTCAGTGTGTTCAGATTTTTGGATTTTGCCTCCATAAAACCTGAACTCAGGTCTACACACTTGCCAAACTGAGCTGTCTCCCCAACCTCAACTTGATCTCTTCTTTTTCAAAGCTTTTCTCTGTGTTATATGTCTGTATGTGTTTTCTATATGTCTACTGTAGCCTCTGTGGAGACGACGTTATTCCCACTTCATTGGGAAAGGCACTGACTCATGAGGAATTAATAACTTGTCCAAGAGCACACAGAATTTTAATGTAGGATCGGATTTCAACTTTCATACATCATTGCAACAGCATGTGTCAGAGCTATGAGCAAAGACCTGGAATGAGGAGGTAAGACCCATCCAAAGACGTTCAAATTAACTGGGCGTAGCAACTCACGCCTATAATCACAGTACTTACGGGGTTTGCCAAAGGGGTGAGGTCAGCCTGGGCTACACAGTGAGTTCCAGTCTAGCTTGAGCTACAGAGTGGGATTCTGTCTCGTAAAATAAACAACAGGATGCTAAAACGATCTAGCATGAAATCAGGTTTCTTTCCATAGGATGTGGGTGTTGTATATAAAGGAACTTGATTAAATTGTGATGTGCTGTAAAAAGAGCACATAGTGCTGAATACTTTGTCCTTACATTAAGCGCATACTTGTGGTTACATCCCAAAGAGAATGACTAACTGGAATTAGATGTCCTCTTGGATCTAAAAGCAATGTTTCTTTGCATAAAGTAGGAGCAAAACTCATGGGCAGAGGTTGTAGCTCAATGATAGGGAACTTGTCCAGCTCAGGGTTCAACACTGAGTACGGACGGGGTGGGGACCAAATTACTCTCTTGATGCCTCTTATTAGGAATGTTTGTGCTATCTTCTTGGTGGGGGGTGTTGTTTGGAATAAAAGGGCATCCAGCTTAGGAGAAAACAAACCAAAGTCATGTAGTTCTCTCAGCTGTTCACCCACTGGACAGCTACAGTGGGGCTCACAGTCTGTTCTGGGGGCATCCGAGGTCACCGTCTCACAGCCAGCCGCTACAAGCCGTACATGTTCAGCTCTCTGTCCAGCAGGTTTCCAAACCTGAGTCACATGTCACCATTAAACCATCTGTGTCTCAGAAGTGGCTCATCCAGCACCTGCCTCACCACCCAACATGCTAGAGAGCCACGCAGGACTCCTCCAGCAGCGAGATGGCCTGGTGGGAAAATGCATTTGCCACCAAGCCTAAGGATCTGACTGTAACTTCTGGGACCCACATGGTGGAAGAGGAAAATTGACTCCTGTAAGTTCTCTTCTGACTCCCAAGCATGCCCCAGCACGACGTGTGTGTGTGTGTGTGTGTGTGTGTGTGTGTGTGTGTGCGCGTGCGCGTGCGCAAATATGCTCAATAAATAAAAATTAAAAAATAAAGATTTTAAAAATCAGATCTTTCCTTTTCCAGCAAAATTAGAGAGACGAGCTCTCAGAGACACTGCCATCTCTCTGCGTGTTCAAAGTCCTCTGACAGGTTGTCAGTGGAGGTCTCAGTTCTGAGATCATTTACTTACAACTCATTTTCATCTTCTGCATCACACCAGAAATTCCCGAAGGAACATTTTCTTTGCTAATTGCAGCCTATCGGTGTTTGATTAAGCGCAGAACAGTGGGTTCACTATCCTTGTGTAGAATTGCCTCAAAAAGGCCGCCAGGCAAGAGCAGCCGCTTTCTGGCACCTGGGCTCTTATTTTTCTTCCCACTTTCTCTTGAGGTTGGGGGACATCTGGTACTTATTACAGAGATTAAACAAAGTCAATGTGTGTCTTGTCTGTCCAGTGCTGTCTGTGACTCCAGTTCCAGGGCTTCTGACAACCTCTCACAGACACATGCAGTCAAAACACCAGTGAACAGAAAATAAAAATTATGTTAAAAACAAAAAGACAGCAAATCTGGGTGGTGGCGGCGGTGTACACCTTTAATCCCAGCACTCGGGAGACAGAGGCAGGCGGATCTCTGTGAGTTCGAGGCCAGCCTGGTCTACAGAGTGAGTTCCAGGACAGCCAGGGCTACACAGAGAGACAAGCAAAGCAAAACAAGCAAACAAAAAAGACAGGAACAGGGGAAGGCTTTGTAGGGAGGAGCAAGGTTAACAGGTGAGAGTAATCAGAATGCATTTTATACAAATATGAAAATGTCAAATAACAAATTTAATAAAAATGAGTAGGAGGATTGGATAACTAACATTAAGAGGCTTTTGAAAAAGTCACATGGAACTCTACTGCTGTAAATGTATCTTTGTATGTATGTATGTATGTATGTGTCTATCTATCTATCTATCTATCTATCTATCTATCTATCTATCTATCTAATCTATCTATCTATTTGTGGGAGCCCATTCTTGGGTTCCTCGTGGCTTTACCCAGCAGGTCCGCATAGAGGATGATCAGGACCACGGGCCTGAGTGCAGGTGTCTGAGATGGTCTGCACTTGGCTGTGCTGGGGGAGGAGGTCTTTTGCTCCACCCCTTGGCGTCTCTATCAAAACCCTGGGGCAGAGACAGTCGGGGCCCCGTTGGAATAGGTTCCAAGCCCTCTCGAGGCTATCCTTTATTTTCTGTCTGTTTATCTCCGCAATATTCTCTGCAATAAATCCTTCTATCTAATATTTCCTGCTGCTCACACTCAAGAAAACTCTGGGGAACTGTGGGGGTGGTGGGTAAACACCCCACATCTATTTATTATGCATACAGTGTTCTGTCTGCATGTATGCCTGCAGGCCAGATCTCATTACAAATGGCTGTGAGCCATCATGTGGTTGCTGGGAATTGAACTCAGAACCTCTGGAAGAGTATAGATGGTATTCTTAACCTCTGAGCCATCTCTCCAAGCCTGTAAATGTGTCTTAATATATATTTATAATATTTAATTATATATATATAGTTGTTGTAGAAAATTATTTTAAGGTGTCTTGCTGGGATTAAAGATGTGCAGCACCACCGCCTGGCATTTTTGTTTGGTTTTAAGAGAGACTATGAAGTTGGGTAGGGAGGTGGAGGAGGAGGATTTGGGAGGAACTGGGGGAGGGAGATAAATATGATAAAATGCATTGTATGAAAATCTCAAAGACTAAATAAAAACATTATTTTTTTTCTGAGACAGGGTCTCACTATGTCTCTCTGTCTGTCCTGGAATTCGCTATATAAACAAGGCTAGCCTTGAATTCACAGAGATCCACCTGCCTCTGTTTCCAAAGTGCTGGGATTAAAGGCATGAAGGCTGGGCTACTATACCTGGCCTAAAAAAAAGTTTTAAAGTTGATTTTAAAGAAATAATGGTTTAAAAAAAGAAAGAAAGAAAAGGAAAATGCCTGCTACTGTGTATTCTGACTTAACAACTAATAAAAATCATACTAAACCTCAAGAAAAAGAAAGGCAATTCAAAACCAGGAAAATAGCTACAAAAAAAAAAAAAAAAAGACCACAGTCCTAACATAGGATGAAGTAAAATATAACATTGGAGTAGGTAAGAGTCACAGTTCACAAGCTCAAAACATACTTCAACTCCTATGCGGTGGATGGGTACCTTGTCCAGCCCTGCTTGGTCCTGGGAACCTGTCTGGGGCCAGGGAATGAAGAAAGAGCACAGACAGACCCATGTGCAGAAAAGCTGGGGTTGGGCAGGATATGGTCTCTCTGGGGGAGCGGCTACCATACGGTTACACCGGTCGCAACCCAGTTAACTCTTACATCATAGGGAAGAGTTAGCTGGTCTGAGTGGGAGGTCTTTGTAGGGGAGCAGACCGGGCAGCAGGAAGCTGTGGCCACTAGTTTTTGCACAAATCACCAACGTCCACGCACACACGACCAAAGGAAGGTCTTGCCAAGTCCCATGGTTATGAGGCATTGGTCCCTGTCAGGAATACACACTCATTTGTGACTTCATCCATGGCTCTGACATTCTCCCGGGGCTTCCTCTGATTCCCACAGAGGGATAACTCTCTGATCAAGACACCGAACTGTTTTTCCTTGCTGAAATGCTTGAGGTTGAACCCAGGGTTTCTTGCATGCTAGGGAAGTGCTCTACACTGAGCTGTATTACTGCCAGCTTCTAAAATGAAATCTTCTGTCTACACAGGTTACTCAAATAAATGTCTTCTGTGGCAGCGCAAATACCCTTTGCTAGGTGACTTACAGCGTTCCTGCTCTGTAGAGTAGGACACATGAATGTTTTCTGACATTTCCAGGCTCTCATCTAATGAACACACACCCAGCATAGCAGTTGTTCACTTCAGTCTTGCCCGTTCCCAAAGTGCTTCCAGAAACTGCCCCAGAAACCTTAAACTTGACTCTCTTCTCTCGACAGCCAGTGACTCCTTGTGTCTTTGCAGAAGGGACAGCTTCATGGTGACCCTGGACCTGTCCAGAAGTCACATGACTTTGTACTTCATTCTCCAAAGTCCATAATTTCTCTAACAACCTCAGAGTTGGGGAGGTAAGAGCTGAGGAAGGAAATTTGTGTGTCTCGTCAAACATCTTGTCCTAGGTCAAGTTTCACTTTTGGTACCTACTTGTGTGGGGCCAAGGGGAAATAGAGCAAGGAGCCTGGGGAAGCATGCATGAACATCTCAGAATATCGTCACTCACAACCTCGTCATTTGTGACAGGTCTCATGGGATCCAACCGGCCTCAAACACAGTATGTAACAGAGAGAGACTTTAAACCCCTGATCCTCTGGCCTCTACCTTCCCAGTGCTGGGATTATGGATATGCACCACCGGGTTTGTCTAAAGTTTCTGTCTTTGGTGAAGAGAATTTATTTTTTTACGTTTGTTCAGCCCTCTCGGTAGCATAGAGGTTTGCCTTTTTAACTCTCCAGGCCAGTAAGCACTGTGACCAACTCCCCAGTATCTCCCTAGTCCATGGTTAATCTACACAGTTTATGTCAATTTACACCCTGATTGGTGATGGGTTCAGGGATGGACAAGCCTAAGCCACTTTGAGTCAGTGGGATTTATAGCAGATTTTTTCTTTCAGGCCACCAACCAGTTCCCAAATCATGACATGGTGACTTTTAATTAGTTATGAATGGTTGGCCTTATCTTACACTCGTTTCTTGCTAGCTCTTATAACTTAACCTGTTTCTCTTTGTCTATCCTTTGCCTAGGGGCTTTTTACCTTCTTTCTGTCTGTCTTTCTTGCCTTCTGTATGTCTTACTTTTACTGCTTCTTGTGTCTGGCTGGTGGCCGCCTGGCTTCTGGCCCCAGGTGAGTCCCTCTCTTCCTCCCTCATTCTCCCTGATCTCTGCCCGCTATCCCTCTCCTGCCTAGCTATTGGCAGTTCAGCTTTTTATTAGATCAATCAGGTGCCTGAGGCAGGCAAGGTGACACAGATGCAACACATCTTTACGTAATTAAACAAAGGCAGAGAAACAAATGTAACACATCTTCGCCTAGTTAAAATGATATTCCACAACAGAGATTCTATAAGAAGCCTCGATGCTGGCTCCGAGAAAACACCTTTCCGCATCTGGAATGGAAAGCAAGCTGTTTCCTCTGTGAGTTAGGAGTGGAGAAGGAAAGAGTTCCTATCATCTGTAGCTAGACTTTTCCTGCCTTGCCCATAGTCAGGACAAATCTTTGTCACCCGCCAGTCCCACAGCCGCTCAGACCCAACCAAGTAAACACAGAGACTTATATTGCTTACAAACTGTATGGCCATGGCAGGCTTCTTGCTAACTGTTCTTATAGCTTAAATTAATCCATTTCTATAAATCTATACCTTGCCACGTGGCTTGTGTCTTACCGGCATCTTCACCATGCAGCATGTCATGGTGGCGGCTGGCAGTGACTCTCTTCACCTTCCTGTTCTTTCTTTTCTCCTCTCTGTTAGTCCCGCCTATACTTCCTGCCTAGCCAGTGGCCAGTGTTTTATTTATTGACCAATCAGAGTAATTTGACATACAGACCATCCCACAGCACTTCATCGGTATTCCTGCCTCTGTGGTGGAGCGGCCAAAGCCATGAGCGCAGAGCCAAGCTCGTGGGAGCTGGGTCCTGCCCTCACTCTTCATCACGGAAGCCAAGGGGGGTGGGCTTTCTGCTGCCGCTTCCTCAGTTCTAACAGAACCAGAACAGAAGTAACAGACTGTCGTGGACTGTGTAATGTGTCCCCTCCCTTCCCAGGGACAGGAATGCTAATTCCTAGAATCCGTGACAACTGATTTGAGAGGAATTTGAAGAAATAACTCAAGTCACCTTTATTTCCAGCCTCAGCCAGATGTTGACGAAACACAGACATTTTGACTTTAAAGAATCATATTTGAGTTTTATTGCATAAACAGTCATCAAGATCTTTAACATTTTTATTTGTTTATTTAATCATTGTTATGGTTAGGACTGGTGGCACATGTCTGTAGTCACACAGGGAGCAGAGGCAGGAGAATCACGAGTTTGAGGGAATATTAAAAGTGACAGCAAGTTCACGGCCAGCCTGAACTACTTGGTAAAGTCCTAACTGAACATCTGGGGGTGGGGATGTAGCTCAGTGGTAGAGTGCTTGCCTAGAATGCACAAGCTCTGGGTTTGATACTCACTATCTCAAAAAATTTTTTTTTCTTTTCAGCAAAAGCACATATAACCCAGAAGTTCATGGCTGTTTTTAAAAAATATGTATTATCCAGTTCCATGATACATTTGAAGATGTTACAATTACGCTCCTATACCTAGAAAAAGGAATACTTGTGTTTTGTTTGTTTGGCTACTGAGCTGGGGGTCTTCGGGTAAATTACTTCCCACTCTGAGCATATTAGCTGATTCTCCTGTGGGACTCTCGGTGGCTCTCAGGTACATCGACTCATCTAGGTCCTTGGTACCAGTTCACAGTTCCAGCCTCCGTCTTGGGTCAGTTGAATCAGATTGTCTAACGCTGACATTCGTATGTTTTTTTTTTGTTTGTTTGTTTTTGTTTCCTGGGGTTAATTTGTTTCTTGAGACAGTGTCTTATTTTGTAATCCAGTCTGCCCTTGAATTCACAAAAATCCTGCTGTCTCAGCCCCCCTAAGCATTGGGATTACAGGCATGAGACACCATGCCCAGCTTCCACACACACACACACACACACACACACATATATATAATATATGTAATATATTTGTTTTATATATATTAGATTTATTTATCTTATTTTATGTGTAGTGGTGTTTTGTCTGCCTGTCTGTATGTACACTATGTGCATGCTTGGTACCTGTGGAGATCGGAAGAGGGCATCGGGTCCCCTGGAACTGGAATTATGGATGGTTGTGAGACACTGTATGGATACTGGGGATCTAACCAGGATCCTCGGAGCAACAAGTGCTGCCAGGCTCCGAGCCGTCTCTCCAGCCTCCATATGCATTTTTTTTTTTTTTTTTTTAAAGATTTATTTATTTATCATGTGTACAGCTACAGTGTTCTGTCTGCATGTATGTCTGCAGGCCAGAAGAGGGCACTAGGTCTCATTACAGATGGTTGTGAGCCACCATGTGGTTGCTGGGAATTGAACTCAGGACCTCTGGAAGAGCATCCAGTGCCCTTAACCTCTGAGCCATCTCTCCAGCCCCAACCATATGCATTTTAATTAAGTGAGTAAATATGATAGAGTCCAAGTTTGGGAACTATTACGTTGTAACTCGAGGGTCCTTCAAATTTTCATTTTCTGATTTCTGTCCCTCCTACCACTGTCCTATCTCTGTTTCTAGCTATAAAACACAAAATAAACAATAAAAAACCCAAGATCATGATTTCATCATCCTCCTGTACCCCCAGAACCTCAGTGCCTGGTAGGTATGCACTTAATAAATACTTGAAACATTAATCAACGGTGACTAAAGATGTGAGTGTTATATGGATCCCAGTCATCTACAGATAGAGAAACACAAAGAAAAGTAAATGACTTAAAGCATTCTCTGGATATGCTCTGGCAGTTCTGGCTTCTGTATTACACATTTCGGAATATGCACAAATCAGTGCTTGCGCAGAGATCTGTGGGGAGGGGGCCGAGATTCTCCCGTGGGCTAGAATATCCGGTGGTGTTTTGTAGAGGTGGCCACAGCTTGTCATTCAACAGAAGCCACATTTTTTTTTCTCCTTGACTTTTCCAGGGCCAGGACCGCTTGTACCTGCCTTGATGAGAGGTGTCTTGGGGCCTACATTGGAACTCTCTAAATCAGCCAGGGCTACATCAGGTTTCTGGAGGCCCCAGCAGAAGCGGGGAGACATAAACCAGCAGTGGGGGTCAGATGCCCACAAGATATAACAATGCCTCTTGTGATGCCACAGTCTTTTGTCCCTCCTCTGAACCCCAGTGGCCACCCCTTCGGCTCCCCAGCTCAAACACTGTCTGCTGGCCTCGGCAAGTATCGGCTCAGGATGAAATCTGTCACAGAGGCAGGCAACTTAGCCAGGGGGATATAGAGAAGCTTGACATCCAGGCCAGGGTTGTAGCGGATTCGGGGGCTCCTGGAGACAATGGCATGCTCCATGCTGTTGGTGACGTTGCTGATGTTCGTATATGCCCGCTGCATCAAGTTATCCAGCTTTTCAGTATCTGTTTGGGACATCGGGGTGAAAGAAAAATAGAAAAAAACCTCTATTAGTCTTAAAAAAAAAAAAAACAACTCCCCCACCCCGAATTCCATCCAAGCTCCCTGTCTGTCAGAAGTCTGATTCAGCGTCCCTCACCTAAACACCCATTTACAGGATCATTATAACATCTTATTTCTCTTTCTAAACACTGGAGTGGTGTCCGGCAGTCTCACTGTCTGATTAGATGACCCACAAAAAGAGCTTGCCCGGTGCTTTAACAACAAACCACTTCGCGGCTGTCTGACCTGGAACACAGGCTTTGGTTTTCTGAAAATGGGGGTGAGGACACGGCCCCAAGAGAAGAGCACAGAGGACTGCCACCATTCTGTTTCTGCGTCACCTAAAGGGAAGACTCATTTGGCTCATGGTGGCAGAGGTCACGATCCACGGCCACTTGGTCCTGCCAAGCATCGGGGGTGGGGGTGGGATGGGGGGAATTAGGGGGTGGGATAGGGGATGGGGAATGGTGGTGGTGGCGGTGGTGGCGGCGGCGGCGGCGGTGGCGGCGGCGGCGGTGGCCTGAGAAGCTGCTCTCCTCATGGTGTCCAAGAAGGAGCAAGGGAGGGAGGAGAGGGAAGGAGGGACAGAGGGGACAGGGACAAAAGGTAGCCCCCAAAGGCATGCCCCTAAGGACACACCCACTTTTCCAAGGAGGGCCAGGTAAGTCTGCATCATCCCCCACACCCCGGCAAGTATGAACCATCTGTGGATTAATCTTTTGTTTCTTTGTTTGTTTCTGTTTGGAAGACAAAGTCTCATTTGGTAACCTAAACTGGCCTGGAAATCACTCTATAGCCCAGGACGACCTCAAACTCACGGCAATCCTCCTACCTTAGTTGTCCTGGAATTATAAGTGTGAGCCTTCACACCTGTCTCCCCCATCTTTCCTGATGTATGTATGTATGTGTGCATGTATATATGTATGTGTGTGTATGTATGTGTGTATGTATGTATGTGTGTGTGTATGTATGTATGTATATATGTATGCGTGTGTGTATGTATGTATATATGTATGTGTGTATATATGTATGTATGTGTATGTGTGTATGTATATATGTATGTGTGTATGTACATATATATGTATGTGTGTATGTATGTATATATGTATGTGTATATGTATGTATGTATATATGTATGTGCGTGTATGTATGTGTATGTATATATGTATGTATGTGTATGTGTGTATGTATGTGTGTATATCTATGTGTGTATGTATGTATATATAAGTGTGTGTGTGTGTGTGTGTGTGTGTGTGTGTGGTCCTGGGGATGGAGCACAGAGTCCCAGACACACTAGGAAAGTACTCTACCATTGAGCTATAGCCCAGCTGGGTTGACCTGTGGATAGCATCAGAACCTTATGATCCAATCACTCTGTAACGCCCCCACTTCTGAATATTGCTGTCTTGGGGACCCGGCCTTTAACACACAAGCCTTTGGAAGACATTTTCAATCCAAGCCATGATAGTGGTGGATAGCAGAGTAGATGGTGTGGAGGACAGAGGGAAAGGTCACAGTCACACACTGTGAAAATTGAAAGTCAGTGAAACCATTGGCTCGGGGGATGTCTAGTGACTGCATGGTGTTAATTTTCTTCTGTGAGTTTCCATGCTTCCTAAAGTATCTGGGGAATTGAAAATTAGTAATTCTGGGGCTGGAGAGATGGTTCAGTGGTTAAGAGCGCTGGCTGCTCTTCCAGAGGACCCAGGTTCAATTCCCAGCACCCACATGGCAGCTCATCACTGTCTGTAACTCCAGTTTCAGGGGACCCGATACCCATGGCAAAACACTCATGCACATAAAATAAAAAGCAAATTAAAAATTGGTAATTCTACAAACAGGTGTGGAGACGCAGGTGGGTGTCTGAGTAGTTCAAGCCGGTTGGCGCCCATGACATCAACAGCAGACAGGCCTCCGGCACCTCACCATGCCCCTCCTCCTGGATTCTGGGACAGGGGTAGGTGTTCGGAATAGGGGGTGGGATTCAAACTTGAGAGAGTGTAATAAGGACTCCAGAGGAAGTGAGCTTGAGGATCAGACTTTCCTCTCAGGGCTTCAAAGCTGGGAAACAGAGTAACAAAGTTGTCCTGACTTTGTCCTGCTCTAGGCATCCCTAAGTCATCCATTATCTCAGGTTTAGGGTGCTTGTAGCTAGTTGATGGGGACTGAACAATGGCATTGGAGAGTCCTTGTGGCAGCCTCTAAGGAGCTTCCTGAAGAGAAAACTGTAGAAAATTTCAGCTACATACTGGGGCCTCCCAAAGAGCCACACTCACTTAAAGCAGGCTGTCTTTTTAGTGATGGAGTTCTAGGACATCTCCAATGTTGTACCTGTTGTGAGTCCCACCAGCAGGAAGGTGAGTGTGAGAGTGTGCTCAGGGTTTTGCACACTTCCTCAGGACATAGAACCTGTGCAAGCTGAGGAGATGGAGTCAAGCCAAGAGAAGCACAGTTGGGGCGCTGGGCCTTGAAAGGGAGCAGAGACCCCCCCTCCCACCCCCCTACACCCCCCCCCCCCCCCCCCCCCGCAGTGAGGTGTCCAGCCACAAGAGGTGGTATGTCCTTACATTGTTTTCTTAAATATTTGTTAGCTCGGATTTCACATGGAATGGAAAGAGAGAGTTCCCACACAGCCCTTTACTCCCCCAGACAGTGAGGAAGAGCACAGAGTTTGGAATTGGGCTCTTGAGGAAGAGTTTTCATTCTTGACTTTGCCACTAAGACGGGGATGGCTAACATCTTTGACGGCCTCCCACTTAATAGTCTGTCCCTCCTCAGCTCGTCCTCAGCCCGTTTGGCTGCAGTTTATGCTGAGACCCATCGGCACCAGAACATTGCTCTCTGTTCGCATGCCTGTTCCGGTGACCCTGAACCACTTTAAAATGGTTCTGCTCCAGATAGAGTTCAAAGTAATGTCAAGCAATCCTGAGCCCACTCCTGGGGTGCAAAGTCAGGGACCTGCTGGGCTAGCCAGAGCCATTGGCGAGAGTTTGTGTCATGTGGCACTGTATTGTCACTCCCAAATACTCCTTCAGTCTGTGTCAGAGCTCGTCCCTGCCCCACACTACCAGGACCTGCCACTTCAGCCTCCAGCGGTTTTGAACTTGCGCCTTAGGACAAGACCCGCATTCCTCAGTGTGGGTATCTCTAGAGGCCGCCTGCCTCCAACCTGTTCACACTGCTGCCAGGCTGGGGGTAAGAACTCCACCCAAAGTGTGCCAGGCCCATTCTATACCCGTTTTGTTCGGGTCTCCTAAAAATCGATGGGAGAACTATACTTAGCTGAATACACCTTCATTTTTGAGAGCTATGGAATCATGCCCTGGAATCTGCCCCACATCCAGGTGCCCAGATCTCCAAGTATTGCTCATGTTTCTGTGGGAAATAACTAGGATCTCATCCCTGTTGGTGAACTCCTTTTCATCCAGCAAAACTAAAGGATTCATCCGTGAGCCATCGGTTCCAGAAGAACTGGGTCTCTGTGGTAACCACTGGTAACCACTCTGGAGGGGCTTGGCTTTCAGTGCCTACCCATTACAGCATGATGCTCTGGGTGTGATATAGTTGCTTTCAGATCTCCTCTGCAGAGGTGAAAATTAACCACCTGGGAGACGTTTATCTAAAAGCACTTATCACCTGTGCTTGGAAAATCACGGTGCGGAATATAGGTAAATTAGCCTAGAGTATTTATCAGTCTACCTCTCACTGTACTTCAGTAGAGCCATACTACCTCCACCCCGCCCCGCTCAGGAAAGTTTGCCTCTCTACCTACATCTTCCCTCAAAGACCCACGGGAAACTGTAGTAGTCACTTAGGAAACGGCCCTTGTGAAGTTCCTGGAGACTGACTAAATCTACATTTCACCCCAGCCTCAGAGTAGGCCCGTAAATAATTTGGCACATCCTTTGCTTAAGAATCACACAGAGGATTACATCATTCATTCCCTCTACCATCTTACTTCCGACAGCTGCAGATCTCCCGTTGTGGGATCCGTGGGCACATGACCCAGTCTGAGCCAATCAGAACCTTACGTTCCTCTGAGCATGTGAAAGGTTAAGGTTGAGCTCATTCTGATGATGGGGCCTCCAGGTTAGGATGAATTATTTAACTCTCAGGGGAAGCGCTGGACAGGACCCTTCGCTCTGCTTAGAAGCTTACTCTCCGGAGAGATAAGCGGTGGGCATAAACTGATATAAAATAACCAGAGATGAGAGAAGAGCCAGACCCTAACGGTAACATTCCGCAGCTGGGTCAGATTGGGCCCGGAGACCACTGATGCTCAATTTTTTAGTCATATAAGAAATTCCTTGGCCGGGCGGTGGTGGCGTACGCCTTTAATCCCAGCACTCGGGAGGCAGAGCCAGGTGGATCTCTGTGAGTTCGAGGCCAGCCTGGGCTACCAAGTGAGCTCCAGGAAAGGCGCAAAAGCTACGCAGAGAAACCCTGTCTCGAAAAACCAAAAAAAAAAAAAAAAAAAAAAAAAAAAAAAAGAAATTCCTTTCTTCTTAAACGATTTGGATTGAATTTTCTTTTACTTGTGCCCCAGAGTCCTAACTGATATTCCACCCAAGGGCATTCTTTCCTCCCCACAGGACATTGTTATATCCACAACAAAGTGTTCCTTTAAGGTACGTTTCCTAGCAATCCTTCCCCTAGTCAGCAGGTGAAAGAGTCCTTCACCCACCGGGTTCACCCACATTAAACCCAGTCCTCATCCTGCACCTCCCTCTCCCCACACAGCATCAGCGGGTCTAAAACATTCCAGGCGCCCAGCAACTTCTCACCTCTTCCATTTCCTGGAAGTCTGCAGCCCCAGAGAGAACGTCAGAGCACAAGGCAGATCACTCTGTCTGACGACCCCTCAGCTACTCCCCACTGCTCCCCACCTGCTGGTTTCTTTAAATCTCCCCTACCCACCAGCACCCAGCTCTTATTCCTCAAGTTACCCCAGGGAAAGCTCTTTTATGCCAGAACGGGAATTCAGGCTCCAACTCGCACGCTTGTCCTTCTTTTATGGCCTTATTTCTCCTCAAAGAACCACAGTCGTCACTAAACGTGTGTGATAATTGTCTCCCTACAGTGCCTTCAGCTACAGGTAGCAAGTACAGCAGTACAACAATTGTGCTATTCTGTCCACCGCAGTGTCTGATGTTCCATGGTCTCCCAGTGGAAGGTGTTCCAAGTGAAGACAGCTTTCTCGGTTTTTCTGCCTTGACTTGAATCAATGCTGACATATAATGTCCAGGAAACCATGCCAGGGGACATCAAGATCATGACGATGGGGAAACCCACAGAGATGGCTGCCCGGAGCTTGTGGGAGCTCATGGACTCTGGAGGGACAGCTAGGGAGTTGGCACGGGACCCACCTGGACCCTCGGCATTTGGGAGACAGTTGTGTAGCTTGGTCTTTTGTGGGGCCCCTACCAGGACCTGTCCCTGATGCATGAGCTGGCTTTTTGGAACCTGTTCCCTATGGTGGGATGCCTTGTTCAGCCTTGATGGAGGGGGAGGAGCTTGATCCTGCCCAACTTGATAGGCCATGCTTTGTGGACTCCCAGGGGAGACCTTACCCCATCTGAATGGAGAGGAAGGAGGGGTGGGTGGGTGGGGGTTAGAAGGGAGGTGGGGGAGAGAGCAGGGGGAGAGGAAGGAGGGCAAACTGTGATAGGTATGTAAAATAAAAGAAAGGAAAAAACAAACAAAAATCCATGCCACTGAGCGTAAGCTCCTACTCCTGCCGTGGATTTGACTGACTTACGTTGCTGTAGTTTGGATCTTAAGTGTCCCCCAAAGACCTATGCACTATCTTTAAGCTCCGTGTACAGATGAAAAACTGAGGCCTAAGTCAAGCTGGGCGTGGTGGTATGTATAGTCCTGTGATTACAACATTTGGGAAACAGAAGCAGGAGGATCCAGAGTTCAAGGTCATCTTGAGCTACATATTAAGTTTTAAGACAGCCTTAGCTACCAGAGAGCCTGCCTCAGGAATACAACAACAAAACATTTAAAAAGAAAACAACAACGAAAACTTAAAACAAAACAAAACAAAAACAAAAAACAAACCCCCAAACCAAAACAAACAAACAAACAAAAAACCAAGCAGTGTCCAGGCCCACCAGTGGCAGAGCCTGGACTTGAAGCAGGCGGTCTGTATCCTGCACCCACGCTCTCTGTCACTTTGCTATGGTCTTCTCAGATCTACCTGCACCTGATGTTTGGAAACGTGTCAGAGCAGAGAGCCTCTCTCCACACGCCCCTACCTTCCCCGCAGCGGTGGCTCTAATCTCAAACTCCAGCTTTGCTGCTACTGACTGTGTGTGTGATCTCTGGGGCTCCATCCCACTATCTGTAAACTGAAATCCATCCAGGGACCCCCCAAACCTCCAGCTCCTCCCCAGAGAGCCCGCTTCCTCCTGGAGACTCACAGGCTTGGAAATACTCCTCTCCGTAGCTGTCCCGGGTCTCCTGAGGCAGCCGGTCCCACAGCTTCTTCATCCGAGATGGCAGCGCTTCCTGGCCCAGGATGGACGTCCGGTAGTTCCCTGGCTCAATTATGCTGACCTTCACCCCAAAGAAGTGAAGCTCTCGCCTGTGAGATGAAGAGTTGCATTTGGTCTAGCCTCATGACGACAGGCACCAGAGACACCTTCGGAGGGACCTGTCTCTCCTGAAACCCGGAGGTGTTCATGCCGTCATTGGGCTAATTTCAACACTGCCTTCATGCAAATAAGCTTTCCTTAGGACCTCATTCCTTTCCCAAACTGATCCAGTAGTCTGGGGCAATTTGCATTAGGCAAAGCCAACAGGAACTCGGTGGAGAATCTAGGTCAAGGTCTTGCCTCCTCCCAGGTTCTTTCCACTCAGCCCTACGCCCATCGCCCATGTGACAAAAGGTATAAGGGGATCTGTAAAAAGACTGGCATTCTCTGAGGGGCTTCCAGAGGCACCTCTGCCCCAGGACTCCCTCTATGCACACTCTCTCTCGCCCCTCCAGCCTCCCCCTGACTCTTCCCCCACAATGGGGTTTCCCTCACTCTGGGTCCACCCAAGGGAAGATCCACCTGATGCCTTCTATCCTTATTCTGCAGGGTCCCCTCCTCCTCGCTTCTTTTCTTGGTCCTGAGTTAGATTCTTCTCCCCAGAACTACCCCGCCCCCACACTGACATGCTCAGACCTCTGTTACCTCGTTAAAGCCCCAAGACCCCCCACTGGCTTGGTACCAGGACCCAGTCACCTGATGCTATCAGAGAAGGCTTCGACTCCAAACTTGGAGACACAGTAACCACCGCCGATGACGGCCACACGACCACCAGAACTGGACATGTTGACCACCCTGCCCCGGGCCTTCTTGATCATAGGCAGCATGTTCAGGGTGACTTCAATCAGTCCCACCAGGTTCACATTGATGACTTTCACAAAGTCTTCTTTGGTCAGCCACTCATTGGGACCACTGGGCAGGGCCACACCAGCATTGTTCACTAGGGCCCAGAGGCCTAGGGTGAGAGAGAGAGAGAGAGGTAGAGAGAACCATGCAGGCAGGGATCAGCAACTTCTCTGGGAGAGTTCCAGGGGCCACTACCGATAGCTGAGGATGGCAGAGCAGGGGGACAACACCTAGGGGCAGTGGGCAGATACACTCAAGGATGGTGTGTGGCTTGGGACAGCCATGAGAACTACAGCAAGCTGAAGGCCAGATGCTTGCAGTTCCCAATGGAACCCTTTCCCCTCCCCGATTCCTGTGGTCTGCCAACTGAGCCGGGCTCTGTACCAGCTGTAACCAAGGCTGTGCGCTAACCCGTGGCTCTGAAGCCATGAGATACGGGCTAAGAGATATGGTTTTCATACAAGCAGATGGGTGCTTGAATTCTCCACCCATCATCATCCATCCTTGTCTCTACTCTTCCAAGTAGAAAAAGTTTCAGTTCACAGTTACCAGATCAGCCCATTCATTCATTCATTCATTCATGTAGCAAATGTCATTCATTCATTCATTCATTCATTCATTCATTCAGGTTTCTGCTCTGTGCCTGTTACTTAAGCAAAGGAGACATAAAATGAGTAAGTTGGGGATCTTAAGCCTCTAGAAAGAAAAGCGTGCTTAGAGTATTTATAGATAAATGCATAAGAACATTTAAATATGATACTCATGGAAATGGGATAAGGCTTCTCTTCAAATTAGGAAAGTAGGGCTGGTGAAAATCAGTGGGGTTATCCAGTTCTACAGCGCCTCAGGGTCTAAGAAGCCCGGGTTCCAGGTCTGGCTCTGATTCCAGCCTTGGACAAGTCCCTTCCCTCCCTGGGCCTCGGGCTCCTCATCAAACAACACCAGGACAGTCCCCACAAGCTTGCTAGGGCTGGGGGCTGTGGGAGAAAGCATTCCTTCTGTTTGTTTTATGAATTGAGCTTTTGAGTGAAATACCAGCAGGGGAGGTGATCATAGAAACAGTACAAGCTGCTCCCTCCACCAGGGATCCCATGTGCCCCGACCCCCGATCCCTCCAGTCTTTTCCCTGGTAGAGTTCCATTTTGATTGACAGAGCCTCAAGACACTCTGGAGTACCACAGTGCACTCTCTCTCCTGAGGGCAGGGCTGGATGCAAGCAACAATTACGACCCATCTTTCCCCTGGCTCTGGAGTCCCCACCTAAGCCATGCCTCTCCCCATCTTATCCTTTCTTCAAATTAGAGAGGCAGAAGGAGGACAGCTGGCTGGTAGGACTTAGGGCCTTCCCAGCTAAGGGAACTCTCTCTTACAGAGGAGAAAATGAGGCCCCCGAGACCCAAGGATCCTAACACTCGAGTGGTCTCTGCTCTAGAGAGGGCCACGGACCACCGATGCCTCTGATAGAGCACTGAAGAAACAGGGTGTATTTTTTCTTGGCTTTCCTACAAGGAATAATTAGAGGGGGCTCGAGAGATGGCTCAGCAGTTAAGAGCTCTGACTGTTCTTCCTAAAGACCTGGGTTCAATTCACAGCACCCATGTGGCAGCTAAGAACTGTCTGTGACTCCAAGATCTGACACCATCACATAGACGCACATGCAGGCAAAACACCAATGCAAACGAAATAAAAATAAATAATTAAAAAAAAGAATAATTAGAGAATAGAGTAGGGCAAACAGCTCTAAGTCTGTGCCTACAGGAGGCCATCTCTCCTCCTGCCTCGGTTTGTTGAGGTCCGGGATGCATCACTTCGCCTAATCCCTAGCGCTTCTTTTGTGAAAAATGTTGCCCAGTGGCACCTGCAGAATAATAGTCCCCCAAAGATGTCACCATCACAGGAACCTGAGAGTTTGTTAGGTGGTGTGGGAAAGGGAGAGTTAAGACTATAGGTGGAAGGAAGGCAGTTAATCAATTGACCTTAAGCTGGGGACATTGCCCCAAGTTCACCAGGTAAGCCCATACGACCTAAGTGGAGGAAGAATGCAGGAGCCAGAGAACCAGAGAAACGAAAAAGCATAAAGAGGACATGGCCCGAGCTCACTGGAAGAGGGAGTGGGCCATGAGCATAAGGATCTCAGAATAGTGTCGGCAGCCTCCAAAGGTGGAAACTCCTGCAAGTGAGTTCCGCCCCAGAGCCCTCAAAATGAGTGTGGCTCTGCCGAGACCTTGACTAGTGAGAACCATTTTGGACTTACTTCCTCCAGAATTATGGGGTAATAAATGCCTGTTGTTTAACCCACCACATTTGCATGGATTTGTTACAGCAACCATAGGAGACTGATACACCCAGTGAGTCATGATCACAAATGGCTGGAGGCTGAATTCAGGGAACAGGCTGAGACAGCGTGGTAGAAGAGGCTCACCCTTGCTGAATTATTCATTAATTAACTCATTCAACAAATATTTATTGGGCACCTTCCTGGGTGTCCTAGGTACTAAGGACATGGAATGGGAAAAAGAGACATAGACCACTCTCAGGAGGCTTTATTCCAGCAGAGAAAACAGATGATAAAGAAAGAAAGGGCCAGTAGCCTGGCTCAGCAGATAAGGGTGTCTGCAGCACAAGCCTGATGACTGAGTTTAACACCCAGAGCTCACCTGGGGGAGAGAACTGACTTCCAAAAGTTATCCTCTGACTTCCACATACATTTTTCCTACTCTGTTTTCTTTTTCTGTAATTCCAGATCCACAGAGCCAATGCTCTCCTCTGGCCTCTTCATGCACCGTATACACACACACACACACACACACACACACGCACACGCACACGCACACGCACACGCACACGCACACGCACACGCACACGCACACGCACACGCACACACACACACACACACACACATACACACACACAAGCACACACACATACACAAGCACACACACACACAAGCACACACACATACACAAGCACACACACACATACACACACAAGCACACACACATACACAAGCACACACACACATACACACACACACACCACACAAGTGCACACACACACACATACACACACCAATAATAATAATGGTATATTTTTTAAAAAAACTGAAACGCATTATGTACTGGACAGGGCTAAATGCTAGAGTTGTTGACCCCACCTGGGCAGAGGCCCAGCAATTCTTCGGAACCAAATACTTCCCTGCAGTCTCTGTTCCAGTAACCAAACAATCCTGTGTCCACGCCCTGCATGCTACAAGCTCCCCAGGCAAGTCCCAGTGTATTCGTGGAACAGCCTCCAACACAGGCTCCTTTTCCAATGGGAGCAACCCCCTGTTGGAGGCAGCAGCCTCAGTGGTGGTGTACAGAAGAGACGGCCCGCCTCACTAAGATTTCCACCGCTTGCCCCTTCGTTATGGCTCCTAGCCTCAGCCCTCCAAGAAACATGACCGCACTTCCATGGGAGCCAATACTGGGACTCCTGAAGTCTCCAGAAACCACCTCTGTCTTTGGAGGTTTGAACATTCAGAACATTCTAGCTGCTGCCTCTGGCCTGAACCTCTGAGGGAGAAAACGTCCTCAGGAGAAAATGTTGCTTTCTCATGTCTGCTGGCCAAACCATGCAATGATTCCACTTTTAACTGCACCAGAGCCTCTTGGCCTGTTCCTATTTTAAATCTCCAACTCCATCTGCATGTCAGGATCCCGGGCGGGGGGGGGGGGGGAGAGAAGAGAGAGAGAGAGAGAGAGAGAGAGAGAGAGAGAGAGAGAGAGAGAGAGAGAGAGAGAGAGAGAGAATGTTGAAGAATGCAGTTCACCCCACCTTGCTCGCCCACTTGGTCCCTCACCCACTGGGCTGCCGCTTTGATGCTCTCAGTCTTGGTGACATCCAGGAGGATGGTCTGCAGCTGGTAGGAGGTGTCCTGCTGGAGTTTCTGGGCCCCCTCCTCAGTGAGGCAAGCAGCCAGCACTCTCATGCCCCGATCAACCAGCTGTCTGGCCAACAGGTTCCCAAAGCCAGAGTCACAGCCCGTGATGAAGACATACTTCTCCGAGAGGTTTCGAACCAGGTTGCAGTTTTTGAACCAGCGGTACATGAAAGCGAAGTCTGTGAGGGCCGCCATTGGAGCTGTTGTCCAAGGGATGGGCCCAGGAAATGGTAGGAGAAGCTGGTCCTCAGAGCCCAGCAGGCAGCTGCCGGAGCCCACAGGGAGGGAGAGCTTCTCGGACTTGCAACAGATACAGGGCCCCTGGATGAGCCGCTCTGTAATTTTATAGGTGGATGCATCAGCATGGCAATTAGATGCAAGAAATTCAGGTCCAACCTGCAGCATGTCACCTCTGACAGAATGACTGGCCTGGTGACTGCTTCCATCTCTCTCCTTGACCTTTCAGGGAAGGGAGCCCAAAACTGGGAAATTCAGAGTCGTGTGAGTTCAAGTGCATTCTGGGAAGGGGCATGGGAGGGGGCAGAGGAGGGCTGGGCTCTGATCTGGGCTCCCTTAAGGAAATCCCACACTGTTTTACCTAGGGATCAAAACCCTCTACCATGCATTCAGGCATGTCAACAAATTTAATTTTTATTATCTGACAAGGAAAAAAAAAAGACAGAGTCATTAATACAAAGCAAACAAAAGTTGAATTGAGCCTGCCAAGTCCCAGGAGAAACGAACTCCAGGGCATCAGCTCTTTGATATCTTTAATTAATTTAGTTTAGTTTAGTTTTGTGACAAGGTCTCACTAATAGCCCTGGCTGGCCTAGCCTGAACCTGCCAAGTTGTGACACCCTTCCTGCCTCTCCCGGGTGCCACGGTGACCATCTAGTTTGGAGATGGTAAGTGAGTCTCCATCAGGAGAGATGATAAAAACCTCAGGATTTTCCCAGCCTGGGCGTGACTCCGCTGCGCTGACTCCAGAGGCGGCTCCCGCTCCGTAGGGGAGGCTGGAGATAGGAGTTTCAACTTCTAAAAAAGTAGGAAGACTCTGAACAGCTGGGTGTGGTGGCACACGTTTGTCATCTTCTGCACTTGGGAGGTAGAAGTGGGAGGATCAGGAGTTCAAAGGTCATCCTCAGCTTCATAGCTAGCCAGAGGCCAATCTGGGCTGCTTGGGACCCTGTCTCAGACAAACATGAAAATCTGCCAGAACCGTGGTGGTGGTGGTGTCGGGGCGGGTGATAGTCCAGTTACCAGCAAGGAACATGCATGCATGCTGGAAACCAACCCAGTAGTCCACCCACCCTAGCCCCTAGCGGCCAGGCCACTCAGTCCAACACTGAGGACTCTTAGGGAAGGGCTTTTCCCTTCTGTCCCCAGGACCCGGTGCATTCTAGGTGGATGGATGAAGAGACGGAAGCCATTTGACCCTGTGGCTAATTAGATCTACAGAAGGGAAGGAGGGCAGAAGTCAATCAAAATGATTAGCAGGTATTAGGCCAAGGACGGAAAGAGGAGCAGATGGTGTGAGAAGTCAGGAGGCGTCAGGGAAGTTAGGGAGTTGATCGCCCCCCTGGAGGGCAGCGTCGGGAAGTTAGGGAGTTGATTGCTCTCCCTGGAGGGCAGCGACAGGAAGTTAGGGAGTTGATAGCCCCCCTGGAGGGCAGCGACAGGAAGTTAGGGAGTTGATAGCTTCCCTGAAGGGCAGCGTCGGGAGAGTTAGGGGGTTGATAGCTCCCCCTGGAGGGCGGCAATGGGAAGTTAGGGAGTTGATAGCCCCTCCTGGAGGGCGGCGACCGGGAAGTTAGGGAGTTGATCGCTCCCCCTAGAGGCTCTCCGAGAATGACAGGCAGCCAGACAAGATGAGGCTGGACCACAACAAGCCCACTGGAAATGTGGGAGGGGCTTGGTCCGAGTCCAAGGGAGATGATTTGCGGGGAGGGCAGGGTTAAGACTTGGAAAATGTCAGCGGCAGAACTTGCAGAGAGAGAGAGCTATTCCAGGCAATAGAGAGCTCGCAGAAAGTTAGGAGGGACACTGATAAAGCAGACGAGAGAAGGAAGCAAGCTGGGTGTGAGTCTTGAGGGACCACACCCAGCATTGCATAAACTGCAGCGACCAGGCGATGCTGGGTGCCCTCTTGGCTCAACATCCGGGATCACCAGGATGAGACTGGCCGCGAGCTGACCTCCTCCCTGTTTAGAGGGTCTATACAGAAATCAGGTACAAAAGCTCCTTGGAGAGGGGAGCAATGGGCGCATCTTTGTGCATTTACCGATGCTGGCCAGCTACACAGGTAAAGAGGGTGTCCCACCAACTGTAAATCCCGCCTGGCAAGAATAAGACCACTACCGTAATTTCTGAGCCAGATTTGAAGGCAAGCTTTATTAAATACTGGTATAGACGCTGGCCAGGTCCAAACCTGGGATTCCCTTAGAATGACTGCCAATTATGTTAGGTGCACAAGGCTACCCACTTCCTGTCTTCGTCCCATCAGGGGGGCAAGCATCCATCCTGAGGTATCTCCTGCCTGCATGTGATCAAGCACATCCTGTGCAGATGGGGCAGCCAGCCTCGTTTACAGGAGTGAAAACACGTGGCTTGTTCTCTTACGTGAACAGCAGCCCCCAGCATTCCAGGGAGTTGTCTGTCCTTGGGCAAGCAGGGCTTACAGACATTTTTGTTTTATAGATCTCTTAAGCACAGTAATTCAAACTTCCAGCATAACTTTAGGCCTCACACAACAAGGCTGGGTCATTCCGTACCAAAGATATGGGGGTGGGGGGGTCAGGCCATTAGCCCATCTCTGAAGGGCAGACCCATGGGCGATGGCGGTGGGCAGTGGTGGACGACAAACTTATGTGCTTCATGCTTTCCTCGAGGCCATGGCACACCCTGTACAGGCTTGGCAAGCATCCCCCAGTCTGCGTTGGCCTCCTGGATGAGTGATCAAGGAAGTCATGCCCAGGAGATGTCAATGTCCCTCAAGGGATGAGCAGACTGAGGGGCAACAAGCATCCCAGTTCTTGGGGACACAGGTAAGGCTGAGGTGTCTGGCCCCAGAGAAGAGCAGTTCAGAACTGACCTGGAGCAGGCCTATACTGGATCCAGTCACCTTCCAGGCCTCTTTACTGATTCTGGCTAAGGCAGTGGTGGCCTGGACTCAAATTAGAAAAAGAAAAAAAATGTAGGCTGACGGCTGTAGGGCCACATACAAGGCTGAGAGTGCCTCCCAATGCCAGCTCTCCTCACCTAGTTGGCATTTGAGGCCCAAGAGTTCAGGCTGCTATGTCCCCTCTCAAGCCCACTCAGTACCCACAGAAGTCTTTGGAAGAAAAAAAGGCCTCATTTCCTCCAGGTCATTTCTATCCTGTGGGAGGGCAGGGACTGGCCACAACAAAACTTACCCTAAGGAGGTAGGCAGGAGACAGAACAGGTCAAACTGAGACCAGTTCCCCTGCTCGTGCTCATGCCCCACCCCCCAAAGCAAAGTGCTCAGGGGCAGGTGAGCTATGGGGCTTCAGAGCCTTGCTATGCACATACACACAATTCCTCAGCTGAAAAACATAGTTTGCTCTTCCCCAGAATCCTGATTAATGTCTCAGGAAAAAACCTGGGGCAGACATGAGGAGGTGGAGAGCCTGCATGATCCTGGGGTCCTGAAATGTTCCCTTTACTTGTCTGTCCCCCACCCCATGACCTATCACCAGAAACCCACTCGGCTCTACCACGTTCTCTGATCTTGGCTTCATAGTAAGTACCTTAGGGGATTCCATGGAATCCACCAGAAAGGTAGATGTATAGCTCGTGAGGAGAGGAGCAGCCCTGGAGTCCCAGCCACGTGAGTGTGTCATTTATGGACGGCAGGAGTGGTTAGTACATTTTCTGTGCAATTTGTTACCCAACTCTTTGTCAGAACACTGTCATGGACTTTGAAATCTGTTCAGAACAAATGGATCTTTGGTGCAATCTCTCCACTTCCATTTTCAGTTCTAAATCAGGAGGGAAGTTTGTAAGAGTTCCTGGTTCCTCACTCCTCAGTTCTTTCCCTCTGCAGGAAACTCATACCGGCTCTCAGCTGGGCCACAAACTGTGCCCACCTGCCCAGCCTCTCACCTCCTAGGCTCATGATGGCATGTGGATGAGAGAAAAGGAAGCTTGTAGTTGTTTTTTTTTTTCTGTCTTTTTTCCCCCCAAGCCTCCCAGACTTTTGAGGAATCTTGCCCTTGAGCACAAAGGAGATGTCCCCTTTGTTATGATATATTATAAAGGGACCCCGGGGGTATCCGGTGATTGCAGGAAAACATGCTGGCATGCTGGGCAGATGCAGTGGCGGGCTGGCAGGTGACCCACTCCATGCAGGCATGGCGGTGGGGTGGCAGGTGGACATTCACAACCCAGTTGCTACATCCACATAGAAATGACTTATTATAATAGATGAAGAGATGATAGGAAAGAGGGAGGGAGGGAGAGAGGGAGGGAGGGAGAGAGAGAGAGAGACATTGAGGGGTGCACATCTCATGGGAGAGAGAGAGAGAGAGAGAGAGAGAAAGGGGCAGAGTTTTTCCTTAAGAGGCTTCTGTGTCAGGATGCAGGGCGGGCAGGATGTCAAGGGGGCAAGTCAGAATGTTGTTAACACCCTCGACACAGAGACAAGACCCAGACAGGAATCTGGGTCTTACCTTTGTCAACTCCCTACACGTGTTCCTTCATCCTTTAGAGACTACAGCAATGCTCTCTGGTTGGTTGATTTCCAGGGTCATGGTCTCCAACATGTCTGATGTCTTGTTCCCGGGCTACTCAGCTTCCTTTTCCAACAGTTATTCAGCTAGCACCGTCATGCTTTGTATGTCCGGCTGTCTGGCCAGCAGGATCCCAGAGGGGGAGTCACAGCCTGTGATGAAGGCACCACCTGCCTCGCTCTGCATGAATTCCACAGGCCCACTCCGGTCACTAGATACAGCCGGAGGGCTGTGCAGAGAACAGACACTGAACTCTGGCCTCTGTTCAGACTTGAAGGGGTGGGAACATCAGGGGCTGTGGTAGGCAGGGCAGCCCGCAGGCTTTTGGCATGGAGTCCTCAGTTTCCTCCCTGATTATTGACTTTCTGGTGCATTTTATTCCGGTCCCTCCTCAGCTCTTTGAATTGCTTTGCTATTCTGATAGACAAATATCCCTGGATATTTCCTGTCCTGCCCCGAAAGAAACCACAACTCAGTATTCAGCAAAAAATCTCACTGGTCTAGATTTCTCTCACCTCCTGTTCCCATGTGAAAATCTATACATATTTCATAATGCACGCTCCACCCTAGCCAAGGTCCAGGCTCAGATAACGTATGAATGAATGTCTCAGAGGCTAGCAAGCATCCTTGAACCAGGGACTTTCTGAACATAGGTCGTTGCTATTAATACCCTGGACTTGGCATCAAAACACATTTACAGCCACCTGTGTTGGGCACATCTGTAACCTGAGTCACTTTAGAGGTGAACCCAGGAGCACCACAGGGTCAAGGCCAGCCTGGTTAGGACAGCAGGACCTTGTTTCATAACAGTGTTTTTGTGTTTTGAAATCTGCAGATACAGCTCTCTGGTAGAGTTTTTGCTGACTCCCTGGGTTCCGTCAACAGTTCCCCTCCCCCGTTACAGAGAAAAATCCTCCATGAAGCTGCGGTTTTTCTCATCAGGCTTAGAATTCTTACTCAGAAATCTAAGTCGGATTTCCCTACAACCGCAGGAGAGGGCCAGGAGAGCGCAGGAAGGCTTTGGCCACCTCCAAGAAGAACTATATGGCAAGAGGAAGCAGGGTCTCCAAACAGGAAGTCTGACTTCATGAGCAGAGAGAAAGGAGAAAGGGAGGGGAGTGGGAACTGGAAACTTCCAGAACTAGCGGAGGAAGAGAAGAATAGAAAGACTTCTACTTTCTCAAGATATCCTCGGCCCTGCTGTGGAGATTAAGTCTGGCATAACTACAGCCATCTTGAGTTGTAACTATCACCAATAACCTTGAATAACCCTAGTCAGATTTTCTTACGTAGATTCCCAGAAAACTAAAACATTAAATGGAATTTGGGGAACTGTTCCCTGCCATGACCTGAGTGCCTTGGCATCTTGAACCTGACTAGGGTCAGTGAGGGGATGTAGAAAGGACAGACACACAGACGCATGTACAGAAAAGCTGGCATCCAGTGGCCTGCATGTGCTCTGATGCAGCCTCAGCTCCTTCCGCTGCGACCTGCCTCCTCAGCATGTCTGTCAGGAGCAGCAAAGGGGAAGGGGCTGGCGAGTCTGCAGGAGGACTGAGGGAGCCGTCTCAGGCTGGGACCTCCAGGAAGCTGCAGTGGCGAGTTTTGCTCACACTGATCCATCCTCCAAAAACACCCAACCTCAGGCTTTGCCAGTTCTGAGCCTGACCCGGATAGGGAAAGGCTTTGCCAATTTGCCTGGGGTCTGAGGTCCTTGTCACGGCGGTGCCCGTGTGAGCATGTATAATTCACCCAGGGTTCCCTCTCTGCAGTTCCCTGGCTTCTGGGACCTGTTTGACTCTTTGATACCAGTTTAAAATAAACAAGGTGACTGCCAGCTATAATGAAGTCACTTTAAAAAATTTATATATTTTTTACAATTATATGTGTGTCTATACATACCTATCTGTATATATAAAATACATACTCTGATCCTCCTTCTCCCTATTATCTCCTTCCCCTTCCCACTGAACCCCATTGTCTTCTAACAAGGCCCTGGCCTGTTTTCCTTTCCTGTATGTGTGTTCTTGTGTCCCCTGAATGAACCACTTAGGGTTGCCTGCATGAGCATGGTAGGGAGCCATTTACCTGAACAAGGGCAACTTATACCACCAAGGAATAAATAGTGTAACACAAATTAATAATTGGTCTTTTAATTAAAAAAAAAAAACAACAACAAAAAACAGGGCCAGATATTGGGGTAAATGCTGAAAGATCAGAGAGACAAAGGAACACGCCACTGCCACGTCTTAACCTCTAGGACTCCTCGGCCCCTGAAAAGGCTTCCAGTTCCTGTCTCCTCATCATTTCCTGGGATTAAAGGTGTGTGTGCTTCCCAAGCAAAGGCATGAGATCTCAGGTGCTGGAATTAAAGGTGTGTGACTCCCAAGTATTGGGATTAAAGGTGTGCGCCACCACTGTCTGGCTCTGTTTCTCTCTTAGACTAGTCAATCTCATGTAATCCAGGGTGCCTTTGAATTTACAGCGATCCAAATGGATCTCTGCCTCCCGAGTGTTAAGATTAAAGGTGTGTGTCACCACTGCCTGGCCTCTATGTTTCATCTAGTGGCTTGTTCTGTTCTCTGATCTTTAGGTAAAGTTGATCAGGGTACACAATATATTACCACAGAATAGGACTCCCCTCCCTCAATAACCTTTGGCTCCTCAGGGAGGGGTGTGGCCCTATGAGCCCACCCCCCACACTCCCACCCTCACCCCAGTGATGGAATGGTGAGGAGCTGATGAAGTCATTTTTGTATGCAACCCTTTTCCTGATCTGGATTGCAGGGATCCAACTGGTTTTATTGCCCCCCAAGATTGCAGCACCTTTTCCTACAGCTGCACCAAGTTGATGCAGGGCACCAGTGCTGGAACAGCCCGCTTCTCTCCTGTGCCCCACAAAGACCCCACTTCATAAGGAGGCAAAGATAGGAGGCTGTCTTGGATCTCAGTCAGACAGGGAGGTCCCTCAGCCCTGCCCACTGCAAAGTTACCAGTTTAGTGTGCATTCTGGACAGACACTTATCCTCCAGGACGCCCAAAAAGGAGCCAGAGTCTGATCCCGTGTGACTGTCCGCGGAGCACTCTAGGGTGAGTACAGGATGTCCCTTCCCACAACAGTCTGGGTGGGGGGGGGGTGAAGAGACACAAGAAGTTGGGGGGGGGGGGAAGAAAACAGACTAAGCCAGGGTCCTGTAGCTCCGGGCGGCTTTGAACTGTCCACGTTTGTTATTTCTGATGGCTCAAAAGATGCTCAAAGAAGAGTTGGACTCCGTGGAAGTTTTCTGCAGAACCCAGACTCAACCAGATGCTCGACCCGATGAGAGGGAGGGGAAAGCGTGGCCTACAGAGCCCACCTTTGCCGTTCAGAGCTGAGCACTGGGTATCAGCAAGGAGCTGATTCCACCTGGAGCTGGAGTTTTCAGTCCCCAAGGTGGGGCCTCACCTCTCCTCCTCCTGCTCCTCTTCCTCCTGCTCTTCCTGTTCCCTCTCCTCCTGCTCCTCCTCTTCCTGCTTCTCCTCCACCTCCTGCTTCTCCTCCTTCCTGCTTCTCCTCCACCTCCTGCTTCTCCTCCTCCTCCTGCTTCTCCTCCTCCTCCTGCTTCTCCTCCTTCCTGCTTCTCCTCCACCTCCTGCTTCTCCTCCTCCTCCTGCTTCTCCTCCTTCCTGCTTCTCCTCCTCCTCCTGCTTCTCCTCCTCCTCCTGCTTCTCCTCCACCTCCTGCTTCTCCTCCACCTCCTGCTTCTCCTTCTCCTTCCTGCTTCTCCTTCTTTTCCTCCTCCTGCCCCCCCTCCTCCTGTTCCAGCTCCTCAACAGCCTCCTGCTGCTTCTCTTGCCCTTGCTTCTCCTCCAGCTTTATCTCTTGCTCCTGTTCAGGCTCCCGCTCCTGCAGAGGTCGCGGAGACCCTCCTTCATTGCTTTATTTCAGCGACAGAAAAGAGGGTAGAAAGTTCTCAGCAGCCAATAGGACCTGTGAATTCTCATCCTTGCTCGCATCCAGCTAACCGAAGACCCAAGGGCTCTCAAGCTGGGACAGGTGGCAGACTTCATTTCTTCAGTGACTCGGTGTTCTTTCACTCATTAGGTCCCTAGGTCCCTCCACTCAGTGTCCTTTCTGACTCCCACACCTACTGTCCTAGTCAGGGTTTCTATCGCTGTGACAGAACATTATGACCATAAAGCAAGCTGGGGAGGAAAGGGTTTATTTGGCTCACACTTCCACATTGCTGTTCATCACTGAAGAAAATCAAGACAGGAACTCAAACAGGGCAGGAACCTGGAGGCAGGAGCTGATGCAGAGGCCATGGAGGGGTGCTGCTTACTGGCTTGCTCAGCCTGCTTTCTTTCTTTTCTTTCTTTTCTTTCTTTCTTTCTTTCTTTCTTTCTTTCTTTCTTTCTTTCTTTCTTTCTTTCTTTCTTTCTTTCTTTCTTTTTGGTGAAAAACATGTTGTTTAAGTATAAGTGGTAGAGAACATATTCACAAATATACTTTCAAATTCTATATGAGGAAAAATCCATTCACCAGTTATTAACACTTCTAATTATAAAACGGGTCTTGGACTTTGCCCTGCCGTCAAAGCCAAAGACTTTAAAATAGAACCACACACAAAAGCATTATCACTAAATGATAGCTTTTTCTAGCAAAGAGGCTTTACTGCTTTGTAATACAACAATGCTGAACAGTGTTCTGATGTTCTTTCTCAGAGGTTTTATTTGTCTCTCTCCCTGAAAAAAGTTCCTACATTCTTCAAGGGAAGGTACACAGTTTCTTTCTCTAGTGTTTGGTCTTTTTCTTATTATTTTGGTCTTTGAGCAGTAAACTTTCAAACATTTCATATCTTGTTTGCAAGAAATGACTATAACATGAAATTCTATCATTAAGATCTTTGTGCAAAGCTCCCTTTTAAATACCACCTACTGTCTCCTTCTTCATGTTCAATAAAAGATGTTTTTTCTAAGCCGGGCGGTGGTGGCGCATGCCTTTAATCCCAGCACTCGGGAGGCAGAGCCAGGTGGATCTCTGTGAGTTCGAGGCCAGCCTGGGCTACCAAGTGAGTTCCAGGAAAAGGCACAAAGCTACACGGAGAAACCCTGTCTCGAAAAACCAAAAAAAAAAAAAAAAAAAAGATCTTTTTTCTAAAGATTCTTTTTTTTTCCTTTTATTTTATTTTACAATACCATTCAGTTCTACATATCAGCCATGGGTTCCCCTATTCTCCCCCATACCACCCCCTGCCCTTACCCCCAGCCTAACCCCCATTCCCACCACCTCCAGGGCAAATCCCCCCCCCCCCCCCCCCAGGACTGCGATCAACCTGGTAGACTCAGTCCAGGCAGGTCCAGTCCCCTCCTCCCAGACTGAGCCAAATGTCCCTGCATAAGCTCCAGGTTTCAAACAGCCAACTCATGCCATGAGTACAGGACTCGGTCCCACTGCCTAGTTGCCTCCCAAACTGATCAAGCCAATCAACTGTCTCACCTATTCAGAGGGCCTGATCCAGCTGGGGGCCCCTCAGCCTTTGGTTCATAGTTCATGTGTTTCCATTCGTTTTCAGCCTGCTTTCTTATAGAACCCAGGACCACCAGCCCAGGGGTAGCACCACCCACCATGGGCTGGGCCCTTCCCCATTGATCACTAAATGAGGAAATGCCTTACAGCTGGATTTTAAGGAGGCATTTCCTCAGCTGAGGCTCCCTTTTCCCTGATGACTCTGGCTTGTGTCAAGTTGACACAATACTAGCCATCACACCTGCTGATCTTCTTACCCTGACAGTAACACACACTCCTGTTGTTGACAAGGGCTTCTAGAACACAGCAGGATCCAGACCAGTCCCTGGATTTCCAGATAAAGTCAGTGAGAATGGAGTCTGGGTGTGACTCCCTCACCAGGACCCACAGGGCTGAAGAGAAATCCTCAGAGACACCTCCCTGTCCTGTGAAGCTTCCCCCAGTCCATCCATCCCTCCCCTGAGATTCCTGCACAGACCAACTGACAGTGCACAGTGGTCCTCTTCAGTGTCCTGGGTAGGGGCACCTTGTCCCATTCCAGGGCTGAACTTGTGAGTGTCTCAACACTCCAGCTGTCTGATCTCTGGGCTGCAGTGCTGAGGCAGAACCTGAGCTGAACCATCTACTGGGATCAAGACTCCAGAGGAGTGTAGCTCAGCCAGGTGAGAAGCACTTCTCCAGTGAAGGCCAGGCATCCCCACCCACCCCACTGTTTCTTCTGCATGCAGGGAGGGGAGGGATGGAGTCTAGAATCAGTGATGCAAAGGGTGGGGGACAGGCCCACTGTGCAAGCCTTTTCCAGTCCTGCCCACATGCAGCCCTTGGTCAGTCTTAACTGGGGATCCAGAAATGAAGGAACATTTGTGCTCTAAGGGCTGAGGTCTAGAGCAGTGGTTGTCAACCTTCCTAATGCTGCAACTCTTTAATACAGTTCCTCATGTTTTGGTGACCACCAACCATAAAATTATTCTCATTGCTGCTTCATAACTGCAACTTTGCTACTGTTATGAATTGTGATGTAAATATCTCTGTTTTCCAATGGTCTTAGGTGACTCCTGTGGGTCGGTTGACACCCACAGGAGTCATGACCCACAGGTTGAGAACTGCTGGTCAAGAAGCTGGGCTTAATAAGGTATTCACCTCACAGAGGACCACGACCACAAAGGGAATCAACGAGGTAGCTTTTTGTAGCAGCTGAAGAGGAGGAAGAGGAGGAGGAAGAAGCAGGGGGACGGCTAAGTCAATAAACTACTTGCTGCCCAAGCATGAAAACCTGACTTCAATGTCCACAACCCATGGAGAAAAGCTCAGTGTGCTGTTGTTCCTGCTCTTTGGATCTCATGCTGGCGAGGTAGAGGCTGGTGGACCTCGGGCTGACTAGCCAGGGACCTTATTCCACTGGTGTGTGCTAATCTAATGAGAAGCACTGTCTCCAAAAACAGGTAAATGGTACCAGAGCAACAACAGCAAAGGTTGTCCTCTGGCCTTCACATGCATGCACACACATGTACATATGACCCCCCCTCTACACACACACACACACACACACACACACACACACACACACACACACAAAAGAAGAGGAAAGTTTAAAGACCTAACAAATAACAGCAAGCTAAGGTGGGTGTAGTGGTGTATACCAGTAATGCCGGCCACCCAGAGGCAGAGGCAGGAGGGTAAGAATGTTAAGCTCAGCCTAGGTCATGCTGCAGAATATTCCTTCATACTGTATGAAGATAAGTCACTGTGCTTGGTTTAATAGGAAGCTAAGTGGGCAATAGCTAGGCAGGATGTTGGGGGCAGAGAAAACACTGGGAAGAAGAGGGAGTCATCAGCTGGGCACAGAGGAAGCAAGACATGCAGGACAAGAGGTAAAAGCTATGAGCCACGTGGCAGCACATAGATGAATAGAAATGGGTTAATTTAAGTTACAAGAGCTAGTTAGAAACAAGCCTAAGCTATAGGCTGAGCTTTCATAATTAATAATAAATCTCCATGTAGTTATTTGGGAGCTGGCGGGTGGGACAGAAAAAGATTTGCTACATATGACACCCAGTGTCCAGCCATGTATAGCCACATAAGGCCTGAGAAAGCTACGACAAGTTCTGGACAAGGAGCTGGGTGTGGCTTCCTAGTCCTGCAGTCTCTCGGGTGAGCTGGTGCTCAGTAGCACACAGAGACACAGCTGCTGGCTGCTGCCTGTGGGCTGGAGCCAGCCACCAGCACCATGAGCCAATGCCATGTGCTAAGCCCCATGGCAGCTGATACAGCAGCTTAAGATTTGTCCCATTTGATGGGAGAATGCTGCAGGTGCTCAGCAAAGACAGATCTGGGTGGAAAAAAAAAAAACTCTACGTGGGTTAGAGTGTGCTTAAAAAAATGTGCGTAGGCTTAAAAAAGAAAATAGGTATAGACAGTCATAGGAAAAAATAGTTTATAAATAATAAGATAAAAATCTTTAAAGAGAAAATAAAATAATGTAGAAAGGATAAGCCACGTAGAGAAGGGAAATACACAGAGAGTCTGGATCCTGTATGTTAGTGTATTATCTTTGAATTTTTTGATTGCAGATAAGCAAATGACAGCTGCTGGGAGACATGGATTGTGAAAGGGACTGCTGAAGTGAGCCGGCCTAAAAACTTCAAGAATGTCTTACCTTTAATAGGGAACTCAAAAATGTATTGCTTTGGGGAAGAGGTTTTGTTTCCTGGGGAAACAAAGGGCTGTGGATTTATTCAAGGTTGATAGAGATCAGATTTGTGCTGTGGATATCACTCTATATAAATAAAACACTGATGGCCAGTGACCAGGCAGGAAGTATAGGCGGGACAAGGAGAGAGGAGAATTGGGAAAACAGGAAGAAGGGGGAGAGACACTGCTTCTACCGCCAGGACAATCAGCATGTAAAGATGCCGGTAAGCCACCAGCCACGTGGCAAGGTATAGATTTATAAAAATGGGTTAATTTAAGATATAAGAACAGTTAGCAAGAAGCCTGCCACAGCCATACAGTTTATAAGTAATATAAGTGTCTGAGTGATTATTTTATACATGGATTGTGGGACTGTGGGGCTTGGTGGGACCTGGAGAGAAGCCCTCCAGCAACAGATTTGATCGGGGAAGACCCCTGAAAATCCTGGATACAGACATAAAGAATTGAACCTAAAATATACGTCAGGTGACGTATATTTTACCTGTTAAAACATAAAAAAAAAAATCTTTGGCTGGCTTGTGTACAATGCACAGTCCATACTTGTGTTAATGCAGATATGTATGTTACCTTTGAAAATTTGTGTATTTTCAGAGGAAGGGGACCAGATGATCCAGCCTTTCAGAGTGCATCTGCTGCAGTTTCTTCAGAGTTCTGTATCCAGAACAGCTTCAAGGCTGCCAGTTGAGATGATCCAGTCTCACAGACTACTCCAGCCAGACTTCAGATAATCCCTACATTATTCCATCACAGTGAGACTGGACAACAGCTAACTCTCCCAGGACTTATCCCAGTTTTCTCAGGGTCTCCTAAATGATGCCAGCACCCCCAGACAACAGGAAGCAGTATAGAGAACACAACATGCACATTCCCAAGAGGTGGAGAGGGTGGTTTTTGGTCATTTGGTGGGTTATAGATGTTTGTCATTGTTTAGGGGGATTGGTTACAAGTTGTTATTGGTCCTGGTCAGAAAGAAAGCTAAATAAAGGAGATTAGATTCAGGGATCTCTTTCTGAAGGGAAAAAGGGGGGATACAATATAAAAATGATGGGATAAAAGGGTGGATTGTTGAGTCTATTTTTGAACAACTAGCCTCAAATATTTTACATTGATATAGATTTTTTTGTATATCGATACAAGGCCATGTGCCCAGATTCTGCTTCAAAAACTAAAACAAATAAAATGTTAAAAGTGAACAGAATGAATAGCTCTGCAACATGGGATGTCAATTTCTGTTTTCTCCCGAGACAGGAGTCATTGCTCAATGAAACTGGGTCCACCAATGGCACCATGGCCTCCATTTCTATAACTAGGGAGGACACCGGGATGTCTGGGGAGGCTCCTCCCATTGGCAGTTTGGGACTGAGCCCAGGACTTCCTGCAAATGTTTTCTCTGCTCATCCCTCTCTTGAAAGGATCGTCACAAACCTCCTGACACACAGAGTCGGGTCTTGGGCAGCCATGACTAGCCCAAGAGCATCTATGACCTTGAGCAGCCAATGTTGAGCAGAAAATAAAAGACCAGAACCCAGAAACAACAAGGACTCCGTTCACCAAAGGGGTGTGGGGGGCGGGGGGCAGAGGTGGGAGGAGTGGAACTGTGATGGGTAGTTAGTGAGTCTGCAGGGGCGGGTGCGGAGGGGTGGAGTGCGATGGGTCGTTAGTGAGTCTGCGGGGGAGGGGAACTGCGATGGGTCGTTAGTGAGTCTGCGGGGGGGGGGGGGGGGGGGACTGCGATGGGTCCTTAGTGAGTCTGCAGGGAAGGTGCTCCTGAGAGGAACATGTGAGAGGAAAGGTGAGAGAGGAAGAAATAGCAGGACCTGGGTCCAGACACCTCCTTGATGTCCTTTCTTTTGCCTTATCCTGTGAGTCAGGTGGCTTAAAAGAATCCCGAAAGGGAAGCAAGGGTCGCTCCGCTCCGGGACGCGAGGAGCTCAGCAATGCAGAGACCACAGTGTGCTGGCTCTCCCCAGGACAGCCCCCTCAGTTAACTCTGTCCCCCAGTGGTCCGCACCTCACTGCTGCTCTAGTTCAAGCCACAGGACACGAGTAACCTTGCCAACATTTATCCTAAAAGGAAAGGAATCCAAAGGAAGCCACAGCTTCAAGACAAATAAAAAACCGGCTTCTCTGTCTTGGCCAGATTCCACACCACCAGCACTGCCATCTCCCAACCGCGGCCTGCTGATGTGGCGTTAGGACACGGAGTGCTGGTGGTGGCCCTCCGGCTTGACACCATGGACAACGGTGATCGGGAAATGAGTTCTTTCCACATCACATGACGGTGTGAGTAGTCAGGCCCGTGCATCTCCTGGGGAAAGGGGCTGGAGGCAAAGCATGTCCTAGGTGTCCACAACCTCTCCCAGTTCTATGGATTCTCACAATAGGCCATGATGCTCAGAGCCCTGGGAAGTTGCCTAGCTCAACAATCCCCTGCGTATCCCTATTCCCTGGCAGAATTCTTTGGCTCTTTCCTCTGGACTTCACTGGTCTTGAGCATGATGAAAGCAGAAATTATTTTTAATGAATATGATAAACAATGCACGCTAGTTCCATAGGCTCCCTCCATCCGCCTTACTTCCCCAGTTCTGCAAACAAGTGCAGATTTCACAGGGCCTGGGCAGGTTTTACAGAGTTCAAGTAGACTATGGCAT